>NC_137503.1:6327500-6425000 GCF_041902795.1 Electrophorus electricus
TCAGTTTCACTGTATACAGAAGTCCAGATGGTCTTCCCCCATTTTTTTCTGTGTTTAATTTTTATAATGGATGCAGTTTATTTATCTTGAAATTAAAATGTGCTTTAATGATCTGGTCCTTATCAAAAGATAACGATTGGTACAGGGCTGCCGGATTAATGGCAAAAGTACTGGTTCTAATACAGATATAACAGGCTGCTGTTAGAAACAAATTCATTAAATAAAATGCAATTATAATTTTTGATGATCTCTCTCAGACATATCAGATCCAAGATGGGGTATGAAAGCTGCACATTAACATTGTTAAAAATCATGAGAATCAGAGCTCTAGCAGTTCCTAAAGCAGTTTCTGTATATTCAGACAATCACAATCTCCACTTTTGCCTTCTTGGTTATATATCATATTTGTTTGACTTCACTGTAGCCCACAGTGGAAGAGATTGGACTATATAGGAGATAAGGGTAATGGTTTCTGACTGGTGATCTGCCTTACAGCCCACAGAGAGTGGTGTGTGGGATAGGGAAAACTTGAAGTTGTTACAGAGTTAGAATATTAACCAAGTGAAACATGTCAATTTAAATGTGAATGTGTGTCTTACGATCATTTTACCGTTAGAGAAAGAATATCCATTGAAACTTCCTCTGCTGATTATTAGAGAAAGTTTTCCAGTGAACAGTGCTCAACTTCTGTAGTGTTGAAGCACGGAAGCTACTTGTACTTGTACTCCTAGGCAGAAGGAGCCCATGCTTTGGCTTTGCAGGACTCTGTAATTAATGGGTGATGTTTTGTTTTTCACAATAAATTGTCAATACCTACCCCACTGGTTGTATGTGCTTTATAGACCTTTGTCACGTGATTCAATAGCCATTAATAATTTTCTATTACAGCAGATCCATGTTTATTATGCCCATATAATCTTTTTTTTTCACTGATCAGAAAGTTTTTTAAAAACTTATAAAGCTTATTTGAAACTAAAGTTCACTAAAATGCATTCTCAGCTGAGCTAGTATTTGTCATCTATCAACCCTCCACAAAAATAAATAAATAAATCTGTTTGCATAGCCATACTTGGTCATTCAGGTTAAACTGTTAACAGACTGCTGAGAATGTTTCAATAAATAAAAATAATCTGTCAAAGTCTGAATTTAAATACTTAGTCTAGCAAATTGTAGTACTCTACTTGTCACCTGGAGGGCAGCACTAGCATTCCGAATTGTAAACTTACATATAAGGCATAGAACAATGATGTTTGGGTTTGGGGAAGGGGGGTTGTTTTGTTATATTAATAGATGACGATTCAAACAATATGTATGACAATTTTAAAAATGGTTGCATTATGACGTAAAGAAAAGAGGTTTGCTCATTGCTGGATCAACTTCATAAAGATACAGACAAGGACAATATTTGTGTACCCTTGGTGGTTCTTATGCAATTAACATAAAATGGATGAATATGTGCAGGTCAAATCACGAAACACATGTGATCATGCATACCATGCATGCTTCATGTAGAAGAAAATGCCTTTGAAGCTAGCTAAGGTGTTTATTTTAGATCCATTTTTATTTTAGATCCATCTATTTTTTGTAACCCCAACTAGTTCATCCCCCTGCCATCATGTTGTTTAAGTATGTAACTACCAGGAATATCCTGAGCCTGCAGCAGACCACTCCCTGCCTCCCCCGTGACTGCTCTATACTGCTGAACTCCTGTTATTGCCTGTAGATGCACATGTCTGTTTACAGGCTCCACAGTTCGCAGCCTGCCTAATAAAAGAAGCTGTGTGTTTGTTCCTTTTATGGGTGTACACACACTCACACCATCCCCACTGTCTCTGCACAGGCAACTAAATAATTTGTGTCAACTGGAAATAAATAAATGGCAAAAATGGTTTGTGCCGTGGCATAATTCTGAAATTGGTTTAGAAGTGCAGTTCCTGGCAACCCTCTATTCTCTGCTAAACCTCAAGCATGATTGCACATCCTTGACTGCATACTTGAATGTGTACACAAGCACAAGTGACTGTGGGGAGAATGGAATGCAGAATTGGGTTTGGGTCAGAAGAGACGCACCCATTCATTCATGTCGTGCTCTCTACACCTGGCCAATAGCACAAGCATAAACACTAAGGCTCTACCTCTGGCTTATCACACTTCTTGCTATCTGTTACTTTGTACTCCTAAAACAAGGATACTTGCATGCTTCACATGCCAACTAGCTGTTTATTGCATTCACTTTCCTGTAAGTTTGTTTCGTCTATGCACTATAAGGTTGATAGAGACTGAGCTGAATACTGATGTTCAATTTCAGACCTTGTTTTGACGCATGGAATGCATATATGTTCATTCATGGCTGTGCAGTTAAAAGTAACTTAGTTGAACATAACACATTTAAGCCTTTTTTCCCCCCAACAAATGGAGTACTATAAGATTTATTAAAGGATTTAAGCCACTAAAGGAGTAAAGTAAAAAATAAAGAGGAAATGGCTTGCACGTAGGCAGAATTTTAAAAATGGTTTGAAAGTGTAGTACATGCTAACTTACTGTTCTAATGTCAAGATCAAGCATGGAATTAAATGCTCGTCATAAAATCAGTATCAGTTAAATGCAGATAAATCAAATCTCAAATCATGTGTGCAATGGAGAATCAACATTGTGACTGGAAAAAAGTTTGATCCATATTCTTACTCCAGCATTTGGATTTTTGGATGTGAATTTCAGAGCTTAGAAGTTATCTGCAAGTTACTTCATTTTATTTCATTTTAACATAGTAAGCCTGTCCAGCTCTGACATTTCATGGACTATGTGGAGATTAAGACTTTTTTCAGTCTTGTGTTTGCAGTCTTTGTCATGTTTGTTTTTGCCTTTTGCTCAAATTAGCAAGTAATTATTAAAACACAAAGCTTCACAAAAACTGGGTTAAACCAGAATAACAGTAGACATAGGGGAGGGGTTTCAGAAGAAAGACCTATTCAGCTCACCAATATCAAAATAATTGATATGTTTGGCTGGATTTCACTGCCTCCTATAGCTGGGCATCTCCATTGTGGTGGTAATAAAAAGGAAAGTAAAAGGGACCCGCTCTCTCTTCCTGAGGGCCTCATACCCACACACATGTGGAATCTGAAAGATGCACAATTGCATTGTCACGCTCTCCCCCCAGAGAGAAGCTTTAATAAGAGCATCAGATTCCACTGGGAAATGGTTATCTACTGAGACTTTACCTTATCTAATATAATAAGTACACACTCCATATCACTTACCTTTACGCCATACTTAGGTATACTTACATATATGTATATACATATACACCTTGAACTACTTCTATACCAGGAGAGCTGCAGGAGATCAATATGCCCTCCAAAAAACCTGCAGATTACTCAACTCTGGAACCAGCCCTTTTTACTGTTATCCCACCTGGAGCTGAAGAGTGCAAAATATATATGGAAGTCTGCTGTGACTTCTATGTTGTTGACGAGGCAGAGCATGGAGACGTAAGCCTGCCAAATGTGCAGAGCTCAGAGCTTGTTGTAGGTTGGGGGTGACTGCTCATTAGACTGGCTATCCTTCAGTGGCATTTTATCTGCCTGCTTATCTGTTGCAGCATGGCCTTTTCTTTGGTCAGCATTCCGACTGCCTCCGATATAATCTCGTGTGTATCGGTTTTTATCAGTTTGTGCCTGCCCTTTCTAGGAACTTCAATTATATTTTCCTCTGGTTTCTACTGAGTAAACACCTTAAATACACATGTGACCACTGTGACACAGAATAGAAGTATTGCATCTCAAGCAATATTCCTTCAAGGAGCATTTCCTTCTTTCCTTCGAAGGTCAGTTCAAGCACTGAAAGGTCTGCTATTTATGCTTAGCCACAGATAACATGTCTGTGTCTATTTTTACATCTGGAACATATTTCATGTGCAACCCATGGATCTTATTCAGACTCCTATATGTAACTCCCCAGCTCCACTGAGGCCATAGGACATTTATAAAAAAAACATATCCATAGGTCCATTCAGTTTGTGTGGTAGAGCCTTTCATGTTTTTCACAGAGAATAGCTGGAAAATAAATATGCAGCTACATTGCTTCATTCCACTAAAACATGATTCAAGATTATGAATGAAAATACACTAGAGCACAACTCCATGTGGGAAAAGACGGACCCAGTATGACTATGCATAAACATTCTGCTGCTGATGGCAAAACTGAAGGTGAGAGAAAACCTCTAGATTTTATAGTTTTGATTGATTTTACAGGCAGGAATTAATCCACTATGGCATTACGCCCTGTTGCACCTCCACCGGTGCCTAGAGGTCAGCTGGAGGTTCGCCAGCCGGTACCACCAATCATCAACATTTCACTCCTTTAACCCCAGAATGTCTGCTGGTGGCGGAGCAGTGGCGAGGATGCCTCCCAACTACCCCCTTCAGCTGGATGTGGGGTTATGTATTAATTTTCCAACACGTCGCCTTTCTACTGAAGCAAAGCCAAAAGCTGCTCTTCTCACCCTTTTCAGCCAGATCTTTTGGATCCTTCTGCCTTTTTGCTCCAGTTACTCCTATGTCCCTCAGAAGTCGAACAGCTCATTGACAGACCAAGCGATGGCATCTGACTTCTAATGGGTAGAATCTGGTCCTCTAGCTGGCCTTCCTGCACTCAGTGGCAAGTTCTGAGTACTTCAGCCTCTTCTTCTCTAAGGCAGCTTCCACTCCCACATCCCATGGGACAGTTAGCTCAATGAGGAATATGGTCTTGGTGCCACTGGACAACATCACTGTCAGGGCAGAGACTTGGGTAGAGGGAACTATGGTCCTCCATCTGGGGGAACTCTTGGTGTGGCGCTTGTATTGCCTGTTCCTTCTCTGATTAATTGGTTGCAATGACTCACTAGTGGAGGGTATCCTCTGCTCATGGCCATTTACCTTAGCCACCTTAGATATACTTGTGGGATTTTCCACTACGTGGAGGTTGCTTAATGTTTGAGTATGATGAGGTGCAATATGAGTAGTAGCAACTAATTTTAAGGTAGACGTTTCTTTCTTAATGTTAATTTTTTAAGATCAGACATAAGGGTCTCTTACATATCAAATTCCACAGGACTTGTTATAACACACTATGGCTGCACTTAGAGTACATGCTTAATTGTAGGTGATAGCTTACTAAAAAATTGTTACACTCACGTCTCACATAGATTTAATTATTTAATCTCACACTGTTAAACATGCTTTTGAGTGTGGAATTGTTTACTGATAATAAATGATAACTGGCAGTGATGCATCAGAGTAGGGAAATTACTGTTAACAGGAAGGATAATAGCAAGGCTCATGAGAATTTTTTAATTGGGACATCAGATATTTCATACGGTTCTTGGAGAGATACACAAGTACACAACTGAACTCTGACAATTTAATCCCCATCTTAGGCAAAGAGAGCTAGAAAAGTCATCTTTCTGTATAACTCGTTTTTAGAATATTTTGGATATCTTTAAAGCAAACATTCAATTGTATTAAATATATATTTGAGGCATAACGTAATAAAGATTTGGCCAATACATAATTTCAAATGAAATATAAACTAGTATGTTAGACCTGTGGAACAATATTCAGAAATACATCATTGCAATAAGGGTCAGAATTTAAAAGAAAGAAATGGCAGCCAATTTCTAGAATATGTTAAAACCATGTAGCTACACACTGATCCTGAATCAGTATTAAACCAGAATTCTCAGGCATTTCATTACCAATCAAACTAAGTCAGAAAAAAATAAACTGTTCCCATTTGCTAGAGTGCACTGCTTAAGTTGTTTCTTCTTGTTTTGATTACCACAGGCCACAATACCAGGTTGATGTAGATAAACCACACCTCTCTGCCTTAGCTTGAAAACAGGAGGAAAGACTCCCTCATAAATCTACTCAGTCTAAACAGGATGTCTAGCTGGCAGTGAGTAATAGGATGCAGGCTGGCATGGTCGAGCGTGAGGAAAAGAGTAAAACACAGGATGTACTTAAAATAGGCAGGGGGGCTGCTACTTACTGGAGAAAATGGAACAAGGGAACATTTCCCTCAGTTTCATTAGTAAAATGCATTTTTATGTATTACCCAAGCAATGTTTAACTTTCTTGTTGGATGCACAGGTAACATTTGAGCTGGTGTGAGCTTGATTTGATGGCTGTTATCTGAAATGTTCAATAGTGTCCTTTTCTATATGCTTTAAAAGTCACATTTGATTACTGTGGATTTCCTTTATTTTGTGCTTTTATTATTCAGATGCTTCATATTAAACTTTCCTTAACTACAGCGAAAGCCACTCACTTCAAAGCCATTCTCCCGTGAAAGATTTGGCACACATTTTTTCCACACCTGCATTGCATTGCATAAATAAAAACTGCTTTACCTGCTACTGAGTGTGCCCATGCTTTTCTTATTGGTCTTTATGTGTCACAGTATGAGTCATACTGTGACTTTGTGGCATTTTCAAATCACGCCCAAGTCAAATCTTCTTTTGTACCCCAACATGATAATTTAGCAATTGCTTTAAAGAAAGAAAACATTTTTAAAAAGCTTTATGTTGTGTGACAGCAATGAAGACTCAAAATGCATGAAATACACCCCATTATAGTAAATATTGCCATAGTCTTCTTTTAGTATGGTCAATTCGAGCATTGCTATCATTAGAAAACAACTGATATGGATGTCAAGATTATACAAATCTCAGTCTCAGATAATATAGATATATCTAAACCAATTCACAATTTCTGAAGTAGATTTAAGAAAATTACAGAATCATTACACAGAAGCTTTATTTTGGGGGGAATAAGTCTTTAATATAAAAACATGACCACTTGTGCTCCTACAAATATTTTAGTGCACTTAATAAAAACTTTCATTATCATAGTTCTTTTCTTCCTTCATTTTTCAAACAATGTCAAAGTGATCAGACCACAGGTAACTGGCAGTTTACAAATGACCAACTTAGCTAAATAAAAAGAAATGACAATAATTAAACATTTTTACATAGATTCCATTAGTTAATCACATCTCTCTAAAAACCTCATCTTTAAAATAGTAAAATAAAGTTAACAGTGTAAAACCTGTGTCAATCATTTTGGTTGATTTTCCCTAGTACACATATACATAGCACTTTTAAATGAATCATAAAATACTCCATAAAATAATTTTACTTCACATTTTATGACCCAATACAACTTACATTGAGTGGTCAACATTAATACAACTGGCTACATGATGACTGTTGTCCTTCTCCACACTATGTTCTTTTAGTGTTAAAAATCTTTATGGACAGAACTCTGTGACAACTAAGCTTATATTGTAGCAATAATTTCTAATGAAAATGGCACATCGGTAAACAAATGTATGGCATATGGTGAGATTTTTCTAAGTTACATTTATAGATCATTTTCATTATGATGTACAATCTGAACTGAAGAATACATCATTCATCTTGAACACTAAACTTAACTGAAATTGTATCCACTTTATACTTGCTGCAATTGCACAACTCGTCTTTATGTAAAATTGCCTTTGTAAACATTGTTTTGTGTACTGCATGGCATTACACAATGCATGCACACTAACTGTGTGTATGGGGGGTGGGGGGTGGGGGTATACACACATGCACATATATGTATTTTTGCCAGAGAGTAACAATGTAACAATTTGCAATGTATTGTAGGTAAATATGCAGAGGTTGTAAGAATTGCCATGTAGTACAGAAGGTTTCAAGAGAAACAGGACGTTTCGGACAGCACTTTGCCTGCACAACTCCTGAACCTTTACGCTGAAAATATATGGGATTTTAAAAAGGTACATGGGTGTATGATTGAGCTGTTTGGAGACTGTCTGGGGTGTAAAAAAAGATTTGCCTGACATGGGAAACAACCCTTATTGAGCATCAGGAGTCAAAGGCTGCTTACTCAAACAAGAGGTCTGGTTGGGGTTTGTGTTGGGACATTCCTCCAGTTTTCCCCCCATCCCACTCTCATATCTTTCCACTGACCGATGCCTCATTACTCTGATTCTGCAAACCTGCCATCTCTTTGTTGATTATTGCCATGACAAACCCAGAGCTACTATGTAGCCCTATAAGCTCATGGATACAAATCCTTTTCTGTTGCCAGACCTGGTCTGAGGTTTTGGTTTCAAGTGGAGCCTGTCTCCTTCAGTCCTACTTTATGTGTCACCCTGGATGGCCAGGCCTGCTGCAGCACAGTAATACATTAATACCGCTGATTTGACTTGCGAATAAGAAAAGCCAAATTACCCTTCCAAAAGGCTGCAGGCATACCAAATGGACAGGATGCAGCCACAACGAATCATAAATATGCTGATCAGGTTGTATGTGTCTTCTAGGGGAGTGAATACCTTAACAAAGCCATTTCTATTCTTCAAGAATTCAGTCCCTACATTCCTCGTCTGTGCTGCGCATTCATTTAGCATGTTGCAAGTGACTGCTGATACACAGGTCAAACATGCCCTGCAAGAGTACAACCAGTCACTGTTAAAATACAAAAAACCCTAATCACTGCCATCAGGCATTTTATTCGCTATAGGGTTCAACCACGTCTAGTGGTCTTGCTCTTACAGGAGGGACTCGAGATTTACACGGGGGGTGGGGTGGGGTGAATTTGTAGTTTTGATGGTTACAAGTGAAGCAAGATGGACAAGGTATAAAAAAGGTAGTTTTTTGGCTACAGAGTGCATGAACAGCATCAGAGATATTACAGCATATGAAATGTGCTCACTTTGGTTTCTACTGATGAACTTGTGGTTTCAAACTTTTACTACAAAATACATAAAAATAATCTCTGAAAAGGCTAAAGGTATTGACAAATTATGTATTTTCAGGAAATTAAAAAAAAAATCTAAATTAGTTATTTTTCCAGTTTAAAAAATTAGAGCTATAAAATAGTCAGACTTTATCTGTGGTGATACACTAAAAACAATAAACACATTGTAATACATACACTCTGGTTCAGTGAAAGATTATGAAGACAAAGCCAGTTTGTGGAAAGGCATGTAGGGTTTGTTTGTTTGTTTTTTTTACAGTGTTGAAGCTCGTAGAATCAGCACCACTCAAACAAGCTTTTCATAGAGAGGTCTACTCTCCATGAGATCCACTTCACTATTACACCTGGGATGGGAACTAGGTTGTTTGGAAATTATGTACTGACATGTACCTCAGACATTTACTGACATTGTCTTCAAGCATGTTAAGAAGAGCTATTCAAACGAAAGAAGGTCTGGGTGGGGTTCCTCATTTTCCATGCTGGACGTTCTCTTGGAGCTTTTGAAGTCCACTGAGCCATTCTCAAGGAGATCACCTTCACTCACGCTGATGCGACAGACTCCTTTACCTGGACATGGTGTGGAAGCCATCCTGGCCTCAGTGCCCATCAGTTTCTGCTTGAGGTCTAGGTTTTCCTTGTGGATGAGGTCTGGAACAGTGAGCAGCAGCTGCAACTGGTCTTCACCCATGGCTTCACATTCTTCGAGTCCATCTGCTGTCTGCACAGGATTTATGTTAGTGGACTGACCTTTCACCTCCCATCTGCTCTCCTTGCTTAGCTGGGTTTCTAGAGGATTGTCAGTTCCTGATGGTTTCTCTGGCTCCAGATTGGGCTCTTCAGGGCAGGCATTGGGCAGGCTCTTATCTGGGGAGGAGAGGAAGGAGTCGGACATCTCTGGGGAAGCTACCACTGGGTCTGAGGAGATCATCATATCCTGAGTGGTCTTCAGAGCCCGAGGAAGACGCTTCTTGTTGGTGGGAGGGGGTGGATCCAGGCGAGGGAAGGAGTCCAAGGAAATGTGACTATGAGAAAGAACAGAAGCAGAAGGGCTGAAGATAGAAGGTTAAACATTGAGCTCCACACAGCACAGTACACTGCAGCTGTATAATTATCACTATGAATCCTATAATGGGTCAGATTAAAATATATAGGCACTATGTAACTCTTCAGGCAAACTAAGAGCACATAAAAGTGAGAAATGCACTCATTAGACAGCGCACATAAATAGTTGTTTGCCAACTAGTTGTGAAACATTGCAAGTCAGACAAACCACCCCCAACACACCAACATGGTCCCTTTAGGGGTGTTTAAAATGATGGCAGAGAGAGTTTCACTGGGATTTGCCTGAAAACGTTTCTGACTGGCACTACCCCATCTCTCATTCTCTCTCTCAGACCCAACCCCCACCCAAGATATTAGTCGCATCTACAGTAATGAAAGACTTGCTTGCATCCCACGTTCCTGCTTTTATGTACACTCCATGAACAGGTGATATGATGCACCAGTGAAATGACCCTCTAAGAGACAGACAGACTGCTGAGTGATGCCATGTCACATGTTCCCCTGCAGGGCAGCCTATTATAGAAGTACTGTCTGGTGCAAACATGAAAAGACAATTCAAGCAGCTACATTTGAACACATACTGAGCTTAAGAAAGTCTTCCACTGACTCCCTACTAGCTTATTCATACACTTAATGTGGAAAAAAACATGTCATACATGGTTAAGACACATCAGTTATTCTTTTAACTACCCATATTTGATGTCAGCGTTTCAGGCTGCTTCTATAATGAAACACATAATGATCCTCTCTGTCTGTATTCAAATCACACAAGTGTGTGTCTTATGTGTGGGCAGATAATGTTACCTGTTTGCAGTGATGCTGCAGTCCATGTCTGTGAGGTTGGACCACACCAGGTCCACATTCCTGTTGACCTTGGTGACGCCGATGTCTCCCAGGTTACTGGGCTCCCTGCGACGCAACAAGTCGTTGACCTTGGCTCCAACAACCTTGCCCAGGTTCTTCAGGTGCTGGCCGCCGCCACCACTCTTCTGGCCCGCTGGGCTGTGGGAGTCCGGGCCTCCGGATGGGCCACTCGCCCCAGGCCGGCGGGTCGGTCCAGAGCCCTGCCTGGAGCTCTGTCTCAGCTGCTCCGCAGCACTGGAGTTCTCAAACAAGCTTTGGTCAACTGCAGATTGGAGAAGCAGAAAGTAGATCAAATCATTGACCACGCTTTACAGAGTGGTGCTAAATTACAAATACAATGGCATTTGTAAGACCTAGTATGTTTCTATTGCTTTCCCATATTTTAAAGGGTTTGGGAGATGAAAAGATATATTTAGAGGGTTTCAAAGGTCATGATTTAAATTGGCAGGGAAAACTATAGATAACACTCTTGCAGAGGAATTTATAATATGATGTTCATACAAATGCAATATGAGAGTGAAGGACACTACAATGAAAGAACAACTTAAAAGAACCAACAAATGCAAAGTAATATTCACAACAAAGTTCAACAACAATGACATGGCAACAAACTTAACAACACTTAATATGCAGAATGTGTCACAATGTTTTGGATTCAGTCTTACCTCAAACCATTATTTCTCGGAAAGCATTTGGTGAGACACAGGACATGTCTTAATAATCACATGTGTACACACACACGCACACACACACACACACACAAACAAGTTGCTGAAACACATCTGCACTTTTACCCGTACAGGTACAACACCGACAGAGACACTTTACCTGTATACAGCAAAGTAAATCACAATGAAAAACTTACATTTCAAAGGCTGCCAGTAGTGCCTCTCACATAGCCACATAATGGAGGAGGAATACAGAAGAACAAATGTGCCGTAACAAAGGCCATGAGAGGCTGACAAAAAGCACCTGACATTCTGACTACAATTCAACACATTAGAAGTCTTTTAGGAACCATACAGCATGTATTGTGTGGCTCTAATGTACAAAGGCCATCTGTTATAGCTGTAATTCTCAGTTTTTTACCCTGAGCTCCTTTGAAAATTTGCTGCAAGATTTCTCTCCAGGGCAGAAAAAGCATTCTCATTAACTTAACCCAGTTCCTCCAAACATGTAGGATGTTATTTTGTTAATAAGACTAAACTACAGGAGGCTCTGTACAGAGCATATCAGGGTATGCGAATATTTAACAGAAGATACATGGAAATACTATAAAAACGAAAAGACAATTGGCTTACATAAAATAATCAAAGGATAATTTTAAGATTTGGTTTATAATTTTTTAAATGACATTTTAGCTGTTAATAAATTATAATGTAAATTAGGAAACATCAGAGCATTCCACAACCAAATTACAATGTTGAAAATACTGTTGTTGTTTTGTTTTTTTTTACAAAGTAGTGCTACTAACAAATTTCTTGTTTTCTGAAGTGGGTTCATCAGGCTCGCTCAAACCTGCATTTTATATGCACTCATGTTCAGAGCCTGCACAAGCCCGGGTTACTGCAGCACTCACAAAAAGCCAAAGAGTTTAAATCAACCCTACGTGCAAGTGCTCTTTCCCCAGCCCTGTGTCGTGACCTCGGGAGGCATGTCTCTGATGGCTGAATCACACTGCTTGTTTTCTTTTTAAGAAAGCAGATAATCGACAACTCGTTTAGATGAAGCCTGGCACTTTTCATCCATTGTTTTCTCAGTTCTGTGGGAGTCAGCCGAGTTAAGGGCCTGTTGTTTCTTCTAACCTTTTAATACTTACAAAGAAATCAGAGAGAGGGCTATGTGGGGAGGCAAAAAGTGTGAGAGAGAGAGAGAGAGAGGAATGGATAAAAAGAGTAGTAATAGTGTGTGGGGGAGAGCTTTCTTGGAAGGATTAAGCATCTGAGGACAGGGAGTGCGAGTAAGTGTGACAGAGACAAAGGAAATAAAGCAAAGCAGAGACAGAATGAGCGTGTCATGTTGTCAAGCTCCCACTACAGCAGCAGAGCAATGATGAGCAGAGGCAGCCCTCCTCCACAGGGCCTGGCTGGCTGTGCTCCAAATGTGCCGCTCTGGGCTTCGCTTCTACTGGAGGCTCCAGCCCAGTAGTCTGGGCCACTGCCCTGGCTGGGAGGACCTCCTCTGGGCTTATTTACAAACCCCCAACTACTCCTGGTCTCTCTCTGTGGGGCAGGGCAGGAGGGGAGAGCTCTGAAACAAACTGCAGCTGGGACAGTGTAAGCAGAAATCCCACAGGGCCACTGCTTATGACAGATGCTTGGCTGGTCAAAGGATGTAGCAAGACAGGATGATTAGAAAGTAAATCTCAAAACCATATTGGCAGCATCTGGAAAGGAAGTTACTTGTTACTTGCAAAGGGTATGCATTTATTAAAAACTACAGCCTATTGTAGCTTGTCATTTTTAAAGTTTAGATGTAAAATTTGATTAAATTAGAATATTTTGGAGAACAAGATAAATTGCCAAGCTCTAAGAGGTCACAAAGAAGCAAAAAAGAATAGGAATGAAATAAGGTTTTATTGAGCCAAAGCAAGACAGTAAGTGCATTTCCAACCCCTATAGACACTGGCTACATGGTTCCATTTTGATAAAACGCAATGTAAAATTTAAACACACTCCCCCGAGAGAGGAGATTAATAACACAATATCAGGTGTGCCACAGTGAGACAGAACTCGTGACTCCTCAGCACCACAGGATGCCCTCTTATCCACCATCCCTGCCAAGTTCACAAGCACACTCAGACCCTTCTTACTGTTCAGTCAACCCAATTACACAGGGTCATGAGTTTGCAGCTCTGCTCATACACAACCACCAAGTTCCACAATGACCTAATTTTTCTTTAATCTCACCTTGACCAACCCATATTGGATAATTCATGTATATTAACAAGACAAGTAGGTTTATTAGAGAACAGACTATTCTCATAATGATTTCAATATGCGTTTCAAAGTGATACATACCCTTTTATCCTGCAGGTACTTAGTATAGAGCACCAGGATTTCCACTAAGACTAGTTTATAGGTGTAGACTGACTTGATCTAGGTCAACAGCACAGACAGGCATAAAGGAGTAATGTTTGCAGAAAAAAAGGAAACAAAAAAGATATATTTAGAACCAACTTGGTTCAAATTAATAAAAAACACCCTTTTTTATTAGTGTCACTATTAGGTTGTAGAAAGGGTGTTTAAAGCGATGCTTATTTTACTGTAGAACCTTCATCGGTATGTCACAGTGGTTGTGGGAATCTAAGTATGAACAGGTTTAGGTGGGTATGTATTAACAAGGTCAGTCTGTAGCAAGTCAACATACACACACATCTCTCCCAAACAGAAAAACAACAGAAGAAGCAGAAACAGTTCTCACCACTCTGACTGGCCTGATGGATACCCAGGCTGGGCAGAGGTGGGTCAAACATCAATATTTCACTAGGACTCTCTTCCTGCATATAAATCTTTAACTCACGGAATGGGGGTAGGGAACTGAAATTACGTTATGACATTTGACTCAAACACAGCTGGGTCTTAGCCATATGGGGTCAAAAGGTCATAGTGGGCACTCCATCATGAGTTTATAATGAGATTATGAAGACAGTGATTCAACCTTATCAGGCCTCTCATTCTTCCCTCGCACACAAAGGTGCTCTGGCTGAAGATCTATCTGGAAAATAAGATCCTCCTGTTTACACCTCTGTGTTGCTCAGGGAAAAACTCAGTGCTGCACCACTGGGCACTGTGACTGCTACACAAAATTATAGACATCTAGGAGCCCAACAGGAGTTAGAACTCTCACCAAAGAATAAGAGATGAGGTTCTTTGGTCGAACAAGGATGCCGCAGCACAGGATACAATGTATTACAAGGCAGACTAGGACAAAGACGTGCCTTGCTCATCTGAAGATGCTGAAAGATGTCAGCCTGGCAGGGCAGACCACGGAGAACGCCCAGAGGACACCGTCTTGCCAGGCATGCCTGAACACCTCCATTTTCTTCTGACATCAAATCAATATTTCATTACATGATTTGCCCCGTCTGTCAGTGAATGCTATCTTATGCAACAAGATGGATTTTGTGCATATTTACTTATGGTTTGAGGATGAGATTCTGTTTCAGATGGACCTAGGTGACTGATTAGAAAAGAAAGATGGTGCAGCAAGCAATAAAGTACCTGTTTTGTCAATTCTGTAACAGAGCTGTTTTTTTCTCACTTGAGAAAATGCGCATAGATTATGGAGTATGAAATATGTGTAACAACTACTCACACCTTTATATTACTCATAACGAACACGTCAAACAAGCTTCTGGGTACAGCCTTTTCAAGAACTTGATCCTGAAGTAGCTTCATTTTTTAGAACCAGGAGGAAGTCCTGCATAGGCAGCAGCCTTGTGCCCCATAGAAAAGGCTACTGGGCTAAAACAAGAAGTGGGATAGTTCTAGAATTCCAATTACACTCTGAAGCTACTGGTAAGCTTGCCTCTCTGAAAAGAGTGTGGATGAAACAGTAATTCTCCAATGTGTCTGCAAATCTAAAAGAGAAAACCCTCTGGATGTTCAAACTAGGCTTTCTTCAGATGCATCTCTGATGTGATGGGATTCTCTATTGATGGAACAGTTTTACTTCCAGTCTAGAGAATACAGACCTTGATGGACCCAGACTTTCTCTGCAGGGACTATCTGGAGCACAGCATGACTAAGATGAAAACTAATGAGACAAAGTCCATAAAAATCCATGCTCCCTTTAATAATTTTCTTACCTATTTACTGTATCTTTTAAATGCCTTCTTGTAACCCAGGCAACATCAATCTCATAGCTTTTGCCCTGAAAGATTTTCAAACCAAGTCTTGCCATGAAAAAACAGTAATGCCATGAAAAAAACTTGAAAATGACAGGACATGAAGACGTGCCATTCACTTTTTTGTCATTGCCCTGTTGCTCCAACAAAAACAATATTTTCATTTTCCTCTATTGGAGAAAGAAAGTAACTAATTAGGACTTCACAATTAATTGTAAATTACCTGAATTTTTTTGGCACTGCAGTTAAATCACTGCAAAAGGACATAATTAATGCGTGCCATTTGCTGGTATGCATACTGCACCACAATCAAGCATTCTTATTTACATAGATTAAGACATGTCAGTAGACCTAATGAAACACAGGAATGCTGACTGTATGCGCTGACCATTCAGATTGCTTTATGATCTATGCACCTCATAACAACTGCATTTCTGCAGTGTGCACAGTGATGTGTTGTAATGTCAATCACAGTTAATATTGCCCAGTACTTTATCACAAAAAGTAATGACTGCTTTTCAATTACTATATCCATGTAGTCCTGCTAGTATTTAAAAACTGTGTAAATAACTGGGAAAATGTATCATATGAGGAAGGTCTGTGGCGTAAGACAGGGAAAATAGCAGTAAATCAGAAAGTGACAGATGGCAGAGACATCCTTGACAATTACCTCAAAGGCCAATGAAGATGCAATTCTGTCAACACTTAGTCACATAGCAACTATGCTCACCTTGGATGGCGACAGCTTTATAAGCCTATATTAATGCACACCACTGCATCCCTGCTACCACAGAACCAGAAGCCATACTCAAGCATTCTCATTCAAACATCTCATTCAAAAACACCAGCTTGCTTGGTTCAAGTCTTTTTCTCCCACCCACCAATCCATATCAAAAGCAGATATTTAACTGACTTTATCTGATTTTCAGTGATTTCTATTTTATCACAAGACATAATTAAATAACCAAATCTTCAACCAGAAGTGTCTCTCTTGTAATCTACAGTGAATCCACTTTTCATTACTGCCAGAAAGCCTTGAAGTGCTTGTTCAAAGTTCCACCTGCCTTAGTAGGGTCCCTTACTGTGCAGTACAATTCTGCAGGACACCAGGGTTTGGTCTGCTGCTCTCATACCCACCCAGTCGCCGTGCAGAAGAGGGAGAGGGCACATTTTACTTTTCATAAAGGATTAACTACATCCGATATCAACTACATGAGCTTACTGAAATTTGGACACCTGACTGGATAACATCAATGATTCAAACTTGCTAACTGAACACATTTCTTATGCCTTGCAAACTCTAAACCCATTTTTCCCCAGCAATGTTTTTTTTGTTAATGTTGTCTGCCATTATATACTTAGTGTGATAAAACAGCTTTGTGTGACCTTGAAAAGGAGAGGAAGAATCCACTGTGTCCTGGCCCAAAGTGAAATATTAAATGAGGTAGAAGGCATCATTCTCATGGATTTGGAGTATCAGGAGTGTTGTTTCTATCTCTGTGCCCTTGACACAGTTTGACTCAAGACTGACTTGCCATTAATTACTCTCTATTTATCAGCCTGCCTGGGCTTCCAGACACCAACTCTGTATGAGCGTATAAGCAGAAGGGCACCACATATCTCAGAAGTTATTCAGACCAGTAGTGTAGGTGATAGATCAGACACTTCTATGTGTTGTTTATAGTAAAAAGTGGGGAGATTGCAAAATATATATATTTTTAAATAAATAAATAAATTTAGATAAATACACCAAACTCCACACAAAAATCTCAGAAAGGTCAAAAATATATATTTGCAGAGGACCTCTGGAACGCATAATATACAACAGGAAACAGAAGAGTGGAGGCTGACATCTCTCAGATGGCCAGCTAATTGGATTCCTTTATCTTAAGAGTTCTGAGGCCTTACCACCCTCATGGTTTAATTATCTGAACATATTTCTGTCCTACAGAAAAGACCTTCTGACCATTGGTTTTCCAGGTGGTTGTATTGTTATATTTTCATATTGTTATATATGTTATACTGACCTAATATCCACAGGTGGTGGAATGGACTATGTATCAATGTAGAGATGCATTATTCTGTGCAGTAACAAAACCACAGCAGTTGTAAAACTAAGATGACAGAGTTTCAGACAAGCGTGTATAAAATGTCTTTTTTGGTCCTGTACAGTTACTGTATAATCATCTCTGCAAAAATAACTATACCTAATAACTACTTCTTACAGACTGCAAAGATCAGACAGTAGCAAGCAGAATCTAAACTGATACACTTTTACCTCATTCAGAATCTCACCACATATAAGGTTCAGTGTATAGTTAGCACTACTTTGGAACAGTGTGGTGTTTTTTTGAAATTATGACATTTAGTGGTGCACCAAAACCGCACAAGAGGATTAAAACACCTGCCTTTATGTCAGAGAATCAACAATACAGGCAGGTCTTTTAAAACGTTTTAGTCTTACAACAAGGACAAATGTCTAGCACAGATAGCTTCTAGCTATTAGCGGACTCCTCTGCTACACAGCGATCTCGTCCTCCAGGCAGTCGGAGGGGCCGTGCTGGTTGAGGACATTGAGGAGGCGCAGCGTACTCTCCTCTTGCAGCGGCCAGCTGTCACGCTCGTCACTCTCATCTGTATTGGACTCGTACTCGGAGGCGATGCCTGACTCGCGGAACTTAAGCAGCTCCAGGCTGCCAAGGGGCTCGTCCCTTGACGAAGGCGACGCCTCCTGTGAGGAGGTGTCCGGACTCCTCTCCTGCTGGGGGGGCCCCGGGAGAAAGCGGAAACACTCAAACTTGGCCAAGGCTCGGCCCCTACCTAAAGGGCTGCCAAGGGGCAGGGAGAGCTGCGTGCTGTCAGTCAGCGGCAGGGTTGCGTCCTCGGGGCGTGGCGTGCTGGGGTCACAGATGACCGGAGGCACGTTGGAACGGAAAGTGATCTCCAACAAGCTGTCTTGGGATCCCACTGAACAGATACAGCAAGGAAAGAGGAAACTATTTAGCTTCATGAGCAGTACACACAAAACATGTGTAGAAACCAGACCAGTACAGTACTGCATGAGGCAAATTTGTTCACCCAACATTTATAGATTTTCAATATTTTTAAAACAAATGAGTGATTTTGCATAGTGATTTATTCTGAGGTGTGATGGATATGCAGAAGTGAAACTGAAACTTGTTAAAAAGCAAAGATCAAATCTAACATTTTATAGAAGATAGATGCCCGAAAGCATTAAATTTTCCTTTAACTCATTTCAAAATGTATTGACTAGAATATGCTATAGATGCTACAGATATGCTAGTCTTCCAAGATAAGGTAACACTATGAAACAATTTGAGTGAAGATGCTAGAAAGGGCACTGGCAAAACCTGAGTCAACAACTGTAAGACATTTCCTCTACTCATCTTTATCTCTGTTGCTGCATAAAGCTACAATAAACTGTCCCATCCATATGGAGGGGATTGAGTGCATTCCACTAGTTTCTGTTTTAATGGACTAATGTGTGTCTGCATTAGGGCAGCAGAACAATCACGCTGGAAGCCACAGAATGCATATGTTTTATCATGTGTTGGCTAAAGTGAAGGATGTGACCTCACAGGGTGATGGACTGTGGGAGTCTCTACACTGCTTTTTGAGATGTAATATGGAGCCTGATGGTCTGTGATAGTGGAAAAATGAGCAAATTGGAAATATCTGAGAGACATAACATGTTTGCAATAAAGAGAAGCGGTGTTTGTTTTTTGGGTTTTTTTTTTTTTTTTGGAGAGGTTTAGAGTTACGGGGGTAGAACATAAAAAGAAAACTACTGTATAAGGAGTGAAAGAACAGACATAGCCTGAAGGAGAAATAGATGTATGAGCCAAAAGGCATTTATCCCAGGGGCCTCCAGAAGATGAGCATTAATTATCACTGTACCAGATGACCTCTTTAATCTCATACATATTAGAGAATCTTAAAGGTATGACTGACTGAAGAGCTACTCTGATTTGACTGGAAAACAATTCCTTTGGTATAATGATGTAATCCTTTTAAAGATGATTCAAGAATTCAGAGGACTGGCAGCATCAGGCAAATGAGGCATGAAACATCATGCATGTGTGAGAAATTTGATAAAAAAAAATTTTAATCTATTTATTTCAGCATGCTGACCCCCCATTTATTTAAGAATTTATACATTTATTCCACTCATTTATTCTGTTAATACAGGTATATGTATTTACTCAATTCTGTTAATACAGATGTGTGTGTGTGTGTGTGTGTGTGTGTGTGTGTGTGTGTGTGTGTGTGTGTGTGTGTGTGTGTATGTGTGTATTTATTTTTGCTAGATCATGTTTTGCCTGCCATACAGGCAGGCAGAGGAGGACATGGTTCAGTGGTTCAGATATCCGGCTGAAAGACACAAGAGGGGGTAGCGGAGCAGGGAGAACGGAACGGCGGAAAGCCTACTCACTTGAGCCATGACCAGCCAGCTTGACCTCCAGCTCCTGGACCTGCTTGACCAGCACGGAGATGTGCTGAAGGAGGTCCCTGTTTTGCAGGAGCAGCTGGTGCACGCGGGCCTGGGCTTCGATCCTGGCTGCAGCCTCTGCAGAGAGCTGGTCCTTCAGCAGGTGAACCTGAGGGAATGCAGAGGGATTTGACTGAAATGCTCCTGTCGTATGGAACGTGTGCCCGCTCAACTGGGGATATACTAAGAAATATACTAATATTTCTTACAGGATATTCTTATGCAATGTGCAGTAATGTTGCATCATAAAAGCCAATACATCCCACATTTTAAAATTCAAAACATCAACTCAGTATTATGTGTGATTCATGTTTAACACACATGCACACACATGTGCATGTTTGATTCGAGTCTCACACATGCACACACACAAGCACACACATGTGCACACACATACATTTAAGGAAATCAAGACTGGGCTTTAAAAGGCCAAAACGGATGATTGTTGATGCACAATTTTTGAAGAACTCCTCATGCATAAATTCATGCTATGCCCATTCAAACAATGTGCTAAGAACAGTTCATCCAGTTAGGGAAGAAGCATAAGAATGCCAAAAATTTTGCAATATCTACCAGTACATCTCAAGACTCAGACTGCATCTCAAGACCCTAATCTGTTCAGGAAGAATAGGCTGTTTATCCTAACAGCGGGAGGTGCCACACAGTTAAATGTGGCCTAAAATCTACTAAAGAACCCACTTTCCTTGTATTTGGATCTCATTCTTCAATCTGAAAAAAAGTTATTTTCTACTTACTCCTACACCATAAGGACGTAGATAGTTTCTCCCCCATAACACCACTGACGTCAACCATGGCATTAGTGTATTAATGAATGAAGCTGAAGGACTAGTATTTAGATGAAGGACACATTGTGTGGGAAGTCAGGACAAAAAGGTTACACTGCTGTGGTTGTGAAAAGCAAACCTGGCTAAAACCTTTCTACTATATAATAAACAAGCCACTTCATTATGTCACCTGTGAATCAGTCACGTATTCTTGATTAAAGCCTCTGTCTATAGGCCTATACACACAACTTGTATAAATTAGTAAGACAGGGCACTTCTTAAATGGAAGCGAGCTTTTCATTAATGCACATCAAAAAGCCTTCAAGGTTCTGATTAGCTTTGACACTTATACATAAGCTAACACATCCACAGGAAGTGTGAAGCATGTTGAAATTCTCCTAAACTCCAAAAAATTATATAAGGTGGTGTTTGTTTATGAACTGAATAAAGTGTAAAACAGATTTATCATTCATCACCATGGCAGCTAAATCAAGGATCAGATTTTGGCATTGCAGCAGTTTAATTTAATGCAAAAAGCTCTGGGGAAAGGTTAACTTCTGCACTGCCAGTAGCACCACCCATCCAAACATCAGTCCTGTTTGGTTAGACAGCAAAAATATCACATACACTGTTCTGGACATGTATCCCATTTACCAATCAAATGATAAGATAGCAAGCATGAGGAATGAAAAACTATGCAGCCTCAACATGTCACTAGGTATAAGATATTATTGGTATCCTGAAAATCCAGAATGGTGAACACTAAGCTAGCTGTCCTGACTTGATTATGCAGCTGTGTCCTTCAGGCAACCTACGATGTGACATGCCGATAGCCAGAAGAATCCATTCCCTGTTAGGATTTCTCCCAAACACTGTGAGACCATCAGAGGGCTCTTAAAGGGGCATGGCAGGTTCATCCTACACCATATGGGTCCCGAGTGATGACCCAGCACAGAAAGTATGCAAGAAATTTACCATGCAGTTTTAAGAACACCACACTCCCCAGCCAATGATAGTCAGCTGTCAGAGGCAGAGAAACAAGTTGGGAACAGAGCAAAACAGGTAATAATTATTAAAAAAACTACAAAAAAAAAAAATCCACCACTACAAACACAGTCAGCTTAGTACAGATTTAGTAGCTTAAGTGTTTTTTTTGTGTGTCTCTGTGTATGTGATGGAGAGAGAGAGTGCAAGAGCAAGAGTGTTTACATCACACAGTGATGGATACTGTAAAGGTGACATGAAAACCTACACATGACATACATTTCATGTTCTTACCTTCAAATCTCCCTCTTGGTAAAGCACATGTAAAATTATTCATCATTCATTATTCCCTTTTTAAAACTGCTCAGATTTTATGATATCAGTTGAATTTGTCTTAAAAGTAAAAACAATTCTTAAAAACCTCACTGACACAGTGACTTATCATAATTACACAGTGTCAATGAAAAGTTAAGAATTAAAACCTGAGAGTAAGCTGCTGTTCTTTTCATTCCAAACCTTCATGTACTCAGGCATAGTCATTTAAAGTGACAAGTAATTAGACCTGATTTTCAGAACTTACATTTTTTTTTCACAAAGGCAATAATTTTAGCCAGTTTTCCCAAGTTTAGCATTAATTCAACCAATCTGCTGCCTCCGAATAAAGCCACCTGTCTGTTTTCAGACTGTAGCTGAGGTGAGCCAGGAGCTCTGCATGCCTGGAGGAGAGTGATAACTGCTCACTTCTGCCTATTTGACCCAACAGATGCCCTCGATCAGCTAGCGTGTTGGGCATGTACTGACCGGGGAGAGGAACTCCATTCTCATCTCTTCCCACCCATTGAGCCCAGATGCAGATCTCTGACTCTCCCAGCCTTGCTCCTTTTTACTTTCCTATACCAGAGTTCTTCTCCATTCTTCAAGCAATACCAATATGGATAATGAAAGCAAGCTCAAAATACAGATCATACAGCACATCAGGCCCATTAGACTCAAATGGACAGCAGACTGCTGGCTACTCTCTGAAGACAGAAACAACTTGCGCAGGGCTATACACAAATGACGACTGCCCATTTAGTAACAAATATTTTCAATTATAAGGCTGAAAAATTATTCTCAGCTGTTAAAACAGTATTTTTAACAAGAAAATCATTTACTATTTCAAAAGAATCTGATGCAAAACAATCAAATATACATCAACCAAGGCTTTCCATATACGTATGATGTTTTAACTTTTTCAGGTTAATGATGACATCTTTATTTTTCAGTTATTCATGTTATCCTTCCAGTAAAATGCAGGCTTGCTCTAAGAAGCAGCAAATTTGATCTTGTTGAAGAAATACTTGCTCTTTCCCAGCTGCCACACACATTTAGACCTCATTAACAGCTCAACAAAGTCTGCGGGACAATTCTCAACAGGGATCTCATCAAACTCCTGCTTGGCTGGGGACTTCAATGAAGAGCTCTCCGTGCTCCCCTTCCTAGTCAGACGTGCGTTGTGAAGCTCTTGGGACTCATTCTGGGTGGGAGCAGCGGGCCGTGGGTCCAGATTGGGCCTCCTCTGTCTGCATGCACATAGGCACTGACAGGTAGGAACAGAAGCCATGCACAAATAACCTTGACCAGGCTAAATACACAAACATGAGAGAGAAAAGAGCTTGGTTTTGCTACTTAATGGAATCAAGCCAAATGATACAAATACTCTGCTGTAAACTAGTATAAACAAGTATAATTTGATGTGGTCAAGGGTGAACAAATGCTGAAACATTCACCCACATAAGGACTCACAACAGAACAGCAGCGATTCCAGTATATAATGTTTTAATGAAGGACTATATTTTGGCAAGAAGCTTGTTTAACCTTTAAAAGGTCTAATTACAAACCACTCTAATGTGCCCAGGGCAGAGGCCCAGAGCCCCTGTGCCGTTTAATATAATAAATGAACGGAACTCATGCAGGAACATGATTAACACGATGCTGGCCCGAGTTATCCAACCACAGTGGCAACTGAAGAGCACTGAGAAACAACAATTAAGCACTATAAATATGGTGTGGGAGAGCTAATCTCAGCTAAATGCCTCTGTGCTTCAGATTGAGTGGGAGTCCGAATAAAAACGTCTAAGCCTCTGCCAATGCTAACCAGTGGTCCAACGTGCACAGAGATCTTTTCATCACGCTTTTCTTCAGCTAAACAAAATGTGAAATGAATGAATAATTAGTGACTGATGTCCTCATGCTGCTTGGAAACACAATTCAAAGCTGCTGGCATTCTTTGCAGACTGTTACCTTCCCAACACTGAAGGATGCAACCAGGACTTGTTTTCAGCAGCTGTGTGGATCTCCATGCTGATGGGGAGGCTGTGGCAAACGTCAGCGAGCCATGCTCTAACATCCAGAAACACCAGGGGGTACTTGTTAAAAAGAAAAAAAAATCCTCCAATCTTCTGCAGATCAAGATCCCCTGCCCTCTGTGCCTGCCTTTTGCTGAATGGACATTATGACCCTTCTTCGTCTTCTTGAGCACTTGACTCATTTCCGACTGAGCTCAATAAAGGCTCTGAGAGGCCAGACTGCTATGCCAGCCAGCCCTCTTTGGGGCTGAAATGCTAGGGGCCTTATGTGCCATTAAGTTCTCCAGCTGTTCATGCCCCTGTGCAGTGTGGGATCATTTTTTTTTTCGGTCTGGATTACAATGAAGGAAGTGCAGTCTGAGGTCAAGACAACTCACGGGGAGAGTGAGTCAGGGGGGAGTAGGGATAGACAGAGAGAGAGACAGAGAGAGAGAGAGAGAGTGTGTGTGTGTGTGCGTGCATGTGTGTGTGCGCGCGCGCGTGCGCGCGCGTGTGTGTGTGCATGTGCGCGCACCCCTCAAGGTCAGTGGTTAGAGGAGCAAAGCAAAGGCTTTGCTGGAGCTGCTGCTGATAAAGAAATGCAACTGTAAAATACGTAAAACTGTAGTGTAACTTAAAACATATTCTTTTTATACTTTAAAATCCCATCCTTTAAAACCATCTATCTGCACTTCAGTGAAACCCCACCTTGAAGAAGTACACTCCAGTCAGCATTATACAAGGAGGAAAAATCTGAACTGAGTTGTCTATGACATTAAGTAATTGCACGTAGTGTAAACTGAAGATAAACATCTTTTTGTGAAGTGCCGACTCAGGATAAGCACCTCATTCATCTTCTACTCTTCATTATGTCTGATCATTGGTGTTATGTTTTTGCTTGCAGAGCATTCAGCTGACCCTTAACGACAAGAATTTGCATAGTGCAGAATGTGCATGAGCAAAAAATAAATAAATAAATAAATAAATAAATAAATAAATAAATAACAGAGTGGAGTTTTCTGCTCTTTGATTTCAGTTGCAGCTCGGTTTTTGGCCTGAGACCTACTCCAGTGATGACTGCTGTGTATTATAGCCCTGCTCTTTGCAGGTCTGTTGGGCATGGCTGTAATTGCCCCAGCAGTCTTCTGATTCTCGTACATGGAAACCATATAAAAATGCATATTGCCACTGCAGAGACCAGGTTTAGTGTGCTGTTGTGGTGCAGCATCATGCAGGCAGGCTGCCCCTCTCACCTGGGCCACAGCCACTTGGGTCTGCTGCTGCTGCTGGGTGAGCTGCTGTTGGAGGAGCTGGAGCTGGTGGTGCACGGAGAGGGGCGCACCGGCAGGAAGCTGGTCCCCCGATGGGAGCAGCATCTTCGGAGAGGAAAGCAGGATGGAGGCATCTTCAGGGAGCTGTAGAGGAATGATGGAGAAAGAGAGGGAGAGAGAAAGAGAGAGGAGATGTACTTAGATCACACAGGATCACACACTGTAGACGCCAGTGACAATTGGGAACTACAGGCATGAGTGGACAGCTGCGTGGAAGAAATCAGAGGATGGATGAGGGAAATTTGTCTTCTTCTCAACAAGGGTTGATGGGTACTGCACCAAAACAAATTGCTAGGACCAGGAGGGTGAGGCCTGCTGTTTGATGGACAGGTAATTCCACTCGGTTTCATTACTGCAAATCTGGGTGTGAAGTCTGGTGCCTCACTGACCTTCATGGCACAAATTAATACAATATGTAAAACTGCCTAAATTCACCTGAAAAATATTTTCAAGATGACATCAATCAGTGGTAATGAAAAATTAAACCATGGCCTATATTACTGCTAAACTGCCTATATTTCTGCTAAACTACTCTGGCTTATGATCATACCAGACTGACTGCCTTGTATGGTGCTGCTGTTTCGTGTTGGACAGACCCTTTTGTGCTTCATTCAGCTCATTCACAATGGACCATTCAAATCACCTTTATGTACCAAGGACAAATCTGCACACTATTGAACTACTTTTCCTCTTTCTCATGAAAAACTGTAAAGAGTACTGAATGAAACCTTGAAACCCATTGAATCTTTTCTGAATGTTTTCAGCATTTGGCAAAACGTTATGCTTCTTCCCTTTCATTACCTTTTTAACTTTGTAATAACTTTGTAATGCAGTAAGAATTATAACCTGTGTGTGTGTGGGTGTGTGTGTGTGTGTGTGTGTACGTATGTATATCTCTAGGCAAAGGTTATTCTTCATCAGAAAACATGGTGATTTTGTGCCAGTGTCTTGTTATTGCAGGGGGGCTGGATACACGCAGCTTTGAGTACTGTGCTGCAGTCATTAGTGGCTTCAGTGGCAGCTTCTGGTTCAGCCCGTGCCCCTCTGGGGTTGGATATGAACCTAGTAAAGCTGGTCAAGGGGTCGTATCGGGACCTCATAAAGCTCTCTCTCAGAAATGATGTGTTTCCCTGTTAGCACTACTAAAGGCAACACTGCAGCTGTTATCATCTGAATGCTAGGCCAGTCAGAGCTGGTGCATTAATTAGAGAAGGGCCTCCAGTTTTGCAAGGCATGCTGCGGTAGAGCTGGCGACAGTCACTGGGGCTAGGATTGGATACTCTTTCTCTCCATCATGCCTTGCTTATTTATTTTCCCCCAAAGGCCTAAGATGTAGATGTAGGAACCTCCCACATACTGGAAGTGAGCATGTCTCTGTGAGAGAAGGAACAAACTGTACTAGCCAGTGGAGTGAAAATGGTTTTCATAGTGTCAAGACTGTTCCACTTGGTCAAAGCATAGAAAACGATCCTGTTGGAAAAATCCCGGCCTTACCAAAGGTGGAAAAATTATGATTTAGTAACAAAAGGGCACAAAATTTACTATTTTTTTTTTCAGCTGGAAATGTATGTCTTTTGAGTCTGATATACAGTGCTGTGGTCTGAAGTATAATCATATTTCTATACAACAGAGAATTTTTTCCTCTGAAAGCCTTGGCAATTCCACTTTTCCATCTTGAACACTAAAACTATAGCAGACTTGGTGCAGCAGCTCAGAACCCTTATACTCTGAACACCACAATGCTCTTCTAGACTACTAATGCAGTGCATTCAATTAGAGAAGTGCCTCATGCTTCTACACCCAACAGATGGCCCCACATTTCAAGGTTCATATGTGCATGGGTTCATACACATATGCTGCATATGTGTGCACACATGCACACAGCCATACACACATGCATGCTTGCACCTGCACATACCCGCATGCACATGCTCACCCACACACCTCCTCTAATACTCTCCCAATGGTGCTAAAAGTGGGTTCTGCAGGCTTGCCACCATTCCTCATCTTCCCATTAGGATGAGCACCAGCAAGACAGCAGCAGGGCAGCCATGGTGCTGGGCGAGCATGCTGATGAGACTGCGTTTTTGTTAGGGCATTGTATGCAACAGCTGCTTATGTGGGCAGAATGCTACATTGTAAACACCATCTGCTCCCACAGACAAATGAGCTAGAGGTTGTGACTTTCTGCATACCCATGGCCAGAGGCCCTGAAAGCAGGGCCAAAAAACAGCTGACTATGAAAGTTAGTTGCTATGAAACACTGCCTGGCCAAAAGCTAGTCACCTGCGAGATACAGCCCGCCTGGGCATGCTACATCACCTTGAATAAGCATCATTCATAAATTTAAATTCATCTGAACTTTTCAGGCTAATGGCTTTAAAGCCTGAGTAGTCCCAGGCGCCATGCCTCATCTACAGTCTAATGAAAAACATCCATTACTGCATTAGGTGCTTGGCAAACCATTGCATAGACTTTGTGGACTTCTCATGCTGCATTTTTCATTTTAATTAATTGACCTCTCGTCATTAACAATACTTTGCTTGATACCTGCTGAGTGACAGGTACAGAGGCATACGGAACAGGCTGGAAGCACCACTGTCTACCCTCCCAGAGAGGAGACGCTGCTCGCTTGTCCATCAAGCGTGCTGCTACCCTGATGCATTTGTTATCTTGTAGCTACTGGTCTGAGGACACAAGCTATTCATTAGCCCATGAAAAGACTGATAGATGACCAGACAGAAACAGAATGATGGAGAAAGGAGCAGAAAGAGGGATCCAGAGAGAACAGAGACAGAGAGAGAGGACCACAATATCTGTGCAGAGGCGTAAAGCAGATAGAAGAGAGCACTGTCACCCACAGACAGACTGGAGGGCAACAAGATGCATGTTCAAGACAGAGGGCTTCCAGGAGGCTCCCTTGGAGCTGAGAGGCGCACTTTTAGAGGGTACTAGAGGAGCTATAGACAAGGCCTGAGGAAGTCCAAAGCTGTGCTTAACTGAGCTTTGCAGAAAACATTTTCTTCATACTTGGTGTAAGTACACTGAACTATTCACCTGAATGGTAGTATTTAATGTTCTTAATATTCTTAGACTCCTCCAGTTTTAAGTGTTGTGATTGAGACAGTAAGGTAGTAGGGTAGTAAGTAAGTTTACTGCCTGAAAGATAACGTGTATGGGTGCTGCCCGCAGCCTTCATCACAGGTGGTACTGAGTCAACTGGGGATTTAATTTAGTACTAATAGGTCAGATCACTAGCATTCCCTCCAGCATCACTCTGATGTTGACAGGGACTTGTGGCACATTGTTCAATGGAATGAAGTCCAGTACTATTAGGAGTGCTCAGGGGGTAATGAGGCACAGCCTGTCTTGACTCCCCTTCTGTGGGAGCTGCATCACTTACTAAGCCATGCATTAACCAGAGGCTCCCACTCAGACTTCCACTTTTGTCGCCTACCTTCCATCAGGACAAGAGCTTTTATGAATCTGCAATGTCTGTAAGCCATTTCTGGTTTCAGATAGGAAATTGGAGACATTTGAGAAAAAAAGTTGGAAATAAAAGGAATCACAGGTGGTAAAAATGTATTTAAAAGGAGAGGTAATAAAACACACTGCAGGGTATAATAAAAACAGAAAACTGCAAATATTTAGAAACAAATGCTAAGGTATAGTCCACTCAATAGGGGCAGGTTTTATGGTTTCATTTTACAAAAACTCATTCTGCCAGTTTAGTCAGCATGTTCCTGTGGCGTGGCCAGAGAAGAGGGGGCAAAGGAATGATAGAGCTCCCACTCTCAAATTAATCTAAAACCCTGCTCTCTGTATACTCTGGTCAGACAGCACGCTTGACCCCAGGCTGCCAGGTGATGTTCCGACACATGTAACTGCAGTGAACATGACCATTTCTGCAGGATTTACAATGGTTATAGTTTTTTGAAACTTTTTATTCTGGTTTAGTTCATTGATTATATACTGAAAAAATACATTTCTGAGATTTGCACATTCATGTTTATTTTCATATTTATAAAGGATAACTATATTTATTCATATGAGTGGGGCTTTAAATGGAATATGCTGTTTAATACTGAATTAGTTAGAGAAAAATAGATTTGCAAGAGAATGGAGACAATTTTTTACCCTATTTTTACCATACATTTCTTCCCTACATAATGCCTAAAGTTTGTAGAACTCACACATCACAACATAGTTGGTTATGCATAAAATTTAATTTTATATTCAAACTCAAATTTATTTAAGTTAATGAAACAGATAGCTAAAATATATACAATCCAGTAGTCCATACATTCCATTGTTCTTTGGGGAATAGCTATACAGTACTACTGTACTACAGGTGTGGACCACTAAAATTTTGTTTTTGCCTGAGAAAAAATACATTAAATTAGTAAATACAGCAAATCCACTGAAACAGCTTATATGAGCACAAATTTGTTCCTCGTGTTTCTTGCAGCACGCTCACTGTTCAGTATAACTATTAATTAAATGTAACAGTACATCCAAAACCATTCTTAAACACTCAGCCTTCAAATATTTAAATGGCATAATTACTGACCCAAGCTCATTTCAGAGGAACATTTTCATTTTAAAAAATAAACTCACTGGAAATTGACTCAAAGCAGAGGTATATTTAATTTAGACTCAAAAACAAAAGTTCGCACACCCATTCTGTTGTACTACAATTTATAGCACCATTAAGACAGGCAGAGAGGGTGATATAAACCTAGAGAAAGCGGCCTGGGAAAAAAGGAGCACTATAGCCTGCTGTCATAAAAGACCCAATTAAACTTTCTTTTCACCAAGTTAACACAGCATATATATTGTTCTCTACATTCGATCTGCTTTGTGGATTCTAGTGAAGACTCTTGTGTCCTTGAGGGGACCATATGGAGGACACTCGTCACAGTCCCTTTCTATAGCTCTACCATGAGACACACTCACTGAGACACACAAGCCTCACTAGCCTCACAGACACACACTCTTCCACTCTTGCACTGGTTCTTACATCTGAACAGCTGGCTGCCTGCAAACTGTTGATTTAGATTGCTTCCTAGACATTCTTGGCCCTGTCAATCTGGACCATCCATCTTTCTGCAAAGAAGCCCATGTGGCAGCAATTGGGTAAGAGGGGTGTGATGGAAGGGCAGGGAGAAAGATGGGTGACTTTGATGGACAGTCAGCTGTGTCCTGCTGTGATTAGGGCATTCTACGAGCTGTCAGTCAATATGTGCCAGGCATTGCCACACCCTGCCAGTGAAGCGGGAATGCAGAACTGAGAGGAACTGAGGTGTGCTGTGTGGTTAGAGTGTGGTGGCTTTTAGGTGATCAGCTCTCAACAGCACCAAAACAGGATAGTTTTATACAACAGAAAGTGAACACACAGGACGTAATGCATGTACAGAGCATTAGAAACACATGTAAGAGTGAAAAGGGCACAGTCTCTTAGAGTTTTTGTGTAGCAGTGTTGTTGGTGCAGTGGCTGTGGTGTCTAACACTGAAACACTGAAACCTTTCCACCAAAGGTAAAATGAAATTAAATATCTCAGTAATACAGAGGCACTTTTATAGCTTTATGCTGGAGGGTTACAAAAAACTTTATTTCTTTTTAAAACATCCCATTTGTTTATAGTCACTCTCTAGTCCACTATATTTCTTTCCTAGAACACATCTATTATCTGACTGTATGGATGAAGGCCAGCACACACTTCCTGTAGAACCCTTGTTTAGAAGGACATTTATTCTGCCCCTGGTTCCTCATTTCAGTTCTGCCTTTTCATTGAACCACCTCACACAGCATTGTAAATAGGTAAAGACGGTTTTATACTGTATAATTACAATGGTCTTATAGGACTGTTGCATGTCACACTGCACAAGATTCTACAGCTGAAATTTGGAAATCAAATTCCATGACAGACTGTGCAATCTCCCTTGTGCTGAAAGTCTGTCGATAAACACACAATGCTAGAAAATTGCAACATTCTGCATTTGTCATCCATATGTGACTTTCTTCTCGTCAATAAAATTGGAAGTCCCACACAAAACCTTCAGACCTGGAGTGGCAGTGTGTTTCCTTGGAAAAACAAGGCTCCAAAATATGAAGAAGGTGAATTTCAGTGGAGGCAAAAGACATTTCCTCTGCATCTAAAATTCCACAAAAGCTTCTTATACTGAGTTCGATGTGCTTTGTTTTCATTTTGCCATGCTGCTGTTTATTTGTATTTGGCATGCAAATTGTGCATAATTCCAGGCTGCTTTCTATTGGTTGTTTTTAAATGTGCTTCATAGCAGCAGTCACACTGCAAGATTTTGGAACAAAATTTCTGACACTCCCAAAAGATAGTCATAGGCTGTCTGATTGGAGAAGCATTAAATCGGTCACCATAGAGCATGGCATGACATAGTACACATTCAAAGGCCACATATTTTAACTCACAACCAAAGAATCCTTTCTTGTGATTGGCATCTGTGCCAGCATAATAGTTATGATAATCACACAGTGTAAAGATGGCTTAAGTCACTGATTAATCTACAACCCACATAGATTCAAAATGAATCAACTTTATAGTGGATGTTTTTGGTGAAAAACATCCACCATTTTTTAAAACACAAGTGTTTGACCAAGTCAGGTCTCTAGATTCATTAATTAGCTCCATCAGTATGTTGAAAATCATTCCCCTCCCCTTCTTTTCGGTGCCTGGATATGGAGCACTGAGATTAACTTGTGCAAAACCACAGCAGGGACCAGAAGTATCCACTGGTTTTGGATAAACCAGAGTATAAGCACAAGCCTCTAGAAGCCTTTGATATCAAGTATCTTAACTAACACTCAAGAGATTAGAGAAGCCATGCAAAAGCGGACTACAGCCTTTGCTGAATTCACATTAAAGTTAAATGTCACTGGGGCACATTAGAATGGAGAAGGGTCTGTATCAGCCTTTCATCCTCAGAATAATTACACATCCATTTGAAAGCAGTTCATATCTGTGCATGGGCGAAAGGTGAAAACAAAAGGACTTTTTAAGTCCCTAGAAGTTAAATGTCAAATACCTTGTCAGACTTACGGCTATTCACCAGAGCGAGAATGCCAAAGTCTTTGAGTTGTACATCTTTTGGTGAGGTCCTATATTTAGCTATCTAGACCCACTGGACAAAGATGATTCAGTATCTTTTGCAATGGAGACATTATTGAAAAAAGATCAAGGATAGCACTGTGCCCGAGAGTGTACAATGGAGGTGGTGTTATTTTCCACCTTCTATTTGTCTCTCTCAGAATGCTAAAACATCAGAGCTTAACTGCAGCTCACACCACTACACAAACTTGCAATAAACAGATGGACACAGTGACATTCCTGGATACTGTGACTCTTCTTTCAAGCAACACACCACTCATTTGTCCCCCAGTCAATATTGTGTTCATTCAAAAAACAAATCAACCAAACATCCAAACAGACAAACAAAAAATCTGGAACTCGCTTCAAATAAGATCTAGACAGAAGTGTGTTACTATTTTTGTTAAGTCAATCTGACAGGATAATGATACACAAGAGTCAAAGTCAATAAATCAGGCACTTATTAATAGACAAAATCTGATTACTTAAAACAACAAAAGAATTACAATATTCCCCAGAAGCCTTGATAATCACAACTACACATGCACTCAACCACAGTATTTAAAACTAGTCACTTCTGAGACCACTTCTATGTTCTCTATAGGGATGATATGGCAATGACTATAAATGGTGCCTAAAACAGGGTTGCCTGTACACCTTGGCTGAAGTCAGCTGTTCATAAATATCCCACAGGATGTGGCTTTGTGTTTGAATCATGGGACTGATTTTGCTTTGCACCACCACGCATCAAATGCTTCTTTCATTGAACCAGAGACTTCAGACAGAGCAGATGTCTGACTGAGCAAGCATTGCTCTGTACTGGAAACCAATCCTACCCTATTGTTCTATAAGCACAGTCTGACATAGCCCCTGCTAGCTCAATGAGGTACAGCATTAGAGTAGGCAGACTAAACAACTTCAGCTCGTATATAGCAGTTTTAAAATGTACAGCTATTCAGGGGTCTGGCTGATGATTAAGAAAGTGCCAGCCCTTTCTTGTATCCCTGGAGACAAAGGCACTTCGTGACCACAGGGGTCAGTGTTCTGACAGGAACTTGTCAGTTTACTTTGCAGATGTGGTCTGGAAAGGCCAGGACAGCATAGCGGCCTTGCTTGCCCAGGGTTGGAATGACCTCACTGATGTGCCAGCCTTGGGCACCCTGAGTGGACCGTGTGAAAGTGCCACATGTGATTCCTCACATGTGGCTCAGCAGTCTTGGTGTTGAGAACTGATCAAAACTCATGAATAATTCAAAGATTTCTGTGTGAAGATCTTTGACACTATTGCAGCCTTTCTCAGAACGCTGCAAATCCAATCATATTTACTGACTCAGAAAGTCTCATATATTCAATTATGTACTGAAGCAAACAGAAAAAATAAACCCTATTCAAAAGCCAAATTCAAAAGCCTATAGCCAAAGAGATTCAGACTGACCCTTTCATGAAGTGTCTAAAGGTTCTGTCTATGCAATTCAAGTTTGGTAAATTTCCAGTTACAAATAACTGGAGGCAAAAAAGAAACACACAATTTGTTATCTGAGTTATTTCTTTTTAAACATACAGAAAACAACTGAATACCTTTCTAAAGAAAATCCAGCCTGGAGGTGATGTTAAAGTTGCTGAAAAAAAGCATCAAGTATAGCCAATGGCTCAACATGGACAAAAAAGGCTTCAAAGAATCAACATGTGAACAAACTCACATTATACTAAGACTTAACTGGATGGAGAATAATATTTTAATAATATTTTTAAATCACGTGACTATGGTCTCTGGTCTCCTAACTTTCTACTGCGATGCTAAGAACTTGTACGATGCTGTATTTTCTTAAAAAAACAGAAACACAAAAGGGATTGCCCCATATGCATAATAGATGCTTCAGTCATTCTGAGCTCATATTCAACTAATGTATTTCTGTGATCTGGATTACTATGCTATGTAAGGTTTGCCAAGGTATATGGTATAGCTGTTTTGTATAGAATACATGGAAAATGTAATCCACACAAAATACTTAAATATTAATATATATTTGTAATGCAGAACAGCTATCATACTGCTTGTTGTAAAATTCTGACAATTGTTTATGTGGAAAGTACACAACCCTATATTGAGATATTGAGGGGGTCATATGCTAATGTTAAAATGTAATGCAAATGAGTCCATTTCCAAGCTAATTCTTATAGAACATCTTTATGACAATTCATTTACTGATAATAACTTGTCTTCTCGATACAGATATACAGTTATTTCAATCTGTAATGGCCAGTCAGTGTCTGCTAAATGACATATTAACTCAGCTCCATATGCTACCATACTAGAAAACTCTATATCCAAGACATATCTATGTGCTCAAAGTGTTTTTACTTAACTAAACAGAGAGAACCCAGAAGGTGATATCCTCCAAGTTACTGACTAGCAGTCATTCCAGCACACTCCTACACAGCTGTTAGGTTTCAACCTAATGCAATTTGAGATATGCTATTTATATACTCATATAAATAAGATCCAGCTGCATAATCCACTGTAAGCATGAAAATCCAAAGCAACTGTGGGTGTCTGCAGGAACCCACTCAGTAAAGAAAAACTCCAAGTTTCAATTATCTTACAAGTCTTAGAATTCCAAAGTACTATGCATAACGTACGTGTCTGTAAAGGAAAGATTTTAAAATTAACCAGGAGGGCTTTTAATAGAATGTGCTAGCCAAAAAAAGGTCTGAGTAATTAGAACATAGAGAACTGTTCTGTTCAAACTACTAGACAAGTTGTCATGTGGTTCATGGGATATTGGACTTTTTAGTCTGACTAAAAAACTTATTTTAGGAATGGAATGTAATTTTGAATGGGTGTCTCATAGACTTCCATGTGACCGCATAGATGTTACAGTGTCAGAGAAGAGAAAGGCTGCACCATGTGTACAAAACTATACACTTATCTATTGTACACCTAAATGATACTATTTAATGCAATTGCGATGCCTTGCAATCTACTAAAACCCATTAGTGAACTAATGGGTTGAAATACTGACCTATATTATCTTGACTAAAATTATTTACATTTGCTGGATCATGTGAATGTGTGATTCATCAAACACCTAGCAAACCCACTAGAACATCTGACAATGGTCAGGATGCTCATGGCATGTGACAAAGAATTAGGTGATTTGTTGTTAAAGGGTATGTTACAGCCATCAGTGATACTCATATTGCAATATTGCAGTACTCTTACACACAATAGGGCTATCCAATTTTCTGAATAGCAGAAAAGCACTTTTACAGCTGCTGAAATGATTCCTATCTCATAAGAACCCTGCACTCTATCCCAGCAAGCCTAAGAGGCCTGTATGTACTGAAGAAAAACACCCGATAATCTGTTCTGACAGGCAGTACACAAGAATCATAGCTATTTAGGAGCATAGACATACCCTGATACAGACAGGCTCAGAAACATATTTCTACATCAAAGTGCAGCTAGCCAACTCTAATGCCAATGGGTTATATATACTTATTTGGAAACAGTCTGCTTGTCAGATGTGCTCTTTCAGGGACTCTATCTTTGTTATTATTTTCTACAAATGCTGACGCCTTGCCTAAAGTCCAACTGTGGTGCAGAGAATGTCTCAGGCAACCAGGGTCATCGCCTCATTAAAACAAAGCTGAGGGCAGTGCTCTCTGTCAGGGTAAACTAATGTGCATAGCAGCAACGCTTTGAGCTGGTGTGCAACACATCAGAGAGTTCATTTCTGTGAATATTAACACTTGTTACTAGTAAATTTCAACATAGTTTTAATAAGCAGATAACTAATTCCTTCTTGACCTGTCTGTAAGAGATGTATATGGTGCTTTAGTGACTTACCTGTTTGCCCTTAGTAACATCATCTTCCTTTTTGGCAGTGTCTAGGTCGGTCACCCCGCGGCGGAATTCATCTGCTGTGCTGTCAGTCAAAGGCAACTCCTCTGCGTCGATGTCCGTCTCCTCCGCCATGGCCTTCTCAGCCCCTGGCAGCTCACGATCTGCACACAGTCTGTTACCTGCTAGGGAGTCCAGTGTTTTGGTGAATGCATTAGGTCTGTATGTGAATGGAAGGTAAGGATGATAGACTGCCAACATAAAGCCTCATGTAACAGTAACAAGAAGTGTTAAAGCCCAATGAGATGCTTCAAGAACTTTCAGGAGCTCGCTGTCTGACCTGGATGAAGGTTATGCCGATTCATCTCTTAAGTGGCTAGCCTGATACTGTCAGAGCTCGTGCTAACAAGAGCGATTCCCACCCATATGACGGTGGCTGGAATATTTGTTGTGGGGCTGGGGGTTGGTGAGGGACGTCGCTGGATAAGTGAAGGCGTGTTGGTGAGATGGGTTCTCATCTGCATTTCAAACAAGTGTCTTCTGAGGGAGCAGGGAGCTTGGAGGAGGAGAACTAGTCTGAGCCTACAAACCCCAGGGAGCAGAAAGAAAGAGCCACCCCCTCAGCCAGTGATCCTACTAGGCACTGTGTGATGGTGCCGATTAAAGCGATGATGCAATGAGGCTGTGCCTGCATCTCGTGTCTTACCACTTGAGCAGATTTCATATTGTTAAAACATATTCTCAAAATTATGGCAAAACTTTTAAAATAGCCTCTGGAGCCATTTTCACTTGGCTGTCAACTTCAGGATTACTTTTTAAAATTCTGCCCTAGCGGAGGGCTACCTTGCACTATGGAGTCCACACTGGTCTTCTGGCTGTCGCCGTCCTCCTGGCCATCGGCGTTCTGCTGCGTGTGCTGCAGGCTGAGCTTGTGGCACACCTCAAAGGCCTGACCCACCGTCCGCACAATCCGCATAGCCTGGCTCTGCACAGCACAACAGGACACATCAGTATGCTGGCAGAGCTGTGTACCCACTGTGATCATTTCCAATGAGTTGCTAATTTTAAGACCACAGGCCCTGATAATCTTTGGACATGGACAGGAAAAGCACATGCGCTTCACAGAGCTGCTCACTTCATTAACCTGCACTGGCTGTGGAAGAGTCACTGTTCTGAAACACTGATGCAGTGCTGTCAAATTGGCAGATTTGTTTTAGATGGCAGATGGTAGTAGATATTTGGCTGTGCCTGTTTTACCAAAGACAAAATCTATGGTGTGCAATATAAAAAAAAAATCAAAAATCAAAAAAAAAAAAAAATCAAAGGCTCTTCTGTACCTTGGTTTGAAAAAGTTAACCTTGTTTGCCTCACTGACAAGTTTTGTTCTGTCACTAAGCCTATTTTGGTCAATGAATGAATGCATGAATGAATAAGGGCAGTTAGCATATGGTTAACAGTCTTAACAGCAGATCCCACATCCCAGTCACATTTAATTATAATGTAGACATCTGACTGCACACTGAATTAGGATTAACACCGTTCTATGTGTAAGGGGGAAAACAGCATGGTCAAATGGCAGATTAGAGTGCATCTGAACTGCAAATCAATGAAAGTATTCCTTCCCTTTTTGCACTGAGAGGAGTGTTAGGTGTTTGAGGCAGGCAGGAACAGTGGAAGAATTGTGAGCTGTGTGCACTACTGAACAATGCATCAGGAAGAATTCAGGCTAGTGCACTGAATCTGCATTTGCACTCAGGGAAGTGAAATGCCTGTTCTGAGATGCATAAAGCATATTGAATATATTTTTTGATGATCAATATTGAAAATGTGTCCCCTGCCAAAGAAAACAAACAAAAAAAAGCAATAACACAAACAGAATGTGCAGAATGCCATGTATCAAAGCTTGAACAATGAAACCGAAGAAAAGAACACTGCCAATGATAATATTTCCTTTTGTGCGGGCCAAAGCCAGAAAGTTATCAATTCAGGGTTACAGACAACTTACTGGAGGCTAATTTGAACAGGTAATGTGCAGTTATTCAGATGAGCACTGAGAGCACTTCCCTGTAATCACCTAAGATGCCATAGAAACAAACCAGCCTGAAGTTGCTTGCAGCTCTCAAAAGCAATTACACTCCTGATAGCCCTGCTTAAAATAATGGAACATTTCTGTCTCAACTGTTTTCTAAAATGGCCTTGTTCCTTGTTTACAATTGATAGCTGCTGAAATCACTCATTTGTTTGCATGAGAAGAACATGAGTGGAGTGGCACATGGCACGTCAGGCTGCTATCAGTTCACTCCTTTCGCCATTACACTTCTGCACATTATGATTAGAAGTGAGCTTAGTTCACTTTGTCTGACAATTCCAAGTTAGTAAGAACCTCCACTACAATTAAGTATTACATGTTAGAGCTGGCGATATTGCAAAAATATGATGATAATATTTCCCCCCCATATTGATCAATATCAATATTTATCACAATATATCATTTCCCTATTGCTGCCAGCTTGAAGAGCATCCAGCTCTTCAATATACACTGTGTGCACAATTATTAGGGAAGTATTTTAATAGTATCATTTTTATGCATATTTTCCAACTCCAAGCTATATAAACTTGAATGCTTGTTGGATTTAAGCATATCAGGTGATGTATATTTGTGTAATGAGGGAGGGTGTGGCCTAAGGAGATCAACACCCTATATCGAGGTGTGCATAATTATTAGGCACCTTCTTTTCCTCAGGCACAATGGGCTAAAATAGAGATTTAACTAACTCTGAAAAGTCAAAAATTGTAAAAAGTCTTTCAGAAGGATGCAGCATTCTTAAAATTGCTAAAATATTGGGGCACAGAACCATCAAATGTTTTGTTGCAATTTTATCAAGGTTGCAAGAAACATGTTTGAAAAAAAAAAGACATAAATTAACTGCCAAATATTTGAGAAGAATCAATCGTGAAGTGGCCAAGAATCCATTATCCCCCAGTGCTGTCATATCCCAGAATTGCAACCTATCTGGAGTGCCCAGAAGTACAAGGTAAGGAATGCTGAAACCAAACCACCACTGAACAAGAAACATAAGATGAAACATCAAGACTAGGCCAAGAAATATCTTTAGACAGATTTTTCAAAGGTTTTATGGACTGATGAGATGAGAGTGAAGGCCTTAATGATGAAAGAATAATGACTTGACCCCCTTCCTCACCTGAATTAAACACTATTGAGGACTTGTGTGCCCTTCTTAAAAGGGAGATTTACGGTGAAGGAAAAACAGTACAGCTCTCTGAACAGTGTCTGGGAGGCTGTGGTTGCTGCTGCACAAAAAGTTGATCGTCAACAAAGGAATTAATGGACTCCGTGAATGGAAGGCTTATGACTGTTATTGAAAAGAAGGGGGGCTATATTGGTCACTGATTTAAAAAAAAATGTCAGATATGTTTATTTGTAAATTTTGAGTTGTTTGTTTATTATTCTCACTTTAACACATGAAAATAAACGTGAGATGGGAGTATTTTCATTTTTCATTTAGTTGCATAATAATTCTGCACACTAATGGTTACCCAATAATTATGCACACACAGATATTCTCCTAAGAAAACCAAAACCTCACTTTCTTAAAAATTCAGGTTTGAGGTTTATTAACATTTTGGATGGACCGAGAGTACTGTAGTTCAATCATAAAATGAATCCTCAAAAAATATAACCTGCCTAATAATTGTGCATAAAGTGTAGTTTATCAGCAAAAATATAATGTAAACATTTAAATTAAATGTGCAAACAGGCTTTATCTGCCTTAAACTTTATTTTTTAAAAATTAAGTAATTTAAATTATGTACTGATTTCACATTGCTCAAATGTTTTAAAGATAGAAATCTGTGTAAAAAGCACAAAATTTAAACACTGTTAACCAGTCATTATGCTACATGTGTGCATATCATTGAAACTGTGGTTGTTATATCCTTTTTAATTACTTTTAATATGGGGTAATCGCCACAAAAGATGACACGATTTATTCTTGTTTTGGTACAGTAAGGGCAGCTAAAATGTCTAACATGGGTCGCAATTTCACACTGTGGGTGTGGTCGCTCTGTAAATTTTGCAGGCCATCTTAATCTGTGTTTCATCGCTTTTCATTCATATATATATATATATATATATATATATATATATATATATATATATATATATATATATATATATATATATATATATATAAAAAGCGAGTCACAAAGCAGAGTGAGGTGCCAAGGTTGAATGATTTGTAATAAAACTGGGGTAAAATATTAACTCTTGATACTATTATAATCTAAACATATGATCCAAATCAGGGCATGACAGGGTGGATTAATTACCAAAGGATAAAAAAAAAATCTGCCTAGGAGAAGTCATGTTTCTTCCATGCCTCTGGCCGGTCTTTACCGAGCAATTTAGCAATTAAACCAAAATATTTTTTATAAGAGACTTGCATCCAAATAACCCAGATTATCCCAGCTCAAATCAATGCATGCTGGAAGCCTGAAGTTAACAGCGGCTGTTCGCGCAAAAGTCTTTGGCCAATATGAGCACCTCTTGGCTTCTCAGAGGAGACCCTGGGCGGCAGTTTTTCCACACCTACCATATCAACTTTCCTTCTCCAGCTTCTCCCAGCTCTGTGTGTATCCAGCAAGTAGGATTAAAATGCATGGGCCTTCCTACTGTTCCATTGATTGCTCTTTTTAATTGATTCCCCAGGGTTCTACCTGCATTTAACAGCTCCTGATAATAACAAGGCAATTACAGAACACAAAAAGCAGCTTCTTCCTGGAGAGCAGGCTCTCTGGAGGGAGGGGCTTATGAGTTGAGAACAGAGCAGTTGCTCAACAGGTTACCAAGTGAAGCAGAATATGATTTTACATTTCATGAGTTTAGAGGAAGCAGGCAAGTTTGTTCTGGCACACGGAAGTCCCAGTATTAGCAGAAGCTTTCTAGCATGGGTCGTTAACCCAACCTACTTGCTTTACTTTTTGCAATAAGAAGTCAGCAGTGTCTGCATTGCATCATCTACATACTTGCTAGTGCTCCACATGTTGGAGTAGGCGGGGGAAATGACAGACCCCCCCCACGGGTTTGAATGTTTAGCTCTACGTCATAAAGGGAAAACTCAGAGGGACCAGATGTGTACTGGTCTGTTCCAATGTCTGTTTTTCAGTAAGTGGGAGTCTGTAAGGAAGCATAGGTAAAAGGCTATGTACACACCTGGGATGTGTGATTTTCAAGGCAAATGAGTGCAAGGTATGTGCAATTGAATGTGGTGATGCACAGCAGAAAGAAAGAAATTGTGTGCGCTTGCGTGTGTAGGTATGTAATGGCTAAATATGGGGCATTCGGTCTCCTCTGAGGCATTCACTCTCCTGTCATCCTTAGGAAATCTTTTAAGCATTCAATGCATAGTCTGACAGATGCATTCAAAAGATGACTTACCTTCTTCTTGGATTTGAAGACATTGCATCTGAACACATTGCTCTGTCCATCTCTGGCTATATAACTGAAGATTTTCAAATCTTGGGAATCATGTGATACATAGAATATCCTATGAAAGACAAGAAATTGAATTATAGTAGCATGCAAGTTGTGGAGCTAAAACAATACAGAAAAAAAAAACTATAAAAACTTGCAATAAGTCTGGCAGTCATGGTGCAAAGTCAAACAGTTCTTGTAATAAAACTCTTTTTATCAGGCCCCAAAGTATTATAAATACAATGCCTAACCTTTTCTGTGTTGTGTAAAAAGACATGACATTGGGGCAAAGTGCCTGCTTTGACTGGAGTTGTTGGTTCTACAGTATGAGTAAGTAAGTCACACAAATGTCAGATTTACAGATATATGTGTGCACTTAGAGTAAAACAATTGATATAATCTGGACAACACTAGCCCAATCATGGTATATTCACAAGTAATTCACTATGCAACAAAGGACAGGTATGGCGTTTATGTGAAGCGCCATAGCAGTGCTCAAAGCTACTGAAGAGTGTGCTGGGCTGAAAAATCATGGGATGACACCACAGCGACAATCAAAGCACCATATGTCTAAATCACCAGCATTACCCACTGCAGAAAGCAGATTCCAGCAGAAAAGAAACCCAGTGACATGTTCAGTAGAAACCCAAAACCCAGACAAAAAAACAACAAACAAACATAATAGTCTTTGGGATCTTCATTGGGTGCATTGATATAATGCCAGTGTGTGTGTACACCCTAACTCACAGAGTAATTCCATCAGATGTTTACCTTGCTGAGCCATGGGGCACTTTTTTAGTTGCATACTGAACCCAAATTCAGCCCATCGCCATGGTGGTCGAACTGTCTAACCTTTCCAGTCTAAGTTGAAATGCACAGATCATCACTGTGCCAGAGTTCACACTCTCTATTTAAACACAGAGGTAGGTGACTTCTGCTTTGCCAAGTTGCCCTAGTTTATTTGGAGATTCACTTTTGATTGTTCTGCACTGTGGTCTGCACTCAGATCAAAATCCCTGTTCTGGCTTGCACTCTATTCTGCACCAGGGAACTGAATAACAACTGAACAACTTGGTTAATCAGGTTTTCCCCATTCACTGATGCCCCTTGGCAAATGCATTCCATCAGTGGTTTAAAGGCAAAATGAATGATGTACAAGACCTATTCCTGGCTTTTATTTATTAAGACCTAAAGAAAACAGGAGCTGAAGTTTCTCCTGAGATTGGCTACCATACTCACTACATGTTATACCACTACATGGGAAAGTTAGGGGAGTGATGGTATACTACACTAAGTAGGATCATTTCAACTCTTCTACAGATGCCTCGTACTGTCATTGGGTGAACCACCTTACCATTGCATTAGGCTCTCAATGTATTGATTTGGATGAAATTAAAAATCAATAATCTCTGACTGCACTATGTTATGACCGCAAGGTAGAAAGGGCAAAAACTCACGGAATCTTACTACACCCCGTCAAGAGATGAACAGGGCAACTTGATTTTTTATATATATATATATATATATATATATATATATATATATATATATATATATATATATATATATATATATACACACACACACACACACACACACACACACACACACACACACTTACACACTTACACACTCCGAGTTAAGAAGCGTGCCATTATGAGCTATGGTACACCTCAATAGAGCATCTGAAATGCCTTCTTTTAATCAGTCATGGCTTCTGCTAAAAGCTATTTCTTTATGTGAATCGACATGTATTGACCCCCTCCAGTCCTAAAAGCAGATACAATTTCCTTGTAAATCTTTCAGAGTACCAGTGTAAGCACTGTCAAAAGGCCTAGTATAACAATCCAGCAGTTTCAATACACACCACAATAGACCAGGGATCTGGGAATAATGCTTCCTTTTATCTCCACTCAAAAAATACAGTCTATGAGTCTTGTTACTGATGCTTAGCTTGAAATCTAAGTAACAGTGAAATGTCATCATGGTTCTTAAGCAGGCGTGCCCAGCAGGGACAGTGTCTGCTCAAAGGAACGTGCAATGAGGCTTTTAAAATATAATGTCGTGTCACTTCCAGAGGTCTCACTTGCTCCTGGTTCAGCTCTCTTAGCTGAGCCAATGCCAATGAAAGTTTTTTTTGTTTGTTTTACTGTAACACAAGATGTGCTCATTTGATGATACCATTGCCATTACAATGAATAATGTTATAATGTATGAGTAACTACAGTTATAATTATGGATGATAGTCAATTAATAATGACCTGAAAATGGTTATGGCTTGGATTCATTAATGCTTGGATAAGATTACACAACAACTTTGTCTTTCATGATGGTCACTATATAAGATTAGGCAATCATGATGCCATAAATTCCTGCCATGTCATGATCAGGAATCTGACAACACTACATGTTTAACACCGACCAACTTGCACAAGTTCATAGGTTGCCAGGAAGGAGCGTCCAGAAATTGGCTGCAGTCATGGCTCCAGAATCACTATGTGTGATGCTGCCAGTTTTGTGTTCTGACAAGAGAAAAGAGAGAGGAAAAAAAACAAAACAATTGTGTATATGTTGCTGGGTGTTTCAAAGAGGACAGTAAGGGTTGTCTATCCTTAATTTAGCACACCTTTCATCTGTTTCATTGTCCCATCTTACAGCTGCAATAGCAACCTTCTTTTTCCTCGCGATGTGCATGAGATAGCATTCTGTCATCTTATTGGTCAGTATCAAGGGACACGTCATAAGAGTTGTCAGACAAGGTCAGAAAATACAAAAGATTCTGAGATTTTCACTGGGGTCTCAATCGGTGCTTCAGACATCACACGGTTGTTCTTTAATTATGCCAAACTACAAGATTATGTCAACTACTCTTCCTCTGTCTGTGATGCTTGTATGCGGGACTGAAACTGGATATTCGTCAGTTTAGGAGAAAATCGTGTAGTTTGATCTTGGCATGTGGCAGGGTCAACATAGTTGATCTGAGAGACCGGATCATAATGCTCAAATCAGATAAGTAAATACGGTGTATCTCCATGCAACTAGATTCATATGCAATCCATAATTATTTCAACAATTCTTGTTGTTTAGCTCTGTGCTCCAGCCCTTTTAATCTAAAAGGTCTACACATTAAATACAGACTGTATGAATTAAAACCCTTTTTACAAAGTCCTCCCATTCAGAGAAAGTGACAGGACAAAAGACTACTATAAAAAAACACAGAACCAGAATAACCTCATAGGTTTTACCACAAGATATGGACAATTGGTAAGCCTCAGGAACAGAAAGGTCAGGTTACTGCTTGCTAGCTACAAACCACCCCAAAAAGCCCTGTAGACCAAGCCAGGAACCAAGTATTTTGGTGGTAAGCAATGACAATTTATACCTGAATGATGAAAAGAGGAAATTGAGGAGAAAAATAGGAAGTGCTCATAATTCAAAGCACACAGTCTCATCTGTTAAACACTATGACATGGGCATGTTTGTCTGCTAGCTGAACAGTCTCACTTGCCTTTGTTGATAATGTGACTGCTGACAGCATCAGATGAATGAATTCTAAAGAGCATCTTAAAAGCGCGTTTTATACCGCATCTTAAAAGCACCTTTACATCACATTTTCATTACAGTGAAGCAAATCACTTCCCTTGCCAATTGTTCGCTGCTAAGGGGTGGTTATGTAAATTCAGCTGCCCAGAGTAAAGTGCAGAGCAAATCTGTGCCCTGGTAAATCAGGTCAAAAACAAGCCTAGTACTGATTTGTTAATTAAAACATTTAATTATCTTCTGCTGAGCAAAGTGGTTTCAATTTTATACATCCATGATCACAGAAGACTTCGGTGTGTGGCTTGACCATGGGCATAGTATATAATGAAAAACACTATACCCCACATTGGTCTATCTGATTGACTGCTGCTCAGTAAGATTTACTACTCGTTTGCACAAAAGTCAGGAATTCTAATCATTCTACTCTCATTGCCTACTCAACTCCGCTACTGCGCCGACTCCGGAGTCTGCTGTTTGCCTCCACATGCAGTGAATGAGAGGTGGAGTCAGGAAAAAGCCTTCCCCTGCTGCAATGTGAGTGTGCAATAACTACTCAGTTCCAGACAAATCCCTTAAAACTGAGGCATAACTACAACTACACCTTGCAGCAACTCAGTGTTTCCTAACAGTGGAAGGTTCTTGACTACTCATTTCAGTTACCTGACATGAATAACATCAAACATACATTTAAGTTACTGAACACAACCCTAAAGGCAAAAAGGCCCACCATCTCAAGCAGGACCTGATAATGACTGCACTGTAGGCCTGGCCTGACCACTGGAAACACTCATCATGTAGTGCTTGTTTCATTTAAGATTCAATGTGCTGAAGTACAGAGGCAATACAAAACACTGCAAATGTAGGTTCACTATACAGAGTTTTGTATATCCCTAACAAATACATAGACTCAAATTTATGATAACTCCATCTTTTTTTTCACAGCGGTTGGCGGCTACCAGTTCTGATCAGGATAACTTGTTATAAGCAATTTCCAGTTCGCTTCTCCAACAGGCATCTGTATACAGAAATGCATTAACCCCCCTGCATGCTAAAAATAAACAGTGTTCTGACATTTTAGTCACCCTATCCTCTGATGTTAGTATATTGGATGGACATGTCATCGCATAGCAGAGAAACTCAAGGATATGAGGATGATTAATGCACGCTGATTGGTTTGGCAGGAAAGACTCTGAGGGTGGCCATCCACAAGTGGTCAATATTTCAAATGGATTTCATGATGACAATTATGGGAATTGCTAACTGCTGCAATAAACAAAATAAGCCCTTATCATCAGCAAAGTTTAAAGAGTATAATTTTAGTGTGCTAAATAAGTTCCAAATAGTGAGCGATCATTCCATCTGCATATTGCACAGAGGTCAGATGATTAGTTCTATATCTGCTGACCTGGGAAGCTATGAGTGGTTTACTCTGATGAGGGAACCTGCCAAAAGTTATTTATAATGATTCTTTTCTCATTGACATATATTCAAATGCATTCATAAATATGTAATAACTAATTGCCTGTTGTTTGTAGCTTGGAAGAGAAAAAAAAATCAAGATTGATTAAGGAAAGCTGATTGGGAAGTATGCACAATACCTCTGTGAAAGATACTTCTAATATTCTGTTGATCATTTCCTCTACAGTATTATTTCTATGCTTCTGGAGGAAGGGAAAAAAAAACAAAAAATCAAAAACAAAAAACATCATAAGAAGCCCCAAGAGACATGATTATGATCTCATGGTGATGTCTTGATTTATGAAAGAACTCTGAACACACATCCTATATTCAGACGTTGGACACAATTCAAAAAGCAGTCAATTCAGTGGCCCCTGAAGGCATGTCTTTGGTCCTTCATGACATAAGATGTGTTGCATGACAACGACTGGTATACCGAGTGCGCTCCATCTACAAACATGACTGGAAAAAAAATCAATGCTGCTATCAGTGAAGATTGAAAGAAACTGTTTCTGTAGTACATCAAAGATAGGGATGAAAGACATTAATGACAAGGAATAGGATGATGGTGGTATTATAAAGCAAGAGTGAATAAGAAGACTGAAAACATGGATTTAAATCACTGTATACTAAGTGGAAATAGCATGTCTATACATGAACTTCTGCAGACTGAATGTTCTGATCATAACGGAAGATACTGAAGGGTTAGTGAGGTGAATACCTCACTGCACTAATAGTACATAGGCAAAAATGTGGTTTCGTGCTCCTTGTTTCATCATGGTTCCTCCCAATCCTCTTTCTTTTGAATAATGATACACCATTGCAGTTCAGTATCTAACACTGCAGTCCTTTCTTCACAGCAGCAAGCAAATGTCATGTGTGGTGTAGTATTAAACCAGTGGATTTTGTGACAGAATAATACAATAACTGAGTTGAGAAATGTGCTTCAGTAACAATTGTGGTTTTCACTGCAACAACAACGTTCACAAAATTATCACTAATTTTATCACAGTCAAAATATACTAGGACAGGTGCCATTTAAAAGACCATTTTTAATGCAAAAAGTGCTTTTTCTGAAAAAACAAAACAAAACAAAACAAAAAAACTGTTCTAGCTTCCAGGTGAAACACTACTTCTCATATGACTGGGGGCTGATAGGAGGTTATCATTGGTAGGATGGTGACAAAGGCAGAACACCCCAAATCAGTTGTGCTTTTTGTTAGTGAAGCACAAACAGCTACAAGCCATGAAAACAGCTGGCTGTCCCTGAACCGCCCCAGGAGCTGGCAGAGCAACTACGGGAGCCTATGAACACCAACAAAGCCACAAGAATGTAACTCTTACAACAGTGCAAGATGGGCAGTGTGCTCTCCATGAGCCTGCTCCCAGCCACATTCAATGTTACCACATGAATGCGGAATCAAAAGAGGCTTATGAATGCTGAGGAAGCACACACACTAAAGGACAGCAACATGTACTGGGTTTGACTCAGTAAAGTCAAAAACCACCCCTATAGAGCACAGGACATCCAATAAGAAGAAAGCTAGACAATCTAGTGTCGAGGATGAAAACCACACAACACTACATTCTAGAAGGCCACACCTCCTCCCTTCACTTCCCCCCAAACATTCTAACTAGAGGGCATCACAAATTATGGAGCTGGGGGGGGAGGGGAAGAAAGATAGGGCGCCAGCATTTCCACACATACCATCGTACAACATCAGAAACCCGCAGACCATTAGTTCCACTTCATCACCAAGGAGCAACTTGCAGTGTAATCACCACTACTACCTCTTACTTGATTGCCACTAATTCAATGTGTCCAGCATGAAATGACAGAGAAGGGTAGCTGGGGGTGGGGAGTCTGTTGTCTGAAGCTCATTGTTGCGAGCTGGGCAGCAGATCAGTAATTAAGAGCTTCCCGGTTCCTTGCCTGCACTCCCACTGACATGGCTAATGGCCTCTGCTAAGCCGCCACCAGCAAGCATGTATTGCCTTTAAAAGGGTGAGATTATAGGAGCATTGTGTCTCCTGCAATGCAATCTACAACATCCCCGCATCCATATCAACATTAGTTACCAAAATATGCATATCTGTAGGTCAGCAATAATTCATACAGCACTCAGATTTTCAACCATGGTCCTCAAATGCAACAAACCGTGTACTGTCTACACAACACTTGTTGGTTTACTGTGGTATTCAAGTGTTCCAGAGCATCGTACATTAGTAGGTAAACTTTTATAAGCTACATTTCTCAGCAAGTCATATAGTCAGATAGTCAAAGGTCAATTTCATTTAAATTTGAAAAAAAAACATGCATATGCGTCACACGCACACACACAGTGGTGGTCAATTTACAGGTGTGTGAATGAAGCAGTGGTATTGTAAGCATTCATTTGGAGAAATGAAAAGAGATGAGACTATAAAATAGGAAGAATAATCAATGGAGATGATTAAACAGTCACCTCACTGACACTAACAACCTGGAACCAAGTCAAGAGCATTACAGACGTCTTGCGGCACCGGAGTGTGAAAAACTTCCAGCAGCTCCCGTGATCAGAATTCAGAACCAGAAAGAGAAAAACTATCCCAAAGCTGAGCACACAGCTTGTTTCATCATCTCATGCATATACAGCATGGCTGCACATGAGTGCTCCGTGCACAAAGTGCACCCCAGTCAACTCCAGGACGTGTGTGGAAAGACACCGCAATCCACTGCATGGCCATTGTTAGGAAGTGCATCATCTCCAGGTGGTCAGTATGTGTACAAAATGAGATGCCAATGTTTACCCACATGAACTGTATTAATATGTTAGAGCTGTCTAGATGACCATATTAAAATTTCATTGGTTTACAGTTCACTGCTCTTTTAAGTTAAATAAGTAGGTTTGGGAAGAAAGTTGAGTTTATAAAGAATATAAAGTGGTGGCAGAAGCTATTTAAGACCCAGAGATACATCAGCTTCTCAGTGACACATTCATACTTGAATCTTATTCTGCTTTAAAAGCCAGGTATGTTTTCTATTTAGCCATTTAATATGTAAAGGCCCTCTTCTTAGCAACTTCCGGTATTGGAGTGCATTGTAAATATCATCCATAACATGACTTCAGTGAATCCCAGTCCTAGCAGCAACATTCTGGCTCTAAGAAGCATTGTCAAGCAAGTCAGGGTGTAAAGAACCCAGGCTTCAAAGAGCAAACATACCAAAGGATATGAGGAGGGATTAACACTTGGACATATCTACATCTGACATTTATTATCAGGGAATGTGTAGAAATGTAGGTCTAAGATGTCAGTAAGGCATATGAAGACTGGAACAATCTGGTCTGTAAAGTGTGTGTGTGTGGGGGGGGGGGTTGCTAGAAAAGCAGAGGAAAAAGACAGGGAAAGGACAGGTTAGAAAGAGGAACAAAGTGTATGAGTGAGAATATTTTTAAGGTTACTCCAGAGTGAAGAATTGGCTTCCGAATGCTGTACAAATCTTGCCATGACATGCTACGATTAGGGACCTTTTACTGTAGGAATTAAACAACACTTAGCCTTGAAGATAATCACTCTGTAATTGCAGAATGTACACAAAGATCAAAGCAGTCTCCACCCATGTGCTGGCTCTTGTGACACCCCTTCCCCTGTGAGCACTGGGTGAACACCAAAGAGAAAGTCATTGCACCATATCCTGATTATGGGAACAGAGAGAAGTACGCGGTGCACTTAATGACATGCACATTTAACATGACACCAGTTCACCTGATTATGTTTTCAATAAGTAAACAAGCTTTGCACATCAGGTTACAATATCATAGTGCACAGTCCTTCAGTCCACTTTTGACTGCTTAGCAGATAGAAGGAAATATTTGTACTTCATATATTATTTGCAGAATAAAACAGATTAAACAGGCCGATGTGAGTGCTCAGTAAAAGAGCACAATCTGAGGCACTGGCACTGGCTCATTTCAAAACACCCTGTGGAGTACAAAGAGAAAAGTTCATAAATTTGGTATTACAGGACTATGTGTGATGGTATTTAGAAAGAGGTCTGTGGAATTTTCCTTCCAGGTTTAAGCAAACAGTGGTTGAAGCCGGGGGTTGGGCGTTCTGCCGGCCCCCACGCAGAGAGAGAACACCCAGCACTGATGAACTCCACACAAGGCCCTGTTCTACCATGTAGGTACACATGGAGTAGGCATCTGACTGTGGCTTTAGTCTGGGGCCATGAGGATCGTTCTGTTTGTGACCTGCTTCTGCAGCTTGTCAATCAAAAGGAAAAACACCATTTGAGGCTAAAGCAGATGTTTTACTATGCTTCAGATATAAAGAATGACCACATAGAGAAAAATGAAAACATTACCAAAATGTGTTATCATTCTGCCTGATTAGTTAGAATCCAAACATACCTAGATGATCATTAAACTAATTAACACCTTTTTAAAGTGCAGACAATCAGAACATCAAGGTCACACAGCGGGGGTCATTAAGAATGGCATGTGGAGGCATCTAGCTTGAGCAGCATGGAGACAGGCAGAGCTGTTTTGATTTAGCACAACTCCCCAGAGTCATATGAAATGTTAAGGCATGCCATTACGCTGACAGCTGTCTATGAGTATGTGTGTGAGTGCATATATAGGTGTGTGTCTGTGTGTATGCATGCCTGTGTAATAAAAATGGGAAGAGGTCACAAACCCTCTATCCAGTTTCCTGATCACAGAGCTTCAGAGGCATATTGATCCTGGTGGATATACTCTGTATGCATTACATGTGCAATTCTGGATTTCCTTCCGAAGATTAAATAAAGCATTTAAACCACATCACTGTGGAAGCATTCTCTCATGAGGTACCAGACAGCACGGAGTACACAGTAACACAAAAAGTTTAAAAGCATCATTGATCATAACCTGCAGGTAGAAGGAAGCATACACCTGTAATTCATCATCCCAGGACCAGGGCCCTCCCTGCTTTGTGCTGTGTGTGTGGTAATTTATTCCTCCTTTTGCAGTTGGTGGTTGGGTTAAGCATTTCTACTGAAAAGGTCTGCAGATGTCATGAGCAAGAGAACAAGACAGATACCATATGACACTTTCCAAACAACAGGTGGTCAGCCATGGTCTGCCGAGGGGGGTACAGGTACATACATGGCCAAGCAAGCAGGAAGAAGCCTGGAGGCTCCTAGCGTATCGGAGCCCAGTGCCGTGTGCATGTGAGGGGGTGGGGGGTGAGGGCTCCAGTCTGCAGCACCAGGGCAGTAGGAGGGCACCACACGCCTCAGAGAACAGCCAGCAGCATTGGGGTCTGCAGGAGCTGCCCTGTGATAAGGGAAGAGACCCTTATGGGCTAAGCAGAGTTTAGTGACTGGAGACGAGAGAGCTCAAAATATACAGTGCCCTGAAAAAAATACTGGGACAGGTCCCGAATGTTTAAGTCTTTCTATACACATTTAAACTGTAAGATGACAAGACTAAACTAATTATATATATATATATATATATATATATATATATATATATATATATTTTTATTTATTTTTTTTTTTTTAAATGCAAATTTACTGCCATAATACAGGAATGGTCACATTGTGTAGTAGTTTTATTGGTGCTGAGGGTTTGCATTTATAATGGATGCTGAGCATTAACAGGTCCTTTTTCACTAAAACACTAATGATGCTTTTGCTTACTCGCCACACATAAAATAAACAACCATGCACATGTACATATGTGCGCACACAAACATTTTTGTGCATGCACACACAGACACGCACACCCTTGAGCAAGGACAAATAAGTGTGTTTCATATTGTAATAGGGACGTGAAGGCCACATGTTGCCAGGGAGATAAATCCATAGGGCCATTTTTACAGCTAATGTTGCTACTGGCCAGATTCTAATGTACGTGGCCAGGATACAGAGGCTATTAAAAGTTGGTAAATAAAACTAATGCAGTGGAATGTTAAGCTTTAGTGGTTATAATGAACCTTTCCACCAAATCTACCAAGTAAGCACTCTAATGGCCATTAATTGCTTCAAATTAAATGCCATTAAATGGGCAAAACTGTGAAGCATGTAATCAGGTACTTGAGAAGTGCAAAAATTGCTTTTATCTAACAAAGGGATAAAAACATACTTAGTCAACTCAGAGATTATTGTGGCATTTCATGTATTAATGCAGTGGACAAGCAAATTGGTAAATGAATACAGTATCTCATTAGCCCCCCTCACACACAAATTCCCCATTCGTCTTTTTGTTTCAAGCTTGGGTCCTCTACCAGAGGCCTGAGAGTTTAAGGGTACTGCATAGTATCTTAACTATTCCCAGGACAGCACTCTTCTGGACAGAGATCTCAGATGTTGTTCCAGGGATCTACTGGAGCCACTCTCCCAGTTTGGAGGTCACAGCCCCTAGTGCTCCAATTATCACAGGAACCACTGCCATCACATTCCACATCTTTTCTAGCTCTTTTTTCAACCCTTGGTGTTTCTCAAGCTTTTCATGTTCCTTGTTCCTGATGTTGCTATTACTTGGGATTACTAAATCTATCACTACGACTTCTGCTCTTTGTCACTACAATGTCTGGATGGTTAGCCATTACCATTTTATCTGCATCTAGAAGTCCTGCAGGATCTTAGCATGGTCATTCTGCACCACTTTCAGTGTATCCCACTTTGAACTGATGTTTGTGTATTCTAAGTCAAAGACCAAACCTTAATCCAATAGATATGTTGTGGAAGGACCTAAAGCAAGCAGTTCCTGGAAAGAAACCCACCAACACAACTGAGTTGAAGCTGTTTTTTTTTTTTTTCCTCCAAGCCAAAGTAGACTAGTCAACAATTGCAGATGTCAACAATTACAGGAAACAATTAGTTGTAGTGATTTCTCCACAAGGGGGTCACACCACATACTGAAAGCAAAGGTTCAAATACTTTTGCTACTCATAGATATGTAATATTGGATCATTTTCCTTGTGAAGACAGAGTCTACTGTTAGGAGTCTGATGACAGTTTTAGGTCCAATTTACACAGAAAATGTAGAATATATATATATATATATATATATATATATATATATATATATATATATATATATATATATATATATATATATATATATATATATGTGTGTATATATATATATATATATATATATATATATATATATATATATATATATATGTATGTTTTTATATATTTATAATATATTTATATAGAAACTTCTGAAGGGTTCATGAACTTTCGAGCACAATTGTATAATCAATGTAAGATCAACACAATAGAATTATATTTATCAAAATTGTGTCTTTTTAACTTTGAACACAGATTGTTTCTTGTTGTTCTCTTAATTCATGTGCTTGATGCTTAAAGTGTCTGACAATTTTGCTACATTTAGACACTTTCAAATCCACTGTTGTAAAGTGAAACTGTGACTTTTTTTGCATAGACTGTGGGCTATGCAGAGCACGTTTTAAAATGAAAGTAGCCTTATGTCAGTGCAAAGTGTAGTTAACATTTCCATGATATTCCATTCTTTTGCGACATTCAAAAAATTATCATCAGATGCCTCTGCATAGTTTCATGTTTTTATTTTACTCACAGTGCAAATGACTGCAGATTCCATTCTTTACTGGTAAAGGGGCAAATGTTTTTAATGCATTTTATTATATATAGCACTTTATTAGTGTGTGACTTTTTCTTGAGGAAAAGTGAATCAATCATATGTAATGCACAACATGCATGGACAAATATATATATATATATATATATATATATATATATATATATATATTTTTTTTTTTATATGCATATATGCATATATGCGCATATGAATAACAGACAATAGTCTCTGGCACAAAAATCTTGAGTGCCACATCAATTTCTGATACTCAGTCAAAATTAACCTCATTAAAATACACAAATACAACCACGTAAACACAACTGTTAATTATTCTCATTTGCTATGTGCCATTCAATAGGTAGCTGTGAGTAGTCTTGTGTAGCAGAGATAAAGTGATCGTGTTCCAGCTGGGCTGCCCATCATGTCCTCATTTATGACCCAGACAAAAGGCCACATCCCACCTCGGTCATGTGCTCTGCCCAGCAGCTCGAGCATGAGGCTGGGGTGCCTGGGTTCTATGCCATGCTGCCAGTCACTCACTCATGTGTGGTCTTTAAAGACAGTCCCACAGGTCATGGGGATTTTAACACAAGCAATTCATTGCAACCCTGTGCCGTGGCATGGTCTGGTACCAAGGCTGTGATAGGAGCACTGATTAATGTAGATGATGCCATGGTTCTCTCAATTACTGAACAAAACTGAGGGAAGAGGGAAAGTGTTTGCACTTGTGTGCGCATGTGGGAGAGAAGACTGATGGCTGGCAACAACAGTTGTCTTTGCCACAGACTCTGTTACCAGCCACCAGACTCTGTGGTGCTCTTGACTTCTCTGTAGTGCAGTGAGCAGCCATCCTTCAGGTTCGGTTCCACTCCTGATCCACAGATTTAAACCCTGACCACAGTCTCATATTACAAGAGCTCTGAAAGACACTGAGTAAACAGTGCCCCACAGCCAAGATTGCATGGAACCTCCAATTCACCTTGAGAAGCTCTGTATTCAATAATATGAAGATTTGGTATAAACATGATGGTTACAAATAAAACAGAATAGCATAATGGACTGATTAATTTTTAAAACTTGAGTTGGTGGAATACTGAAAAACACATGTTAAATATTTGGATATGAACTGGCATTAAAAAATGAGGATGAAACAGAGACCTTCTTGGACTCAGTGGACTTCATAAGGAGGGTGGGTTTATAAGACTAGTAGCACAGATACACTGATATCGATACAATGATAACACAGGTATACAATGATATAAAGTACATTACTTAAGAAAGCAGCTGTCACTTGCATAATAAAAGAGGACATAGTTAATTGCTGTCTACTGTTTTTAATCATCCCAAAGAAACATTAACTCGGCATTTATTAAATTTTTCATTCATTCAGTGATTATGGCAGATAGTCAGACTTTTGTTTATATAATCTAAGTGTGTTTCATTTTGAGTGTTTGATGTGAAACAGAGCAAATTAGCTACAGAGCAGTATGTGTGAAATTAATGAGTGACTGAAGTGTAGTTTAAGCTGTTATTAGGCATGTAGTGAACATGTGGATCTAGAATGGTGTACTCAGACCACTGATTTTAACAACTGTTGTTAATAACTGTAGCTGATTTACATGTCACAGTAAAAGTGCACCATTTCGCGATAGCTTGTTACATGCTATCACTTAATCATGCTGAATAATCTGATCTCAAAAGTAGCCATTCAAATGAACAAGACTAGCATAATTTTTGCATTTGGAGCTGGAGGCCAGGCCTGCTGTGGTGCTTTTAAACACACAGCAGGCAGAGGGGAAGGGCTGGCCTACTTACACCTCCCAAGCACATAGCTCCACAGCTAACCCAGGGGACAGCATGCACGCTCAGCCACATGTCTGCAGGCGCCAAGGGGCCAAGCCTATACACTCCACTCCCACCTGCTACCACCACTGGAGCCTGGAGCTTCATCAGAGCTGAACTATCAGAGGATTATGAGCCTTCCATGTCTTTCAGCAGTATGAATCTACTCTTGTAGGTTATCCTGATTCAGAGGCACATTCTGGCAAATGGTTGTTGTGAAGTGCAATTATGTGTCTTTATGATGTGTGCACTCTGTGAACACTACATTGGAACTAAACCAATAATACACCCATCCATACACCCATCCATTATATAAAGCAAGAGTGACCAGTGTGACTGTATCTTCTCATTAAGCACACAAGAGCATACCTGATTCTACCTGTTTCAGTTGGTAGTGGGTCAGGTCCTGCTTGGCTGGAATGAAAACCTACAGCCAGACTGGCCCATTGCAGAAGACTGCCCACCCCAGGAATTAAATAGATTTTAATGAAGTCCCTAAGTATTTTGAAGAGCAGCAGCCCCGACTCAGAATGCAAATCTCCCAGCATTCCAAATGAAGGAATTCTTATGCTCCATACTATATACCCCATGACACATCTAGCAGGGGTTTCTAAGAGCTCAGTCCACCCCCCTGTCTCTCTCCCTCACCCTTCTCTCCTTCTCCACTGCTCTCTCTACATAAGTCTATGCTGAGCAGTGAGACTGCTGTTAGACTCACTTTCAGACCACTAAGAAATGTGATCTGAAGATGCTCTAAGTACGGAAATAAACATGAATCTGAAGATCAATACAGTCTCTTTGCCTAATTTCCATCACAACTGAAAAGAAATGTCGAGTCCACTGAGGCTGATGGCTGCGTGCCATTACCACTGAACTGCAGCTGTAATCCCAGACAAGGAGCTCTCACCTGTAAATGGGATCCTGCATCACCATCATCTTACTCTCATCCCACGTCCATTCTTTTTTCTACAGGAAAGAGAAAGATTATTTTTTAATTTTATATATAAGTATATATAAAATGTTGAAGGAAGTAAAATTCATAATTGGGGGAACTGATTTTTTGCACTGTGTTGCATACACAATTCACTCAATTGCTTTGATCTTAATTAAAAGGGTTGCACTGTCTCCACAAAAATTTGCATTGCAATTACACATTGGCAATGAATACAGCCCAGGACACCATTTTAACATATTTCAACTACACATTGTGCCATTAAGTCAGCTATCAGACAGGGACTGTTCTTATTGATTCAAAGCCTACATTTAGCCATCCAGCAAACTGTAGCCTTGGTATGATTTCTTATTCCCCCCTCCCCCCAACCACCAAACTAGAGCTTCACATACAAACCAATTATATGATGGTAGCATTATATGGCCAGATATATGGTAGCATATATCTGGCTTTTCATCAACTAGAAATATTAGAACTAGAAATATTTTAAATTCTGCTGTTTTCACTTAGAATTAATTTAGAAAATATATTTAAAATTATTTACAAACTGTAGGCCTGTGTTTTTGGAAACATTAGGCTCTATTCCAGCCTCATTGGACAGACAACCATAAAACCATGTTCAGCGTCACCAGGTCACTCATCCTTCAAATATGGACTATAGCAAGTGAGACTATATACAAACATACTTGTGTAGCACTTTCTTGTAAGTTGATCCTTTAGCTAGATATCACTTATGTTAACTTGTTTACAAAGGATAATGCAAAAAGATTTGGTTTAGATGTGATCATGTCCCAAGGTATAGTTTTTTGCAGTTCAGTGAAGGGTGACATCTCACCAACATGCATTATGAGAGCTTGATTTTCACATTACAGTGGTCTGACTGCTTTAACCCGCTTCACTGAATTACAGCTGATTGCTCTTCTTCTGACCAGCCCACGCCACACAGTTCCCAAGCTGCAATTATTCTGTACTTGTGCAACCACCGAGCAGGAAAACACTATGATCATTCCAAATAATGTGATCTACATGGAGAAGGCCAGTCATGCTCATGACCATTCTCCCAGGACAGCTCATCATTATACTCTAAGTAACCACGGAGGTGAACCATTTATCAAACTATGACCTCATGGAACCTAAAAACCAATGGTGAAAAGGACCCATCACCTTTTTCTTTTTGCGGAGGACAACTTTGACCCCATCCACAGACACCATGATGTTGACTTTTTTCTTCTTGATGTTCTTCACTTTGAATTCATACTGTACAAAGAGGAAAGAACAGGAAGAACAAACCGTGAAAATTAGCAATTACAAAAACAAGAACAAAGCAATTAATTTTCCAATCCCCTTGGGGCATAAATATACTTACATTAATTAACCTAACTTCAATCTGACACCAAGAGAAACCAACAAGCTTGTCTCTGTAAAAATCAGCACAGCACTTTGTTGCTACTAATGTTTTACTGGCATTTACAAATAACAAGCTCTTTTCCCAAGGTGTAATTAACATTTAAGCGATTAAAACGTGAAACAGGATGCTTCAGCTTTGAAAGTGCCAGGTCTCATGATCTGCGGGGTGGGCATTTATTTATTTATTTATTTTTAAAAGAGTGGCCCTGAAGAACAAATGGCTCAGGTATATTTATATCAGAATGTCCCTTCAGTATGGATCTCTGACACTCTACAGTGTAATCAGAGGCTTGCACACAGCAGTACTGTCTAGAGATCTGTGGATGGTTATGTAACGCTAGAACTACAAAACAGGCACTAATTCTTCAGAGAAGCCATAAAGAAAAATAGGAAATCAAAAAGAAGCTGTCCAGCACATTTAAACAACAGTTAAATAGGGTGTGCGAGAGTGAGTGAATTTAAGGTCTTCAGATCTGACTTTATATTTTGCACATTGAATAGGATTTAAAAGAGGAGAAGTGCCCTTGGCACTAACTGAAGTCTATAGAATAAAGAGCGAAAGAAATATGAAGTGGCTTTCAACATCAACACTATTTTTGCACATTTTTTTGTTTTTACAGATAAAGACAAATCCTGACTCCATGAGCTGCACCTCAAATAGAATAAATTTACCTAGAACATACCCAGCCCTTTTCACTTAAAAAACAAAACAATAAACACAAACAACAAGCAAAGAAACTCCCTCAACATCGAGCCTCAACACATGGTGAAACAAACAATGGCTGCATGTTCATAATGCACAGGGCAACAGCAAGCCCAAACAGCTCACACTTAGCTATGGGTGTGCTGTTGCCAGGTGCGTTGAAACACTAACATTAGACTGGTAACACCGCTTGTTTGCGCCTCCAGCCCTGTCTGCCCCATTATCCATCACAGTGCTTCCCTAATTGTGTTTCTTTCAGTCCCCTGTTTCTGCAGGTGCTGAATACACAGCTAAAAAAAAAATGGAAAATGGGTCACTCCAGTAGTTTGCCCTCTCCAGTAAATACAATAATTTTCTAGAAAATTATCATATGATTATATCAAATAAAATGACTATAACTGTCATCATCATGTGAACAGCTAATGCATGTAAAGTCAGAGTATCAAATGAATACAGAATTAAAGTGTGCATTAGTCTTGTAGCCATAAAACATTACAGATCCGCTACAACAGGTCAGTAAGGCAACACAGCCAGCATGGAAGACATCAGATCTCTAAGCGAGCTTTAATGCTTCATGCTTGAGAGAGGAATACACGGCCATGTCAACCGACCACATCAAGCACAGCTCACAACTTTGCAGAGGGCAAACTTATCTATAGACCTGCAAACTTAGCTATATACCCGCACACTGGCTTGGGAGGAGTATCTGACTATTATTATGTGATGAAAATGTGATGAAAATTAGAAGAAGCTGAGACCCAGTTTCTCAAACCCAAACAAAGAGATGCATAGAACTTGCCTCGAATTCCACTCAAAGTTTAACGCGCAAGGTCGCAGCAACCTTCCGACATCTGTCTGCCATTTGCTAAAAGGTTTAGGAAGCAGTGGACACCAGGTGACCGGCAGGCTGCTATCCACTTCACAAGCACAGTAAAGAGTAGGAACCAAATCAAAAATAGAGAAAGCATAAAAAGGCTGGGGCTTCCCTGTTCTAACAACAGCAACTTGTAAAACTGATTTTCTGAGTCACCTTTAGCTATACACTGTCATTATATTCTAGCACAAAACCATCATACTGCTGGACAACCATATAATTGTGTCATCTTAAACTCAAAAGGAAATGCACTGATCCAATTTCTTTGATGAGGTTTAGTGATATATATATATATATATATATATATATATATATATATATATATATATATATATATATATATATATAGAGCGGCTCTGGAAAACATAAGAGACCACTCCAATTTTTTTCTTAAATCGGCATCTCCACATGTACAGCAGACATTCCATTCAAGTGTTTGTTGAATTCCTTCACAGACACACCTCATTCTGCTTAATGAGATACTGAATAGGTGATCACCTTAACAAAATCCTATTCTAATAGAACCAGTTGGATGGGAAAAGCAGTGCTAGGTCTACCCAAAACGTAAGTGTAGTCAAAATACAGCTACAGACCATGCCAAAAGAGTTGAAAAGAAAGTTTCTTAATGAGGAAAAGAAGGGTTCAGTTGTAGCTTTAATGGCAGAGGGACACAGGGAGTGTCAGGTTGCTTCTATCTTGAAAATTTAGAAAACTACAGTTCATAAGAACAAGGTCAAGCAGCAAACACATGGGACAACAAAAGTTACTGGCAGAGGTCGAAAACGACTCTCCACCGACCGTGATGATCGCCACCTCATTCGATTGTCACTTAACAACCGTAAAATGACATCAAGTGACCTACAAAAAGAATAGCATGCAGCATCTGGGGTGAATTGCACAGCGAGGGGTGAAGTTGTGTAAAGCTAGAAAAAAGCCCTTCATCAATGAGAAGCAAAGAAGAGCCAGACAGAAGTTTGCAAAAGACCATAAGTATTGTACCACAGAGGACTGGAGTAAGGTCATCTTCTCTGATTAATGCAATTTTCAGCTTTGTCCAACACCTGGTCATGTAATGGTTAGACAGAGACCTGGAGAGGCTTACAAGCCAGAGTGTCTGTGAAATTTGGTGCAGGATTGGTGATGATCTGGGGGTGTTTCTGCAAGGCTGAAATCGGGCAGATTTGACTTTGTGAAGGATGCATGAATCAAGCCACTTAAAAGCTGTTCTGGAAGAAAACTGCTCTGACAATGTTTCCCAACTCTGATTGTTTTTTTCAACAGGTCAATGCTCCATGTCACACAGCCAGGTCAATCAAAGTGTGGATGAGGGATCACCAGATCAAGACCCTATCATGGCTAGGCCAATCTCCAGACCTGAACCCCATTGAAAACCTCTAGAATGTGAATAAGAGGAAGATGGATGGTCACAAGCCATCAACCAAAGCCAAGTTCCTGGAATTTCTGTACCAGGAGTGCCGTAAAGTTACCCAACAGCAATATGAAAGACTGGTGGAAAGCATGTCAAGACGCATGAAAGCTGTGATTAAAAATCAGGGTTATTCCACCAAATATTGATTTCTTGACTCATCCCAATTTGAAATATCAGTACTGTCTTGTTTATAAATGAATATGAGTGTTTTCTTTGCATTATTTGTGGTCTGAAATTTCTGTAACTGTTTTGTTATTTTGACCATTAGTCATTTTCATTAAAAAAACATGCTCTAAAATACAATATTTTTAACTGGAATTTGGAAGAAATGTTGCCAGTAGTTTATAGAATAAAACAAAACTGCTCAGCCTGGTCAAACACATACCCATCAATTGTAAAACTAGAGAAACTGAATTTTGTAGTGGTCTCATTTTTTTCCCCAGAGCTGTATATATAAATAAAAAAACAAACAACACAATTCGATTTTGAATTCACACTCTCTTATTCGATTTCCAATTCACCCTAAAAGAGTCATTTATGGCATTTAGCTGACGCTTTCATCCAAAGCAACTTATAATTATGACTGAGTACAACAGAGGCAACTTGGCAGTAGTGGGGCTTGAACCAGCAACCTTCCGATTAAAAGTCAAGTATCTTAACTACTGAGCTACCACTACAATTTCCTGCCCTATTTAGGATCGGCCTAGAAGATCAATCACATACAAATATGGTATTAGGTAACAGGTTGTCTAATTTCAATAGAATCCATCAAAAATACTGCAATAATTAAAATAGCAAATTCCAATACACCCAGTCACTGCTGCTGGATGCCACCTTAGAGGCTCTCCTGCAACGAAGAGCGTCAGTGAAGCCCCAAGCCTGATGCTAACCAATTTACAAACCCAATTTAGGATCAGCCTAGAAGACACTCAGTCACATACAAATATGGTGTTGGGGAACAGGTCGTCTCATTTTATACTCCTCCAGTCACCCTGGAATATGATTTGGATTATCTGATACATTATGCCAAGATCAAACCATTCATGGCTCAGTTATACAATTATGCACACTGTTGCAAAGGGCATTAAGAAATCACACAGGGGTAGATGAAAATAATTTCTAGATATTTTACGGCAACAGATGTCATCTTGCTTATATATTTAGTGGTTTCTACTAATCCAAACAGTGTACAAGTCACAGGATTTAAGCGATGCCTATGAGATTAAGTGTGCGACTGATCAGTTTCTTAACTAGCAAGGCTTTGTAGTTGCAAATACATTGGGTGTAAATGGCCACTGCCTACCTGCCTGTGCAGTATTAGCCAGCACCCCCTGTAAGACACCCAAATCTACAGTTCTGGTGAAGTGGCTGAAGGCTTCCAACACGACAATGTTTCACCTTCTAAGTTGCAATAAAACAAAGGAAGCGGATCTCCCCAATGAAGCTGGCTGAGGCTTGAGCAAGGGGCATAATAAAAGAAGCCATGTGATAGGGTTTGAAGAGACGGGAGATTTGTTCTGTGTCCATGGCTACTAAGGGCACAATAGTGGATGGCGTTTCCATAGCGACCCACAGAACTATCCCCAAGACATCCAGCAGAACAATAGGAATGGGGAGCAGTTTGCTGCAAATTGAACTCATTCGATCAAATGAAATCCTCCACAAACTATATCTCAATATGGTTTATGCAAGCATAATGAGAAGCATGCTTTTCATCAGGTGCATGGAGGAGAATAAATGTAAGTCAAGTGTAACAGGCAAAACCAAACATCTTAGGAATGAAATGTAATGTCACATGGTTTGACAAATTACATTAAGAATCTTTCCACTTTCAAAATATGTCTGACCAAAATCTTTCGATCAAATTTGCACTTTAAATTTTCTCCACTTATTGCCTCTCCTTGAAGACAACATTCAATAACATCTGTTTAGCCCAAACAAAATTAAAACAGAAGAAAGTCCGAATGGTGATGAAAGCTTGGCAGCTTTCCTCAGTGGGGAGAGATACACTTCATCAAAATGTAAACTTGTGACAAATTCCAATTAGAGCAGAAATGCACTGGCCTTTGGTCTGACAAAATATGCATTTTATCAGACAATGACTCATAAGCTCAGTTGACTTTGAAGTGGTTTTTGTTACAAATACCTGACAGTAATCTTTAGTTCCCTTGATACCCCCAGCACACCTACAACAGGGTCAGATCAGAGAGGAAACAAATTTAACTAAGCGTTATAAAGCATTATATTATAAAGCATCATATATAGATTACTACACATCTACATACATTCCTACTATCTTACAATGATTGTGTAGGCCTGTAAATTAACATTCATGGCTAACCATGTATGAGCTCCCTTATTATTTAATGTCATTAATATTTCAGTGAAGTGCAGGAGAAGGTAACAGAGAGAAAGCAGAAAAGACTCCATTACAACCTGCTTTTTGTTTTCAGTGGTGTGTTTGAGCAGTAATATTTTATTTGTTTGTATGTGTGTGAGGGGGACTCATTATACTCTGTCACATATACTTGCAAAACAGTGTTTCAAATGAAAAAGGCTTCCTTTAAAGAATTTCTAGCTTTGCTAACTTTACAAATAAATTCAACATGGGATCATAGCCTTTTTAATGACCATCAATATCCATTAATAATATAACAAAACAAAATTAATTAATACAATTAGCCATTAATAAACAAAAATATTTTATTATTAACAATAAAATAAACAAGATAAACAAACTCAAGTCTTTAACAGTTATGAAAAAAAAAGAAAAGAAAAGGGCGTAACAGCGTTTGCAAGGTCAAGAAATCAAACATTTTGTTTTATGGATAACATATAAACTAGTGGTCATACTTTTAGAAATGCCAAGCCTCACCACCACAGAAAATTTCCTTTTGTCCTTACTTGCAATTCTGCTCTCCATAAAATGTTATTTCAATGAAACCTCCAGGGGGTCAGGTGTCACAGATTTTGCAAGATTATGGACTCCACAAGAGTTGAAAAGAAACATGATAGTAAAAGGCCTGGGAGGGTTATGGAAGGCAGTTTTAGGGTCACTTCTAATTAGAGGAGACGTTCAAGATTCATGATGGCCACAGCAATCTCACGCTTTCTACTGGCACTAGGGAAAGAGCCTGCTCTATTATCAAGTCTGTCCAAGGGCTCCAGGCTTTATTCCATTGAGGCAGCAGTGACAGAGGAGCACCTCCCAGGCATCAGAGCCATTTCTCCATGTTCACAGAGTAACTAATAAAATCAAAACACCACCTGCATCATTCTGACAATGAATGACAGCTAAGCTAAACATATCTATTGCTTCAATTCCCATTTCCACAGCTAAGGCTCTGTCCTTTCTCAGTCAGAACAGTGGGATAAACAACATTCCATGGTCATCACAACAGAATCTCTGCAAAGAGACGGGTCCAGGATTTAAATACACCCCCCCCCCCCAACCCCCAATCACAGGCCCCACAACCAGCCACAATCTGTGGTGACAGAGCACAGAAACACAAATAACAAATCATATGATCTGGTCTTTTAGACTTTTTCAGTCTTCAGGAAAATATTTCTCAATTAGAATGGACGAATCATGGTCCATTAAAAAAAAAGAATGACATTTTGACATTATTTCAATCTTATCAATATGTGTGCCTAGGAGCAAGTCTGATCAGTATCCTAATAAACAAGACTTTGATGTTGTAAATACACTGGGTCAAAATGGCCACTGCCTACCTGCAGCTTATTGCCTGTGCATTGACTTGGTTGCCTCTCAAATGGGGCAAAGCTCACTCACATTAATGAATTTCCCTGTGTGCTCACATTGTGTCGCCATGTTTAAATTATTTCTTTGCAGCCAATGTTTTCCTATTTTATGAAATAGTCTTCCACCATCACCAAAGCCACCTGAATATTCCTGACTGCAAGCATAGGGGCACCCCCTCTATCTTTACTGGAGACCCCAGGCAATACTGTCTCCTGGAAACTGAGGCTACAGTAGACCTATGCTTTAAAAGGTCAATCTCATAAAGATGCCACTAAACTGTCTCCAGTGTGAATTCATTTTTGGAAAGGTTACTTCCAAACACAGAAATTACAATAATTATGTTTTGAGCAGGTTATACCTCCTAACCACCCTTAAACCCGTGTTAATGCAATTCTTCTGAGACCAAAATTGGAGAGAAATTTGGCGGGTTCTATATCCATTATTGACAGTGCTTTCCCTAGCTGCAATCAGTTCACTGACTTAGCTTTTCACCACTGAGCATATTTTTGCTTCAGAATGATCATTAATTCAGATAGGAGCAACTACTTCCCCCTACCATATCCTTGACCAAGAAAGCTGTGAAACAAGCAGCTATATCATTTCCCATCACTTTAGCCCAATAGTTCCAAAAGTTGGCCAGGCAGCCAGACGTGAGTGTTTGGAGCTGTGTGTTCCTCTGAAAGGCAACAGCTGACAGATTAAAATGGCCTCATGCTGCCAGCCAGGCCTCTTCATCATCTCCTCCTCCTCTTGTCTCACAAAGGCTTTGGCACCACGGCAGGACATTAGCGATGCAACAATACCGAAGAGCACCCGCATAGCCGAACTGGAGAGCTTTTTCAAGGACGCTGTGTGTGTCAGAGCGAAGGCATGATGTCGTTCCTGAAGTGCAGAAAAGCTCTCGATACTCAGCCAAACCTCCTAGCTAAGAGACATGGACAGGCAGGTCTGTTCAACACCTGCTTTCCAAAGCATCACGCAATAGTATTTCTTCTATTGGATGACAGTTCTGGGTACTATCAGGTACAAAAGCAAAGCATTTTTGAATGTCAGCAATTTCTTAAATGACTATTATAAATTCTAGCACATAGTCCAAAGACAGATGGGTATTATTAAGTGCATGTAAAGAGTGCTTGTATAATATGACTAAACACTTGGGCTCATTAACTAATATTAAATTATAAATTACATCTCTCAGTGCTGCTTTAAAGCAAAATGAAAACATGACTCAAGTAGATCTGAGTGATACTCTAGAATATGACAGTGTTTCATATTAAAGTCTTAATAGCTGTTAAAAATAAAATCTTACTGATTCGCTGTTTAGTATGCTCCTCTCTGATAGCTCTATCTGTCATTGCTGGCAAAGCTAATCAAAAGTGTCTACACCACTCAGATCTCTATAGTTTTACTGTAGTGTTTCACATGTTGTTACCATGGTTACTGAACAAACCCCCATCATCTATAATCATCTAGATTTCAATTTCGATAAGCCTTTATTTGCATATTACCATGCATGAAGAAGAGCACAGATTAATAATTTTGCGAGTGCGGGACCCAATCCAGATTTTCCAATGCATCACCACACACAAGTACACACTGCATTTTTGTGCAGCAAAAGCAACAGCTGCTCACTACAAATGTAGTATCCACAGTGTGCCTAAATGTTGCACATGTAGCTATATGGAAAAATGAGTTATCTATGAATAAAAGAGATGTATTTATTTATTTACTTATTTACTGGAGGTTTAAAAAAAATGCTTGTCCATGTCTTTGTAGTGGCCACTTAGAGGACTTCTTTTGCATGCTTCCACTTTCTTTCCACAAGGCCATATTTCCTATAAACCTGTCCAACACCTGGCTCTGAAACATGTCCAGACTCTTGTTGGATCTTGTGTGCAGCCCAATGAGAATACATTTTGAAGACAGGTGTGAATGCATGCCTGATTGCAACCAGATCATATTGAGCTGTCCTGCTCCTAAACTGGGCCAACAGACACATTTTCTTGATTAACTAAGTATATTGAGGTCTGTTTGCATGTAACCCAACTCTAAAAAACATAGTTGCATATTGTTATTGTACATCATATACACTGTCTGGCCAAAAAAAAAAGGTCACATACACTAATATTTCGTTGGACCGCCTTTACCATTGATTACGGCAAGCATTCTCTGTGGCATCATTTCCACAAGCTGCTGCAATGTCATATCATTTATTTCTGTCCAGAGTTGCATTAATTTTCCCCCCAAGATCTTGTATTGATGATGGCAGATTTGGACCACTGCATAGTCTTCTCCAGCACATCCCAAAGATTTTCAATGGGGTTCAGGTCTGGACTCTGTGGTGGCCAATCCATGTGTGAAAATGATGTCTCATGCTCCCTGAACCACTCTTTCACAATTTGAGCCCAGTGAATCCTGGAATTGTCATCTTGGAATATGCCCATGCCATCAGGGAAGAAAAAAATCCATTAATGGAATAATATGGTCGTTCAGTATATTCAGATAGTCAGCTGACCTCATTCTTTGGGCACATAACGTTGCTGAACCTAGACCTGACCAACTGCAGCAACCCCAGATCATAGCACTGACCCCATAGGCTTGTATGGTAGGCACAAGGCATGATGGGTGCATCACTTCAGCTGCTCTCTTCTTACCCTGATGCAGCCATTACTCTGGAACATGGTACATCTGGACTCATCAGACCACATGACCTTCTTCCATTGCTCCAGAGTCCAATCTTTATGCTCCCTAGCAAATTGAAGCCATTTTTGCTGGTTAGCCTCACTGACAAGTGGTTTTCTTAAGGCTACACAGCTGTTTAGTCCTAATCCCTTGAGTTCCCTCTGCATTGTGCATGTGAAAATGCTCTTACTTTCATTATTAAGCATATCCCTGAGTTCAACTGTTGTTTTTCTACGATTTGATTTCACCACATGTTTAAGTGATCGCCGATCATGGTCATTCAAGATTTTTTTTCCGACCACATTTCTTCCTCAAAGACGATGTTTCCCCACTTTTGAATAATGTGTCGGACAGTTCTTAACCTGATTTTAGTAGTTTCAGCAATCTCCTTTAATGTTTTCTCTGCTTGATATATACCAATAATTTGACCCTTTTGAAACAGATTAACATCTTTTCCACGACCACAGGATGTGTCTTTCAACATGGTTGTTTAACAAATGAGAAGCTACTCACTGCATCAGTTAGGGTTAAATAACTTGTTGCCAGCTGAAACATAATCACACATGCCGTAATTATCCAATGGGAGGCTCTTACCTATTTGCTTATTTAAATCCAGGTGGCGACCTTTTGTTTTGGCCAGGCAGTGTGTGTGTGTGTGTGTGTGTGTGTGTATTTTGTACATAATAGGGTATCTCCATATTCTGTTTAAAAATAAGGAGGTTATGCATTACATTACATAACATCATACAATGCATTACTGCTATATCAGGAAAAAACATTCCTCGCTAATGACATGTATAACTACAATTAATATCTTAAGTAATTAGTCCAATGAAATTAATTAACTGTCTTTGGTGAGAACTGCTGAAAGTGTACATTGATGATTTAAGATTCATAATCTTTTTTGCTCCATATTTATTGGGGATTAAACATAGATGGCTGTTCTCAAGCAGGACTGTCAGATCAGAATTACTGATTACTGAAGATTACCCCAGGCAGGGAAAACCAGGAACTTGGCTGATCAGACATGCAGAAAAAACTTTTTACTTTCATTCTAAACTGTAACTTAAGGAAGCATCACAATCAATTACCCAAGACAGCTAGACAGACAGTACTTATTGGCAGTTAATTTTAATTATGAAAAATGACATTTTCAAGTTCAGTCAGGAAAAGCTGCTGTTACCAAGACTGTCCAGTACCTTAACAGTAGTCCTTTGAACAGTTCACTCTACAAATAGTAGACTTGAAAAATGAAAATAATTTCCTTGGATCTTACTCTCTTTCATCTCTTAATAACCTCTACAGTAGAAATTGATGTCACATTCCAGTATCCAGTACTACATCACATTAGGGCTATACAACAAAGATGCTGTTTAAATAGATGCTGTTTAATGGTGCAGGTGGAGCCCAAAAACACATAATTAGGTTGCACTGTATTCTATTGTTGCTTAGATTAGAAAATCACAAAGATTAGAAAATTACAAAGTAAAACACATGAAACCCCTTAAGCAATTCTGCTGTTTTTCATGAAACAATATAACACTTCTGATCAAAGCACAGTTGGAGATAATAGCAAAAAAATGGTTAAAATATCTTAATCACATTAGCTGCACCTGTTGCTCTTTCTAGCAGCAACTTAAAAGACCAGTTGCATGATATTCCTACATAGAGTATCAATAACAAGTATATCAGCTGATATATTATTTGCTGATAAGCACAATTTTTTATGTATTGTTATAGCTTCGATATCAAAAGTTCTATATCAAAAGTTTTGGCCTTTTTATTTTGCAATTTTTTTTGCATTAAACAGAGTATCTGATGTCTGTGACTGTGTAGTGATGCAGTCACGTTTCCTGCCATAGGCTTTCTTATGTACGCACCAGTTCAAGACAAAAATGGGACTTAACAATAAAGAAAAATTAGATAATAAAATGAAATGGAACAATTTTTTGTTCTCCTTGTGTTAATAGCAACATATGTGTACAATAATAGTGATATCCGATTGTGATATGGCTATATAAAATTAATTGAGGATGTAATTTTTACAGGTTAACGTGTCACACCCACTGTACTTCATATATAGATTAACTTGAACTGGCTTAAATAACAAAATTATTAGTTATTACAATTATTAATATTAGTATTGTATATAAGGTGCTAATTATGAGTTATCATATTGGGCCAAGAAACTCAATATTGGTAACTGCTAATAACATCCCCTTGACACAAGCACTGGCAAAGTTCACAACTTTATATGTAAATTCAGATGTTATTTCTTTCTACTTTGGCTACAAAAATAAAATATGACAGAGTAGCCAATATAAATGTGGATTCAAATTTTGTTCCATGGATATTACCTGAAAACACAATAATCTTTTCACAGCTCTAACCTCATGACAGTGTCTGCTAACTGCTTTAACAGTTGCATGTGCAATGGGACGCTGCAGTCTATTGGACTGCAAACAGGGGCTAGCAAACAACTTATGGATGAGTAAACAAGAAAAAGAACCAACTAAGATGCCATGCAGACAACAGCAGAACTTAAGTCCAAAAGTACACAAAATAACTTTTGCTTCTGCCAATTTAAGCTAGCGTCAAATACACTTAAATCAGTGCAATGCTGCAATAGTGCTGCAATAATTTCCAGCAAAGAGAGGTTTAGGGGTGGTTTAGGTACAGAGATCTTCCAGTAGTCTGACTGTGCTCAGATAGGAAACAAATATTCCCTCGGGGCAGTGTGTGGTTAAATTCAGAATTTAATGTTTATAATGTGTTTACAGCTCATCTGCTTAATGACTTCTTTTCATAGTCAGACTTTCATTTACTAATCAGCACTTGCAGAAATCCTGATGCCAAAGCACCAGTAAAGTCTCTTTAAATGCTATGGAAATCCAGCCTTACACTGTGTGATTCCAGCGGACTTATGTTTGTTGCATGTCACACTGTGGTCAGATGTAATCTTAACCAAACTCCATGAGAGAAAATCCCACTTGTGCTGAAAGTCTACTATACAATACATGACTGTACCATAAAGTGCTTCTTGCAATAAACCCATGATGCTAGAAAATTACGATATTTTGCTTGTCATCCATATACGACATTTTTGCCAAAAGGAGACATCAAATAGGCATTCTCTCTGCTGCCACAATTCCACAAAACATTCTTCTTTTGAGCCCGACATAGTTCGTTTTCAAGTTGCTATACTGCTATTGATTTGAAAATGGTGCATGGGTTGTCCATGATTCCAGGCTGCTCCATATTAGTTGGTTTTAGACACGTGTTGTAGCAGTGTCTGTGGCATACGAAACATTACACATTCAATGATTTTAACTCACGACCAAAGAAATTTTTCATGATATGAAATTGTTGTGTGACAACACAATTATCAAGAAAATTACACAGTGGCTTTAAAAACCATATTCAGATATGTGATTCTATCTTGAAAAATATACCATCAAGCCAGCCCTAGAGGGTGATAATACATAGCCTTGCCTGACAATCACGAAGACACAAAGCCACATAGTACATCAAGATAACATCTGTTTTAACTGCTTCATGGTTCAATTATAAACTTAAGGTTATAATTTTATTTTGGACTTTCCTGAATTTCTGCTGTCAATTGAGATTATGCATCAGAATGATTAGCTCTTTAAAATCAGAATGAGTGGCAGTTTTCATATTAGGCCATAGCATATGGTGTACTTTTGTAGTAACAAGCAAAATTTCATCAAAAGCAACATTATAAAGTGTATGAGCCACCACATTTGTGTAATGAAGGACCTACATTTGTAGCCAACCCTTGATAACATTCTATCCCATTTCAACAGGGTTAGATCAGATAACTGCAGTAATGTTTAAGTTAGTTCCACTGGCAAGCAGAACTGAAATACCATTTTAGAGCAGTTTAGTCGACTAACAATCAGAAGGTTACCAGTTCAAGCCCAATTATTGCCAAGTTGCCACTGTTGGGCCCCTGAGCATAGCCCTTAATCTTCAATTGCTCAAGTTGTATTCAGTCATAACTGTAAGTCGCTCTGAATAAAAGCATCAAGTAAATGTGGTGAGCTTGGTGAGAGCTCATCACAACAAGGTGTGGTAGCAGCTGATCCTAGTGCTCAGTGACTACTCTATAAATACATAGCAATGTGAATGCCAGCTAAAACCTGAGCTTCCATCACATTTTTTATTTTGCATATTTATTTTAGAATAAAGTATATATGCAAAATATCAAAGATTAAATTAGGAACTTTGAAAGCATCTTCAAGATCAAACTTAACTTTCGATTCAAGTAACATTTCTGAAAGAACAGGCATACATATATTTCTACATTCTGCATCAATTCTCTCCTCACCTATACTATTTATCTGCAATATGTGGTGCTTGCAGTATGCAGTACAGGCAAAACCATTGTTGCTTTGTTCCAACAGATGAAATCAATGAGTCCTTCATCCCTTTCCTTCCTTCCTGGTTGGCCTGATGGCTTAACCCACTGTACAGATAACCATCCTCCTGGGCTACCCCTGCAAATACGTGCACACACCTTCCTCTTAGTTGGCTTCAGCTCATCTCATTGTTCTCCCACTTCCTCTCCTTGTCTAGGTTTCCTGCACCAGCCCATATTCACCAACCCCCAGAAGAGTACTTCACTAACAGATGGCTTGGAGGTTGGGCAACACATGGATGGGGAGGGAGTTATACTTTCTTTCCCCCAGTTAGTGTTAGATATGTCAGCATGTGCCAATGCAATTACTTTATCAGAAAAAACAGGGCTGGGCTTCAGTGTTAGCTCCTCTGGATTGATGATTGGATTATAGTTCAATGCTAATTTAAGAGATCAGGCAGCATGCTCCTCTCAGACTGGTATTTTACCAACACACCAAAATCCACTTAGCCTCTAAAGTGGATTTAAACAATATCATAAATTCCATGAAAGTGAAACAAAATCAAATGTGCAAGATCTTAAAATTCAATAGCAAATTATTAAAACCTTAAAACAATTTCAGGAACAGATGATTTTTGTGCTAATCTGGTCAGTCACACTGAATATAATACATGGCGTAGAGTTCCCAGAGTTCTGCCTAATCTCAAGATTCAGAACAAACAGACTAAACGTTTTAGCTATTTGAGGTCTGCTACATGGACTTGCTAGCATGCATAGATCATTACCTGAAAAGATGTGAAGAAGCTTTATCACCAAATATAACCATAAAAAAGGCTATTAATTAACAACTCTGATATCAGTACTTCTGACGAAGCAAGGGCTTGAATTTGAGCTCAAGCCCATTTCCTACTATTACAAGAAAAACAAGTCATCAAATTGTGCAGAAAAAATCTACAGGGAAATTAAATTATTCATATGTGAATTTTAATTTAAATGCTCCAAATCAGCCTGGGAAGAACACCTGACCTCAAATGCAAATAAAGTCTTCCCCAAAGCAGATGAATTCACAATGCACTCGGTTTTAAGTTTAGGTTTTAAAACTTAAATTCATTAAAAACAGAAATGGAAACTAAACTTTCTGCTTCAAAGTCTGCCATTGTGCTGATCATTTTGCTGATACACAGCTTTTTAAGAGCTGGTCTGCATGGTGGAGTGAGAGTGTGTGTATGTGTGTGTGTGTGTGTGTGTGTGTGTACATCTGGTACAGCAGCATGGATACTGAGCACCAAAGTCAGCTCCCTGGTGCCCACACAGCTTTTTAATCAACGGTTAGCAGTCGGATGTGGACAGGGGCTAACAGGGATCATGGCAGCAGTTTCCCAGAACTAAGATGGCTTATAGGCTGGGAGTCACACACTGCCTGCTAGCCCCTAACTCTGCACGTTGATCACGGGCCCCACCTACCGCGCAATCTCCCATCTGCTTAACCATTACAAATTAAAAGTGTTATCGTCCCCTCCCCCCTCTACCAAAATAAAATGAGACAGCAAGAGAACACGAATTATGGCTGCCAGGCAGCAGCAATAGCCAATGAGTGATGGCTTGGCAGGATGTACGAGCCGGGCAAGGAATTTAAAGCATTCCCCCTTCTTGCCTTCTTTTCCCCCTTTTTGAGTGGGCACTGCCAGTGACTGCTAATCCCTACTTCTGTTTAAAGAAGATTAAATATTGTTAAAGGATTTGTTCGCTCTGAAGGATTTAATGTGGGCTGTGGAAACCTCTGGGAGATCATTGGCTACTGGAATGCCTGCACTTTCATAGACTGGTGGCTTAAGTGAGTATCACTACTGCCCTATTTCTTTGTGGCACCATGAAGCAGGGAGAAGCAATTTCTCCACAAACATCAACCCCATGTTTTTTCACCCAATCCGAGCAGATCACAGGTCAGGAGTGAAGGGCTAATGACTGCATTAGGCCCCTTTTCAGAACAAAGGTTATGCTCCAGCTCTCCCAGGGACATGCTTTCGTCAAGAGTGCTTGATCTAAAGCACCAAATTACTTTATTAGTCACTTTGACAATAGCAACAGCCAGCTCTGTTTTCAGTGAGCTGCACCAGCATAAAGGTGGCATAATCAAAGTGACCAGGCTCTTTTCAAAATAAGCCAACTTCCTTAGGAAGCAGATTTGCTGTAGGCATATTCAAAGCATTAAACACATTACTCAGCCAAGAAAAACTGTATCTAGGAAATGATGAAAAAGAGTGCCAAAACTAATATTCCCTTAGTTTGGCTTGTAAAATACTGAAGTGAAATGTCTCGAGATCACTTAAGGTTTAAAAGACATTTAAATGATTTAAATATTTTACTTACAGAAGATCGGAGGTGTAAGCAACCACAGGGGTACAGCTCTCCCCCAATGTGGTGCATCATTTAAAACTGATACAGGCACATTAGACAGGCCCAGTCTCCCCAAAGCACTGTTGTGTTATGTAGCATAAAGCATTAGTGAGACAGGTTGTTTGAAAATGATAGGTACTCTACCACTTATAATCATTTTACAATCATCTTATAGTCATCCCTTTTTAACCTTACTGCAGGTCAATAAGCCAATGTGACCACAGAGGATGAAAAATCCTAATAGTAATTTTTTGCAGGCAGAATCGGTGGCAGCTAAATTCACAGGCCACCTACCCAAGGCCTGTGATCTGTCAGATACTATTAACAGCCAATCCAAAGCTGTTGGCTCGCATGTTTTATATACCGAGAAGCCAATCCAAAGCTGTTAGTTCACATGTTGTATACATTGAGCAGCTAATCCAAAGCTGTTGACTCACATGTTGTATACACTAAGCAGCCAATCTGCAGTCCGAGCCTGTTGACTTGCATGGTGTTTAGATTGTGCTCTGCTCCAGGAGTTGGCGTCATTATCCTAAAAGCTGCCATAAACATGATGAATCAGCTAGGGAGAGCAGGCGGTCCCATTTCTGAGAGGACACCAATGATACAGATCCTACACTGCCAAAGGAAGTAAAGTGCTCAGGTTTATTTTACTGCTGACTAACTATATCCCTTCTCACAAGTTTTAAGTGCCTGTTACCATTTAATGAAGCTATTCCACAGTAAATATGGAAAGCATGTAATTGTTCAAGTAATACTGTGATCTATTATGTTCTGGTGAAAATTAAAAATTTGAAAATAATTCAAAGTCCAGTAAATTTCATGGTCTGCTACTCTGCTCAAACCCAGTTATATTCATTTTAATGCATGTCATTATAATGTAAGCAAAATGACAAAAGTTAATTATCTCAATAATAATTTGGAATGATAATTACTGCATTTGTGTTTAGAAAGCAAGCTTAAAGAATGCCATTTTAGATGAGATTCATGTTCATAAAATCTAACATTTTGCTGGGGGTAAACATTTTTGTAAGATTTGACTGGCCATGCAATAAAACCTTGAAACAGTATCAATGTGTCTCACAGCCATGCCAGCCTGAAAAAAAGACAATGACAAATGCAATAATATACTGCTGATGCTTTTATTGCATTGTTAAAATGGCAATGCCAACACCCTAATGGATCATCCCGAACTGTAAATAGAGTTTGATCCAAGCTACTAGTGTGAAGACACGAGATGACCCTGCTGGAGCTCTAAATCAAAGTTTGACAGTTCTCACCACATTGCTATTACTCTGAATCACACTCACTAACACAAGATGAGCCTTCATTGGCCTTTAGAGTTTGATGCATGTTGTTGTCCAAAGCTAAAATATCACAGTCCACTAGACACAGGGCAGTGAGTTGTGAAATAAAGAGGATCAATAGAACATGTTGTAATGCCAATTCAGCGGTATAAATGCCCACAGATTTGTGCTGTTCTGTAAAATTACATTATAAATGTATGTCAAATATCATTCATTGTTGATTATATAATGGTATTAGTCACTGCCTGATTCAAGCATCCTATGATCAGACGTTTACACTGTTTTATTCATTAACATAAACCTAGAATTAAAAAAAAAAAACAAAGATCAAAACGAGCACGCAGATGTATGGGCTGCATCCAATTCTTTATGCATTTTTCTATTAATATATTAATTTAGCAAAGGGAAAACATGTTAAAATACATCATCTGAGTACAAGGGGAAAAGACATTCCCCAAAATCACACACCAGCATTTATTAGCAGTAATTGTGAGAGAAAAATGTTCAAGTCTGTTCAATCCTAAATCACAACCATGCTATGCTTGCCTTGCAGTAAGCTTTATCATCATTAACATACATTAAAAATATTAAAAGTGAATGCACAGTATGAAAATGCAGAGGTCTGATGAATTTTGAGAGAGCAGCAAATTACCAGTGGTACTGAAGACCCTTTCAGTACCATCCCTGAGCAAGTAACAGCATTAATACAGAGCAGGATGGTAATTTAGCCTGCCTTCAGTTAGAGCCCCAAACAGACTAACAAACTGGCATAGTAATATTCAGACACACAGACTGCAGCTGATGCATAATGCATAATATCATTACATGATTATGTTTGTCCCATATAACTCTTATGTCAATGGACTGTTACTAATACATTTATGGGGCCTTGAAGATCCTTCCAAGATGCAGGGAGACTCACTGAGACTATGCAAAGTGGGGACAGAGGAAGTGAACACTTTTCAAAACAAAGTCTTGGTTGAGATACTAGACTGAGTCATTTTTTCAACCAGGCTAGAAAAGAATATTGCCTATTTTAATTAATCAAGTGACTTCTTGGCTGTACACATAATCCTGAGGGGCCACATGGCATTGTGCATGAATATTTCTATCTGGGTTGATTAATAATTCCAGGTAAAAAAAAAAGACAAGATCATAAACAATGGGTTCTAATTTCATGTACTAAAGATATTAATTAAAATGGCCAGTAACCTGATTTGTTACAGCAAATAAATTGAAAAAATATAAGTGGGATCTTGTACTATATGCAAGGTTTTGCAGTTGATCTCAGATTTCTGAGTTACTATGGGGAAAGTGGCTAGACTATCCATTGACTCTGTTATTTAGTTTCCAGTGAAGATGATTGAGAATATATACCTGTGTATGTACCGTATGCATTTGTGTGTGGGTGGAAGAGGGGTCGAGAGAGAGAGAGAGAGAGAGAGACTTTGAAGTGAACAGAGTTTGAAAGAGAGAGAATAAAGAGAATAAAAAAGAATAAAAAACAAACATGTCAGATATAGAAAGAAAAAAATGAGAAAGAGGAAAGATGACACAAACACATGGAAACATGTTCCAGACAACAGTGATGTAACACACACAAAGTATTGCAACAGTATTAAAAAGTCCTTGAAAAATATTAATAATTTTTATAATCAAAAACATTCAACCAATTACTGGCAGACCTGCGCTTAAAGTTAGTGCTTCCTTCCTTTGCCTTTGGATAACACTATTTGATAAGGTTAACACATACAAAGGAGGAGACCATTCCTACACACAAAATTACTCTGGATCCTTCAGAGTCCTTGGTCTTCACTGGAGGATTCTCTTCTTTAGTTCACCTCACAGGCTTTCAATGGGGCTTAAGTCAGGGGAGTGAGATGGCTACTGAAAAAGCTTGATTCTGCCATTAGTAAACCATTTTTGGGTGGATTTAGAGGTATGCTTTGGATCATTAATCCAACCAAGACCCAATTTTAGCTTCCTGGCAAAAAAACACCAGATGCTGATCTAAAATACCTTGTTATTTTATTGAGTCTATGATGCAATGTATCCCAGCAAGATTATCAGGCTTTCAGAATAAAAACAATTCCCTAAATTCACTTATGCACCACTCAGATTAAGCTCTTTTTTGCATGAGTTGGAGTCTTTTTATGCTCACCCTCTTGGTGTAATAAAATCAGCCTATAGAGCAAATAGAATTGACTAAGATGCAATGCATAAAACAGAAATATGCTGAAGAGTATGAATGTGTGGTAGAGTCCGATATGGGTCACTTTAAACATGGTGACATCATGCTATACAATTTGTGCCAACAAGTGTCACAAAGCTAGTTCTAAAAGAAAAAAAAAAGAGTGAAAATGTACTCTTCCTTCTGCTCTCCATGGAAGCTCATCACAACCAACAATGACACACCTCACATTGCCAATTGCTAAACAAGCTAATTAGCTACAGTAACTAAAATAAAAATATTGATACAAAGATTATTTGAGTCATCTACAGCAACTATATGATGCATCTACAAAACATCGAAAAGCCTAAACAGGTATCAGATGTGATTTTAGGTGGACTTCTCCTTAAAATCATTTTGTATTTAGTTAACCAATTTGTGGATTCCAGACACAATTTAGGCTACACATAAAAAGTAAAATGTTATGTTTAAACAGTCAATTTTTAAATACTACATATGTATACATTGCACTACACAACCCTGTCAGGTAATTAGGTAATTATACATGAATAACAGATCTTATGAGAACATGGAAGGAGCTGTTGGGTGAATTTAACAGAGGTCACTCCCAAGCTTTCAACCTTTCTGCTTCCAGTAGGATAAAACTAACTCAGAGGGAAAGACAATCTGTTAGGAGCAACGGCCAATGAGATGATCTTTACAAAACATTTGCCTACATTAATGTGTTGAAATCAATAGCGAGGGCTCAACAATTAGACGGAACTATAGTCTAAATACAGAGATTTTAGCACCGCACATTTCACACTTATTAAAAGGAAAAAACATAAATCATCATATATTTCCTGAAAGTGGAGCCAAATTTTGTGACACAGTAAAGATGATGTTCATAAAAATGCCTTTCACCCAGTTAATAGCCTATATTTCTTCATCCAGATCATCTAAGGGGAAGTCCAACCCTATTGATGACGTATGTTTATATTACTGTACTGAATAAAGTCCAGTTCTCATGTACTTATGATTCTCTGAGCTCATTTCTGCTTCACGGCAGATCTTACCACCCCAAGACTGATATGAGAACTCTCAATGCTCAATTCCCCCCCAAAATGTGTCCTTCTCAAATACACTGGATTTAGTAGAGATTCAATGCCACTCAAATAAATCTGGCATACTTAATTTCAGAAAATGCAATTTTAAATTGCATCTAGCTTGCATTATTTTTAATAAAATGATTAAAGTTTGTTGGATCATATGTGTTTCTTGATTCATTAAAAAACACCCACAGGACACTCATCTGTAATAACTGATACGAGAGGATGCTCATATGCAGTAAAACATATGGCAACTTGATAGAGGGATCGCTGCATATTGTTGTCTTCTGCTTTAATCACTACTGAAAAAGTCAAAACCATAATGACAATGCACAATGTATGGTGTACCCCTCCTTGCCTGCACAGAGATATCCAAAGAGCCTTTAGGATTAAATATTAAATGTCTTAGAAATAGGTCAACAACACAAATCTTTTGTATTCCTGCCATCCTACTATTGTAGTTGGCTTTTTAGACCAAATTTCCTGTTAACAAACCAAAGCACCAACTGCAGTCAAGCAATATTAATCCATTGTTATGAGACAGATAACACTTGTCTTGATCTAAATGAGTATACCAGCCAACTCAATAATGTTTGAGCAAATATTATCAAACAATTACAAAGCTCCTAGAAAAAGTCTAAAAGGAGATCCAATTGTGCCAACACCAAATACTCCTTTGTTTAGCCTAAACATAACATTCTGCACTATGACCTTTGTGAGTCTCCAGAACATAAGGTTTCTTGTTCATTGCAGTTAGCTCTGCCTATTATGACAGCTATTCTTTGTTCAGCAATGCAGTACTTGTGCTCATTTTTTTCTCTCATTCTCCAGAACAGATATCTTTCACATGAAGTGAGTGAGACAACACTGGCCAATTTACACAGAAAACACTTTAATCTTTGAGCAATGCAGCCCAAGTTGGACTTTAGAAGTTCTGTCTGTGTGGAATACATCAGGTAATTTTCCCTCAGTAAATGCATGTGTCGCAAGTGTCTGTCCTTTCTCAGCAGCTGCTATATCACAGCAGGGGTCCAGCACATTGAAAAGGTTAATAGGATCATTTGCACCTAATGTGTGTTGGTGTGATGGAAACTGTGACACTGCAAAAACAAAGCCTTTACAACCATTCCATTCCTGGCACTTCTCCACCTAACACTGTTACTGTGTGGCATTGCCTTTAAATACATTACAGTTGACCGGTGAAAGGGTAAATCATAAATACAGGTGCACAGAGAAGGGATATTTGCACTACATACATAACATGCTCGACTGAATCTAAAATGTTTCTTTGGCTGTCAAATGTAAAATGCTCAAGAACATCGGAGAAACTGAACTAGCAGTCACTTAATGCCTTTATTTATGAGTGTCATTAAATAATTTCATTGAATTCATTAAAATACCCAAATACTTAAAATTAAGCATGCAACAGGGAACAAGGGGAACAAAGCAAGTAATCACATAAATGTTTTTACAATACATCACAAATAAGCGATAATACATCCAGTATAAGATGTAAATGAAAAAGAGAAGCATAATAAGGATATTGTACAGTAGTGCCAGTACATTAGGGCTTAAATACAGCTTTATGTGCATTAAAAAATGACATCCAGTTCAGAGAGGCATTCACCTGATTGTGCCTACATACTGTGACCTAAGCCACAAAACCCATTAACCCATTAAAAGTTAACTGAATATTTATGCCATCATCGATGATAACATAGCCTCTGTTTAGTGGCTACATGGCAACTTAAAACAGTTAACAAATTAATTGTAAAACGGTTTAGTCAGGCTTTTGTGATTTTCGATTGTGGCTTTGTACCACCCATGGACAGTATCACTAGCTTCATCTCATGTTCTCATAAATTAAAATAGCACCAACTGTTGTGGAAACATTTGCATAAATGGTAAAATAGGATACATATCTTGAAATGGGTTTAGGCTAATAGTCCCCAACTTACCCTGATCCTTCTCATGGCAGCAACTATTTCCACACGGCTGTTGGGTCGCGCCACATCCAGACTACCAATGTACTGACGACAAAATGAAAACAAAAAAACAAAAACAAAGAATAAGTATGCAACGAGCACATGTTCTTCAACAATGAGATCAACTCATTTTAGATTTATACCCATCCTGTTTTAAACATTAGTCGATCTAGTTATCTTACATGCACAAAAAAGTGGCCTGGCAACTTATCATATCCCAATACTGTTAACAGGTAGATTTACAGAGGCATACCAGATTAATCATCTCAGATAGGGCTAGTTATAAATTTAATACAGGTAGGCAGAATGCAGAGTGTAATAGTCTACTCCGAATAGTTATTCCCGCCGTTGTAAATAGGCCTATGTTGAACAAACATAAAGAAACACACCTTTGCTTCGAAATTAATACCGTGTTGGAATGCTTCCTCGTTATGCAAAGGAATCCGCAAGTCATGTCCATCATCCACTAAATTGTACTTTGTTTTCACTGGCATGATTGCGATCTTCAGTACGTCAACATAAACAATGGAAATAAATGTTCGTAGATCAAGAAACTCAGCTTCAGTGGTCCATGTTGTTTCCTTCGTCCGAGGTCACAATTGTAGTACTGTGCGTGCTAGCTTGTCAGTGTAACTTTGTAAAAATCGCTCTTCAGTCAGTTGGTATTAGTGTCTTCTGAGCTATCGGTTTCTTCCGGTTTAAACAGAATACTTTACATTGACAGGTTTGACTCCCCGTTCCCTAGTTCTTGGCTAACCTGGCAAGCTTAAACAACAGATGAGCAAATATCCTGCTTCCTGGGTTTGCCCATTTCCAACAACTTCACGCCAGCGCCATAACTAAATCCACACATCCCTTGCGCATGGAGTGCCGAGAAGGAAAGCGTCATGGCTGAGCCGGGGAATCCCACCTGCTTTCACTGGAACACAGCTTTATCACATTTTTTGTAGGAGGAGAAAAACACCGCTTTTGTTCAGCTCTCCGGTCTGTTTAGGAAAGCTGCTAATGGCACCTAGCGGTGGGATACAAAACCAAACGCTACGCTTTTGAACGAAGAACTCGGTTCGGTATTGTGTTAAGGGACGGGGGAAAGTTGAAATGTTATGGGTTGCCATTCGGAGACTCGTTCAGTAAAATGAAAGTGGAATTTGTCGGCTCGTTGTCATTGTACTTTAAAAAGCTTTACAATCCTAATGTAGCCTAACAAGCCACGAGAGGTCATACGTTAGCGCCAGTGATTTTACCACGTATTTTAGGGTGTTCCGCACGACTGTTGTTGTTTGTTTTGTTTTATCAAGTTAACATATAGGCTGTCATCTTTCAGATATACAGGTTGAGAAAATAAAGTTCTCAGGACAACACTATTCAGAGGAAACCATGGGACTATATGTCCAATAGTTGTTGGGGTTCCTGTGCGTCATTTAATTGTTTTGGTACATTAAGCCACGTTCAGCATTTTCTGTATAATGGGTTTAAATTGAGAAAAAAGTATCGTAAATAGATTACATTATTCTTAAAAGACAGGTTCAGCCTATTGGTAGTAAAACGCACCCATGGACTCACAGTAATATGTGAGCGAAATTTGGTGTACCTAGGTCAATGTATAGCCTACTAAACCACGTTAAAGAACAGTATATTTTCTGTACTAAGTCAGACTATTAAATATATTTACTGTACTAAATTTAAAAAAGTAAACAAAGATTAAGAAAACATGCTAAGTTGAAATACAAGCTTCTCCGACAACATTGCTACAGCCAGTATGTTTTCCTTTGTCATTTTCATTCCGCACCATAAAGTTTGTTTGTGTTTTGGTTTGTGCTCTCACCCAGTGACCATTTTTGCAGTACCATTTCGACAACCCTGGTTGCCAGATATGAAATAAATTGGCTGGAAAAGGCAGCGTGCTGTAGCCATGGAAACAAGCAAACTATCAACAGTTAATGTTGCAATGTGCCAAAAAGAATCCTTATAAAAGATACCATGAATGCGAGTAAATATTGGCGATGTGTTTGAAAGGTGGAGGCAACTTATGTCCCAGAAAAACGGATACCGACTTGGCACACACACAAGTTAGAGTTGTGACTCTGGCATGACCTTGTGGGTCATTTAGGCTCATTAACCTTGTTGGATTGTGCGCCCTGTGTCACATTCCGAAGTAGTTTCTCCGTTTATTTTCCTGTCAATCTGAGTTCTTTTATTGTCTGTTTTCATTTGTCTGACTTCTGAGTGTTTACTGTTTAGTGTCTTCCTCCGAAGTATTGCCACTTCATATTACTGTTCTTGTTTTTTTTAATGTGTGTATTGGTGTCTAGCTTCATCCTCGAAGTATTGCCACTTCATATTACTGTTCTCCTTGTTTTTTAATGTGTCTATTGATGTCTTGGGTCATCCATTTTCCTGGTTAACTGACCTGTCGCGTTGTCCTTGATTTTAATTATTCTCCTAGGGCTCCATACAAGAACCTCTGTCGAGTGAGCTTCAGCTAAGGTTAGCTAACCCTAACTAATTCATCACGGCTACTAATAGGGATGGACATTTTAAGTCATTTCAGCATTCGAATACGCGCATTCAGACTATGGTCAGTGTGCAGCTGGGTTATCAACACAGACTGTATATTTGTATGTGTATGTATATGGTTATCAAGGCAGCAAGTATTTGAGAAAGCTGGTGAAGTGACTAGTGCTGGCTAATGCTGATAGGTAGCTTAGCTAACTAACCTAACTATCCTATCTAATAGAAACCATGTAGTTAGCTAGTCTACTCGTTTTTAGATGAGTTTATTCATTAACGTGACAGAATCAATGTATGTGGTCACATTTCGGTACCGTTAGGTTGCTGTGTAGCTAGATGTTTTAGTGAAACGATGTACAAGGATTTTCTGTGTAAACAGGTTTATAGCTTCACTTGACACCAGTGAGGGCACTGATCTGCATTGGCCTGTAACATAAAGTAGGTTACTTCTTCGAAATAAATATGTGATTTTGTCTATACATTGTCTTTTCAATTGAACAGTATATTAACGGGGTCTAGAAAATATTAATTATTAATTAATTAATATCTAGCTCCAGAGTGTTTTTTTTTTCTTTTCTGAGCAGTGGGTTTTTGGTTTTGAGATAACAGGTTTTGCTTCGGCTACCGTAACGTTACTTAGCCAGCCACGCATCTAGCTAGGTTAGCTAACCTACCTAACATTGGCAGAGTCATAAAAAATCCACGAGCTGGTTAATGACACTAAAACATTGCAAACGTACATTAGCTGATCAACTTCCAGTATAGGACTCGTCACTTGCCAATGTCAAAGTTTGCAAATGTGCTCAGTTATGTAGGGCCCTGTCCTCAACCTGGCAACCCGCACGAGCTGGACTGAGGCAGACAACTATCCAATATTTTGAATTTGGATTGCGGTGCTCATTTTAAACGCTTGATGTCTGTATTCCATGTTGGTCCTTTTAGCATTTTAACCCCCAGAATGTCCCTACAAACTAGACCACTCTTTTCTAAGGTAGAAGGTAGGCGGAAGGTGGAAGGTAGGCGTTTTATGTATTTTACCAAACCAAATATAACCAAAATAACACAACATAAGATCAGCCAGAGTTGGCTATGCTGCATAAATTGTTGTAAGCCTACAATTACTAGATTTTGTTGCATACACAAACAAATCCTAAACTCTGAATTAATCTACTGTCACAGAAGGCTCCATGACTTTTTTGGCACAACATTTGTTTGTTCAAATGCTTCAGGACATAGATTAACAAACAGGCTATTTGATTAAAACATTTGAAATAAATCATTTTATTCAGAAAACTCTCCAAAAGGGAGGAAAGAAATAGTCAACAAAACAGGTGAAATTGTTTTAACATTTTGTTTCTGAGCAATATTAGGATACATTGTACTATATTACATTATACTGTTATTATTTGGTAAGTGGAAGTAGAAAGTTCTCTTGTTCCAGTCAGGCTTGCTGGCATTCAATATAAGGCAGTATTCCTGACACCACTCATGCTGTCTGTTGGCTTCTTTCGTTTCAAAGTAGACTGCTCTTTTGGAGGTTGTCAATTGACAGCTAACTTGACTGTGAATATTTGGAACATTATTGTGAAGAATTAGGGAAATAAGACTAAGAGCATTCACCCAAACCTTTTAGATGACCCTTGGGACCCAAATTAGGTTTTTCTAACAACCTATGACTACACACAAATGTCCCATGAGCTGTAAGGTGCTAGGTAGTTTGAGCATTCACCATTTATCCCTTTTACACAGGCTATAATATCTCTCCATAACCATGTTCCAAAACTAACAACTAGAGCAGATCAAATGCTCATCTTTAACACGTCTCTAACCAAGCACAGTAGTAATACAATGTGGAACGTCACTCTTGTAAAAAACATGAGGTTTCACCTCATAAATTCATGTGCTTAAATAGTTAAGTTTGCAGTTTTTTCTACATGGTAGTACAATGTCATGCTCTACTTAATATCTTGATATATACTTAGAATAAAAATATAGAACAAATAATGTGTACTAAAAGTACATCTTAGTAGAGACTAGCTTGCACATCGCTGCAATAAACTAACAGTAGACCTCCTCAACACTTTCTTTTTGTCACAGGAAGGTAGATTCAATCTTTATGTCTGGATCCCTGCTTTCAAAACAAACAATAAAAGCAGCAAAACCATAGAAATACAGTTTTCAAAGGTTTTCAGTAACTTTGCAGCCTTGATGGAAAATATTATTATTATTTATGCAATGGCCATAAGAGTTTTTTTCCCCCCCAGTAAAATCGTAATCTTTGATAAATTGCCAGATGCATTTCATTATAAACATAAACCACAAAAGTTTTTAAAAAAGTGTTATTGACTGATAGTTAAGGAGTAATCAGTCATTTTTACGACCATAAAGTGTTAAAAGCAATAAAAAAGTAAACATAATAGTTATTATTATTTTATTTAATTTTTTTTCTATGTAACACAGCTCTCATGGATGTAGAATCAGATTGCTTTGTAGTCCCTGACTGAACCAGTTTATGTTCCATAGAGCGGTTCCCTCACATGGAACTATCCATGTTTAAAATAGATTTAGGTCAGAAATTTTAATTCATCCAGGTCACTGTAACTAGGTCTCAGTATAATGCCTGTTTCATAATGTAAAAAAACATTACTGGAAAAATTACTTATTGCTCCTTTAACAGATAACAAAAATGACTCATCTCTTAGCAGATGAGATGTAAGGAATGTTGCAATGCCATCAAATACCGCAAAGGGGCACTCTTGTTGTGCAGTATGAACAAGATGGACAGAATGAACAGGAGAACATTTCACACAGACAAGCACATTGTAAAGTGCTCTTACATGATCCATGGACCTTGTTCTCTGCCTATCGTGACAATGAATATAAAATCTGTAGGATATGTGAGAATGCCAGTCATGAACCAGAAATAAAGGCAGAAGCAGTTACTCAAACCTAAGATTGACACCCAAATTGCTATTGTATATAGCAGCAGGTAGCCTGAATGCTTTTGTATCCTATTCACATCACCAGTGTAGCTTCCCTTTGTTAATCTACTTTGTGTTCAAATTGTGCAGTGCAAAAAGGCAAAATGCGAACCAAACAGTGTTATCACAACACACAGGAAGGACTGGCATTCCCTTACCAGCCTTAACCCACATTGCTTTGAACTGCAAAACTGTTCAAGTGAATGATGACTTCTGAGAATTTACTTTGTCTCTTGTTTATATAGGCCAAGGTCATGTATCAAGCTTAGCATGTCTCAAAACGTCAGTCATTTATTTACCTTGAAGCCTGTTTTACAGTGAGACTACGAGAATTCTAGTGCAGGTGGAAGGGTATTGATTCAAATAACTCATTCTTATTACTCTACACAGAAAGAATGGGATTGATGATTAATTTATGCTGAAGTGTCAAATTTTGAATGATAACACACCTCTGACCTATCCTTGTATCCTGGTACCCGGTTTTGGAAATTAGAGTCCCTACCTTTGGTTCAGCTCAGTATGCTGTTATAGGCATGCCACATTGGCTTTACTATAATGGACACTTATGGCCACATGTATTTCAGGACATTTGCATGTAGAGTTATGTAATCTATATTAAAATGACCATCTAACCATGCATGAAAAAAAGGCTGCATTTTGAAGCTTCGATGCAGGGTGTCACTCAGGTTCTAATAATTGTTTAGGTAACACCTGTAGAGACTTAAACAGAGGTTTTCATGAATATATACTGATAGTGAGCAAGTGCATATATTGAAAATGACAATGAGAATCACAAAAGATTCTCATTTGATCAGTAACGTAGTGACACCATCACCAAATGCCTCAGTATAACACCATTATCATGTACCAGTGATGTCATCCTAACATGTCATGTCCCTGTCTGTAAACACATTCAAACTGTCATATATCATGTTCCTCAAGCTTTTTCCCTTGACCTTTAGGGACTTTGCAGCTTGGCGTCATCTATGGGTGGAGTGATGTAAGCTTGTGTTCCACCCTGCCCCCTCTCAGTATCCGTCACTCTTTTTTTCCCACTCCAGCCCTCTCCCGTGGACCACAGGGCTGGTGTATGATTGGTGGCCTGCTAGTCCCTAAGAAGACCTCCAATGAAGGTCATGTAGTGCTCCCTATGTCAGCTATTTTTGCCTCAATATGACACAGGCATATACTGCTCATTTGAATGAACAGGCTGCAATAGATTCAGAAATATTTAGACTTTCAGTTGTTTCACATTAAATTTTTAATGGCTATAATTGCCAAATTTACTCATCAATCTACACTTAACCATCCATAACATTTTTTGAAAGTTTAAATAAATAATTAAAAATAAACAACTGAAATGTCTTATTCACAAAAATACATAGAACCTTTGCTGTGGCATGTCCTGTTTGTTTTAACTGAGTTGTGTCTAGAACTCAGATTGAGTTCACCTGTTTGGATTTGAATTGATTTGACAAAGATTGGATAGGCATCCACATGGGTCTGTAAGGACCACAGTTCACTCTATATTGTCTATGTTTTGCTCATTTGTGGTCATCACAGAAAGATAACATGCTATTCGTTTTTCATCTTATATGGCACAGACCTTTCTTCATTTTAACCAAATAAATAATTTATTCTTTGATGTAATAACTTCAGGGTTAAAGTCTTTCTAGTTGCTGTTGTAAGCTATGATGAAGAGAAAGGGAATGGAAATTGACACAGTGTAACCTAAGTTGAATTGGCAGTTAGTAATGTTGGCTATTATCTGGCTGCTGCTGATTGGAACAAATTTTCTACTATACATAATGAATGTTTAAAAACATTTGGGTGAATAGACATGTCAAAGCACAATTTTACAAGTTTTACAGATTCATGTCCTTAGTATGCCTATTAAAACCCCAAAATGTAATTGAATTACCTCTGAATTTAAACCTTTTTAGTTCTGCTATTCATCTTTGGTAGACTGTTATGGAATGGCTGTACAGGTTAGTAAAGGCCTCTAAGCCTAAAAGGTAATATGACCAGTATTAACTTGTGGAGTCTGTAGTTAGTGAAACAGAAAAAAGATGGAAATAACGGTCATTTTATAGTAGTAAGATTTACTCAAATATTTCTCACCTACATTTTTGCTAAGTTATAATTATTTAACCATCTTCATATATAATAAATATAATAATGTAAACCTGGCTTGTCCATGTCAGTTTATGTTAAGGAAAACAACAGAACAAAACTAATTTGTATGACATTTACTTGAAACAAGGAGTATAAGCTCACTTCATCTCTTGGTTCTTCTAAGATTTTCAGTGACAGGGAAAGGGAGGATAGATAGCTTGCAGCCACACACATACACAGACACCAGAATACACCAGATCAGAGATGAAAGAGGCAGTGCTTCTTTAAGCACCATCTGGTCAGATATAAATCTCTCCTGAATGCACGTAGCTCCACACTCACACGCACACAAACACCCTTTCACAAGTAGGTGCACACACAGATGTCTTATTTAGCCTCTCAATAACAAGGCTTGCTCAGCTACTTTTATTTAAATGTTTGAAGTCTGGAGGAATTCTCATTTAAAGCTAATTTAGAGACAATTACTAATTAAGTGCTAATCAGTATAAACTGAATGCTTGGCCTCAATTCAACTCAATTCAATGTTTCTAAGAACGGAAGCAAATTCACCTTTCACCTTTCACCTTGTGATGGCATGGTCTGTCTTTCTATATACAGATTGAATAAATTGGGTCATAAAAACAAGATAGGTGATAGATATATATATTAAAAAAAAAAACTGTAGCCCAGCAGGTATCTGTTCACTTTACAACACTGCTGTCTTATTGTTTGAGTTAGTTGTGACATCAATTTATCAGATACAGTGAACTTTGAAGCTGAATATGAAATGGCATCTTTGGGCCTTTTATCAGCTCCTCTGTTGGGGGTGTTGCACTTAACTGTAAATATGATGGATATGTCAGACAATAGCAATAAATATAGTATTTCTAGGAGTTGCTGCATTTTTACTAGGATCTATTTTCACAAAACAAAGGAGTGTTGTGTTTTGCCTTCATGAGGAAATGTGTGTACTAAAATATCATCTCTTGCCTTACAGACATAGGCATCATGTTCATGTGCTTTTGGTTTTGGTTAAAAAGATTTTGTGAAGTATGGACCCTCATGTGCATGTGTGTGTCTGTGTGCCTGCATTTAATTTACATTTGAAACTACAATACTTCACTTCCGACACCTTGAAAGCTGAAAAAAATGTAAAAATACAGTAACATGCCTACATGCTCACACAGAATAAAATTCTGGGGAAAATCTTTCAAATAAACTCATTCTGCGGCCTGAAAGATTGTTCACTTAGCTGCCCTTTAGACAGGTGTGAGGCAATCATTGAACATTACGGCCCTGACAACCCCTGATTAATGAAGCCTTCTCTCAGGCAGACTCTGATTGAGTGCTGACCATGGTTGTTCTCACTGCTGGAGGCAGAGAGGCTCTATGTGTTGATAAGCCCCTGAATAGCACCTGTTTCTCAGTCAAGCTGGGCTGTGTACAGAACATCCTATAGCCTCCACTGAAAGGTGCTGCTGATAGACCAGCATCGCCAGCACAATAGACCTGATTTGAAGCACTACTGAAATCTGGATAGGAATAAGAATGGGAGGCTCTATGTAACCCAAAAACACAGGTGATTGCAATCAGTACTCTAACTCTGTTATCTCCTTCAGTTATCTTTACACCATGTCTCTCCAAGGTCTGCTGTTTTATGACTTCCTCTTTAAACCTAACATGTTTAACATGTCTGTTGTCTCATTCAGGCACACATTTATAATATATATTACTATGCTGCAGTGCATTTAGGTCAGTGAGTGTTACTTCTGGCCCTCTGTCATCAGCTGTAATTATGATTAAAATCAATAATCAATGAACCCTATGACACCAATACTCCTACAGATCCATTCAGCTAGAACTGATTCAATATGGCATTACAAGAGGTGAACCACCAAGTCATTGTGATCTGTTAAGTGGAACTGTAGAGTGAAGTGCAATGTGGAGTCAGGAGGGATGACCTCATAGGCCTCCTCCACACTGGGCTCTTTGATCACAGGATCTGCAGCAGTTTAACAGTAATCTCAGGAAGGTGCATAAGACAACACATTATGCTCCAGTTAATTCAGTTCCCATATGTCAATTGAGGTTTGGAAAATTCTTGGAGGTAGAACTGAACAAATTCAATCCGAATTGCTTCACTGTATACAATAAGCAGTATCTGGAAATCTACTGCATGAGATGGTGCCTATTTGTGTTGGGATCAGTGGTTACCCACAGTAAGAAAAACTGACCACATGTGAACAGGCTGCTTACAAAAAGTTAATAGAAGCTCTTTTGGAGAGTTATTCATTAGTGCTGAATTCTTCTATATAGCAGCAATACCTCTCTTTCTCTAATCTGCCATCAGACAACAATTTCAGAAATGGGGCCCATTGTGGCAGACTACACTGTTTGTACTTCCTCTGTGTTCTAGGCTCACATCCAGTTTCTAAATGTCCGCATATGAAAGCTGAAAGCTATTCAAAGGTAGAAAGCTACATTTTCCAGGAATAAAAGTAAAACACTGATTTTTTGGATGACAGCTGAAATGTTAAAAGCTCAGTTGATGGTCATTCACAATGGATAATGCAAAAGAATGGTGGGAACGCTTTATGGAGTTCATTGATAATAATTGCACACATAATATGTAATATTTTATTTTGGCTTTACAGAAATATTTCCATGATGTGAACCCAAATAAATTAGCCTTTTAACTCTTTGAATTCTGGTATAATTAATATTGTTATAAGAAGGCATTATTATCCTATATTAAATTAATGATTTATTGATTGTCATGTGATTCTCTCTCTCTTTCTCTCTCTCTGTCTTTCTCTCTCACACACACGCACACACCCATACATGCCTGCCACTATGAATACATGTAAACCAAAAAAAAATTAACTCAGCAGGTATAAGTTCAATATAAATTTTTGTTATATCTTCAATTTAGTCATGACCAATTTCAAATGGAAGATGCATCTATTTTATATCATGTCAACCCTGTGAGTGGGAGTGATAAAAGGTTCTTCCTGTGTTTATGATGCCTGTTATTATGGGTTGCTGAGGACCTCTCTTTGTTTAGAAGTGGATTCAGTTTCATAAAATTTGTAACAATCTGATTGGCTGACACTTGGCTTGGAGACAGACACCCTGCTCCCTGTCATTCATTATTCATCAATAAAAAATCACAAAGAACTGAGTCACAAGACCTTGTGTCTGTGAACATCACATTACACAGCTGAGATTCAAACTCAGTGACTTCGTGCAAACTTTACACAGCTTATCAACCCAGCATCAGGTGTGGCAGTATATAATGTCCTCTTGAAGAGCTTACATAGTCTGAGTCACGTCTTACATCAGGTGACAGGTGATAAAGTGATAGGCGGAGAGAACTACATCACATGAGCTTGATTATCACCTCCTCCCATTGACTCTACTCCCACCACGGGTGCAGTTATCAGACAGACTGAACTGCAGTGATTGCCTTGTAAAACTATGTAACAGTCTTAACATGCCTTGCTTGAATTTAGCTCTTTAGATGCTGGTTGTGTGTCTGGTGGTGAGATTGCTTTGCACTATACCAATATTATGACTGTCTCTTCATATCATAACAAAGCAACATTTAATATGCAGTATTATGACACTACAGGGCAGTAAACATGTTTGGTAATCTATTTACAGCAGACTGTTATACTTGGATTCAACACACAACATCATTCATAGAATATTGTTTTTAGGTGAGGACCTTTTGTAATATAGGTTATGATACAATAAATGCCAGATTGCATATTATGTCTTGTAAAAGAAATAGCCCCTGATAATAATTACACAGAAATGTATGTTTTTAATTTCTGTGAACCTTGTGTCATACTAATTCATTTGCACAGAACAGGGTACAATGTGTTCTCAATTAAAGCTGAGATCACTGTGTATGGGTACCAGAACTCCACCCCCAGATCACATTTGGACTGTGGGCTCTTCTGAGGGCACACATGCTCTGTGGTTCATTTTTCAACAGCACCATTTGCTACACAGGCAGAGGCTTATGAGTCACTAAGTAAGTTAATTCACTGAAAACTGTTTATTTATATTCAGTGACTGGAGCACTCTCCTGACGTAATGAAGTCTCTCTAACAGTGACATCTTCTACAGGTAGCATGGCCTAAAATAGATTTTTCACCTTGGCATAGTTAATCTTTCCTCAAGGCTAGAGGCTAGGGGCAATACTAAGGCCATCAATTACCTTCTTTGAGAAACTGTCTTTTCTGCCCTAGTGTCTCAGTTAGATGGTTTGTCACATGTTACTTTTCAGAGGTCACTGAGGAGAGAAAATAATTAATTGACTGTGGAAACAAGGAATATTCGCCAGTTTAACAAATGTTCTGTTTGGAACCTTAAATACAGAACATATTAACTTCAAAAATGCATAAACCCGGGCCATAAACTAATATCTAATGAACTAAATGCTGAAAAATATTGTTAGAAATAATTACTGAAAACATAGATATGTAGACATAGCCAAAGGATCCTTGCAGTGTTTAATTTATTCCTGTTGATGGAACATGCATACCTCCCTTTCTTATGAACTTTACAACAGTCTCTAGGGTGTGTATATTTGTATATGTATTTTATTTTCAATTTCTCTGGAGAAAATGTGAACATTTTTGATGCATTCAGATTTATACATTTACAGTCATAAATTAATTAATAGACAGTTTCAGACTTATCAGAACCCTCACATCAAAAATGGCCTTAAACTTCAAGTGCAAATCTTTAAAACAGACATCATCATCTATTGTAAAATAAATGCAAATAACTTTTTTCTGTGCCCCAGTCTGTAAACACATACAGTGCCTTCACTCTGATTGGCTAGTACAGCTGCAGTCAGGGCTACCACGGTATAAAACAAGAGTCAGAGAAGGACACTCCTCTAAGAGTGTTAGGATCCATTCACTGACTACTCAAACGCTTCTCTCTTTGACTTGGATTTGTCTTATTTAACACCAACATGTGTAAGGGGCTTGCAGCCCTACCTGCAACATGCTTGAAAAGGTATGGATTACCTTTTGATGGTGATAAACTCTGTATTGCTTAATGGTTGTTTTGGTGTGTGTGTGTGTGTGTGTGTGTGTGTGTGTGTGTGTGTGTGTGTATGGATTATTTTAATCGTATTTGAAGATAATGTACACTATTTATAAAAGACGTTTTTATTAGCCATTAAATAGATGATGTGACAGCTCAGAATATTTGTTCATGAAATGAAAGAGAGCTTCTCTGTATTAGAAATGATTTCCTGTTAGCAAATTTCATTTTACACACACTTCTTGTACAGTGCAAAAGACATCAAGCATAAGATTGGGTTCCTGCTCCAGAAGCCAGAGCCTGTTCAGGAGCACAGGCTCCCTAAGGAAAAGGAGACGGCCACTGCAGTGAAAAGGTAAGGGGCAAAGAATGAGTTATCAGAGAGAACAGGAGCTTCATGAAAGCTTTCGATGTAAAAGATCTTTTTTGACCATTTTAAATAAAGATCTTTGATGCTGTGATTTATGAGAACACATTCAAGATGGTTAGAGGTGTCCAGTGTAAAGTGATTTAGAAGTTAATTGGAATTACTAGTGGCACAATTCAAAATACTGGGTAAATTAATTCATTGTAAAGTTACATTTATTTAAAAAAATCTGTTTTCAAATAATCAGACACCCAAGTTCCAGCATTGTACTATATAATTTTAATGTTTGTATTTTTTTAAATTTCAAATTCATTTTTAGCTGTGCTCATGTTGATACTGAGAAATGGAAAACATCATTTAACAACTTGATTAAGAATGAGGGTAAGTGTGCTGTTCATTTAGGTAAAGAACATAATATAAATAAAATTAAATCGATGAAAAACAAATTTCAAAGCCATTTTCTGCTAAAAGGGGATATTGTGTCAATTGGCAAAGTCTTGAGTAATGTGTACCTCGTCTTCACTGTCACGTTGCCCTTGACACATTGCACGATCCTGCTTTAAGGGATAACGAGGTTGTTTTCTTGCCTCGGCCAGCTTTGTGGTTGTTTTCTCATGCCTCTGGACATGTGCTACGTGTCCACAGCCTGCCCTTGCTGGCCTCAGGAAGAGCGTACATGTTCTGTTTTGCTGGACCCTGAGGGGTCAGCCACCAGAGGGACAGAGCTGAAGAGCTGTAGCTGTCTGAGAATCTCCTCAGACTCTAGGCACAGACCTCAGAGGATTAAATGTCCTCTGACCCTCAGCCTCCTCTTATTTCCCCAAAGGACTAAATTAGATAGCTGGAGGCAAAGTCCATTTCTATGACGCAATACTTAACAGTTTGGACTGGGGTTATTGGGAAGGCCTGAGATAGATGGCAGTGATGCATACATTTTTACTTTCAACTTTTCAAAATATTTTTATAGTTTTATATTTGCAAATAGCTCATTTTGCTGAGTTACAAATGTACAGTTAGTTATAAATATGTGTCTGTCAAACAACAAAGTGATGTAATGGGATTTTTTTTCCCCAGTTGGGCGGGTTGCATTTACAACCTTTTTGAAGTCTGAGTTCAGTCAGGAAAATATTGAATTCTGGGAGGCTTGTGAGGACTTCAAGAGAATGCCCACAGAAAATATGGAATTAAAAGCCAAACAGATCTTTGAGCAATACATCGATGTTGAGTCCCCAGAGCAGGTGAGTCAGTACTGTGCTCTGATTTAGAATGATTAACACCAGAGAAAAAGTTTTCAAGATTTTTGCTTGTGCTTAAAATGCAAAATTGTGCTCAAACCTCAGGTTAACTTGGACTCTGCAACAAGAGAAGAAACCAGAAGGAATTTGGAAAAGTGTGATATCAGCTGCTTTGATGAGGCTCAGAGTAAGATTTTTATACTGATGGAGAAAGACTCATATAGGCGCTTTCTGAAGTCCCAGCTGTTCCTAGACCTGTCACAACCACCCAGGGATGAAAAGCCCTGCGGCTTGCAGAGGAAGGGAACCTTTACTGAGTTTGGTCAGTGCCTCCTGTCACATTGTGCCTAACTTACACTTCTTCAGATGAACACTTATGACATGCACACCACCTCTTACACAGTAGAATCCTTTCATTTCTAAAAGAAACAAAAAACATTTAAGCAAGAGCTTAACAAGTAATACAGAAACTGCAGATCAGAATGTTCAGTATACAGATTGTTTTCTTAGAAGTCCTTTGTGGCTTTAATTCATTCCTCAACAATATGACCAAATTATTAATAAATTCCAATGTAGCGACTGAATATTCATTTTCTCTACTTTACTACAGTTGTAGGAAACTACAGGTAATTTGATACACCAAAGAAAATTACAGACTGAAATACATAACATTTCAGGTATAGACATCAAATAATAGTTACAACTACATGACTGTTACAGATAGGCTAGTAACATAATTGTTTTACATATGTTTGAGTCAGTGTGCAAGTTGTAGGACTATCATGTGCAGTACTGTTTGAAGATGGTAACTATCAACTAACCATATACAAATACACACATATATCCTATGTCTTATTAGTTATTTTCAGTGTTGTCAGTTACCAGTGTTAGTACCATTGTTGTTAGTTGCAAATTTCACTATTTAAATAAATTTGGTCCTTGTAATTATGGCTTAAACTCTGGAACATTAATGACAAATGAAAGTGATAAGATGTATTTTCAATATGTGATGATGTTGGTTTGTTCCAGTGCTGTGACATTCAAGTAATTACTATACCCTTAGTCACTTTCATCTTCATATTAGAATAAAAGGCTAACTGATGTTTACATATTTGTTCACCGATATTACATTTGTTTACTGTGTTGCATATATTTATTGTAATATTTATTAATAAAATAAATCTAATTTAAAATTTTCCCTGAGGTGTTTGAAAAATGATTAAAACACAACATACTGCATAAGGTATTGGGGACTTTTTATAAAAGGTATTCCACAAGGTTAGCGTATATTTATGACCAAGTAAATGTAAATTTGAACATACTTACATTAACATTTACAGCATTTGGCAGTTGCCCTCGTCCAAAGTGGCTTACAGAAATGCTTTGTAGTCTCTATCAAATACATATCCTCATGTAAGTATGGATAGGTCAGTGTCATGCTTGAAATATTATGAAGTATTTTCTTATGGTACAATGTATAAAACACCCAAAATGAATGTTGAACTTTCATATGAGGGAAGTAGAACTAAGAGCAGTTTTTGCTAAAATAACCCAGAGTTGGTTAGATCAGAAAACTGATTTTGACTTCTTTCACACTGTTAGAACTGGTTCAAAGTGACCAGTCCTTCAGGTTCGATCTCCTCCAAGTTCCC
>NC_137503.1:7030000-7255000 GCF_041902795.1 Electrophorus electricus
GTTCAGCTGGGACAAGGCCAAGTGAAAAGCTGAGACAGACTATGACTAAAAGGAGGAACTACCCTGGAAAGATGAAAGAAAGATCACCTACAAACATGTTATTATGTTTGGCCTCAGTCACTCCAAAAGTATCTTTTACAAAAGGCAAATTAAATGTCTATCACAACCACCCCATACTTTTTCAGTGTAAAGAAATGACATATGATTAAGATGTATGGCTCTTAAGTACTTAGACAAAGATAATTACTATGGCAGTTTACACAACAGTTTTCCAACATTTAAAAATTGGGTGAAGGGAAATGGCAATCAGCCAAATCCCTGACAGTTTCAAGGCTTGGTGCAAGCTAAAAACAGCGGCTGAGGAGAGTGAAAGTACCAGGCTACAGTAACTGAATCAAGTCTATTAGGTGAATTAAAGAAGCTTCAGGAATGCTGTCTACTCCTGACATGCCTGCATTCACATACTAGAAGACCGGGCACAGAGCCATGTAGGTGCTCTAGAGCACACCTCTACCCCTACATTCCACAGACACACGCATAGACACACGCGCACACACACATACATACATACATACATACATACATACATACATACACATATATATACACACATATATGTGTGTGTGTGTGTGTGTGTGTGTGTGTATATATACACATACATATACACACACACACATGCACGTGAGCACGCAGACATCCTGCCTCTCACCCCACCCACAGACAGCCTGCAAAAGTGACAAGCCTGAACGCAGCCTGCTTGCACAACTACACCCCCTGATCTACTCAAATACACCACACACACACACACACACACACACACACACACACACACACACACACACACACACACACACACACACACACACACACACACACAGAGAGAGAGAGAGAGAGAGAGAGAGAGAGAGAGAGAATCCCCTCTTCTGAAACTGGAGCAACTCTCTACCTGCCTGGCTGCGAGTAAGGGCAAATCACTCTTAACACCAGACTGAGCCGCAGGGGGTAAATTTTTCTCTTTGTTAAAGGAAGTAGTGCCCCCGCCCCCCCACCCGGCTGGTCCTCCCCCTTCAAACAGGCAGACAGGTGAGAGTGGGGTCAGACGCTCAAGCTCCCCGCACCTGTGGGACAGACGGCCCTCATGGCTGGATGTGCGCTGGGCTTGACCCCTGGTCCAGCCTCGGGCCGTCTGCTCCTGTCAATAGATTCTCTCGCTCTATAAAGGACCCGTCACAATTTCCAGCCTGCCTGGAAGAATGAACGGGAAGAGGGGTTGGGAGCATGTAACAGCAGCTCGCAGATGAGCCCGCAAGCCCGGGAGCTGCAGTGCTGCTCTTCCCATCCCCAACCCAACACTACTGGATTACGGAATCCTCTCCTGTTGGATCTTGCAGGGTGGGCTACGTGTGGCAGATGTCTCGCACAATAAAACTAAAGATAAATTTGACGTTCTCACACATCCTGTTCCAGAACTTAAAATAAGTCCTCAGTTCGATCTAAAGTGAGGTAGGACATGACACCGCCCAAACAGGCCAATTTTGTGGGCTCAGCGCATACTTAGACAGGTTCGATCCTGGCTTCATGTGTGTCTACTGGAGCAAGACACTCAGAGCCTACGCCACAGAATAATGGGCTTCTCTGACTTTTAAAAGTCCAAAACTCTCAAAAGCAGCCCTCAAAAAAGTTTGGCCTATGGGAGAAGCTTATCTTAATTGCCAGACACCTAATGACATGACAGGGGTTAAAATTTGGCCCAAACACAGATAGATGTGAAAAAGAGCACACAGCAAGTTTATTAGAATCTCAACAAAAAAAAAAGACTTAATTTGCTCTCAGACATTGGCTGATTTTAACCAAATGTGAAATATGAGTCTATTCAGAGCATGGGTTATAAACACCTTTTAAAAACAAATAAGAAGAGAGAGAGCAGTGTTTCAGAAGTATGATGATTACCAGAGAACAAAAGGCTAAAGGTCTGGCATAGATGACATGTTTCTCTGTTGGAGATCACTTGAAGCTAACAGCTTATGGTCATATAAATTGAAGCATTCACCATTCTTAATTTACTTTGGAAGATTAGATAATGAGAAAGAGCGTTCTGCTGCATGACAGAAGATGATGAGGGGTCAGCCCAGTATGCTGGAGCACACATCCCCTCATCCCACATCAAAAGCACCAGGAACCAAGGGAACACGATGCCACTTTGTGCAGGAAAGGCAGCAAGGCTGGGCAGGCCCAGGAATGCCTTCCTGTAGAGAAGAGTCACCTCTCTAAACCTGTCTTCTTCAGCTCCTATGCCCTGAGGAGCAGAGAGATGTCAAGAGAGCCAGCCAAAAAAAAAAAAAAAAAAAAGCGAAGAGCCGGGTGCCCTGGTCCAACATGAATTATTCAACTGAGAGAGACATGATGACAAATGTGATAAATGTGTTTCTCAGACTTCCATTAGCACAACTTCTTTATTGACAATAACATGGCTAAAACCTACATTCAGTCAAGCAGATGCCACATTATCGGACTGGTTGTGTATAAGGTCCGACAAAAACAAAGCTCTGCTCAACCATATACTGAAGCGTTCAGCATGACCCAAGAAGCTTGTAAAGTGTCGTCCATTCCAGAGCCATTACTATTAGTCATCCGAAGCCAGCGATTCACAGGCCACTCTCTTTTCTAAACACACTGCAGAGGTTAGCCATGTGCTTGGTGTGTTTGCATCTCTAGGACCAGCAATGCACAAGCTCATGCCTGAGCATGTCGCCATTAGCATATCGGCCACTTCTTGGGAGGTCAAGCTCATGTCTTCTACTAAGTGTTGACTGTCCGCTGGGCAACGTTACGCCCTAAAGCACTGGAATCCACTCTGAGGCTGACCCACTGCAGAGCGTCGTAGGGGAGCTGCACAGGGCCTGGGACACACAATGACTGGTGGATGTGCCTGCCACGCCAGAAAGGACCAATGTCCTGTGGCTTTGAATTCAGCTGAGTCCAACAGCTGACAGTCACTGTGGCACAATACAGGTGGAGCACTGTTTGCTCTTGGAATTGTTTCCGTTAGGACTTTTTTCCCCTTCTCTACCATTGTATTCTTTGGATTTCATGCCAACTGCAAAGCCATTGCTGCACAAAAAGAAGCACTTTGCTTTGAACTGGAAGAAGATTTGAACTTCTTCATTGCTTTGAACTTTGAAGAAATTACTTGTTTAAATGCGCAAGAGCTGATTAAAAACACCACATAAGTGAAACAAGCAGTCTGTATTTGTGCTGTGACAGCAGCCCTAAGCGCTGGATCAGTGTTTTAAGGGGTACACAAGCATACCACTCAGGAGAGGGCAAGTCGTGTCTCTCCAGCACGGCCTCCGTGCTCAAACCCTGACCCACCCGCTGACTCACCCAACAAAGAGAGCGCTGCCTCGAGAGCTTCCTTCCTCCGAGAGACCCCTGAGCTCTCTCGACGGCAGGCCGCTGCCTGGCAGCGGGGCGAGAGAGTCGGCTGGCGTGACCCGAGTGCAGAAAGCAGCTCCGCACGCCCCCTCGCTGTCTGCAGGCACACGCTAGTTTGGAGAGTGATGTCATTACCTCACTCTGCGCTATCAGAGTAATAACAGCTTTCTACCAGTGGTGCACGCTTGCATGTGTGCATGCCCGTGCACGTGCGATTCTGGGCATGTCAACTTTGCCTCTGCAAATTGCTACTCTAATCAACAGGCTGTTTAACAGTGAGCAGGGCTAAGGACATGCCAGACGGCAGGCAGCGCGTAGCCAGGAGATCTCTCTCTCTCTCGCTCTCACTATGCATGGCAATTAAAGACTCAGGCCTCAGCAGAGAGAGGAAGATTTTTAAAAAAGCAGGGAATGAAAGGGATCATGAGACGAAATTGTCTCATTTTAAATTCAATTGTACAACAGTGGACCAAAATATATTTGGGCTGTCGAGGGAGGGGTGGGGTTCAACAGCTTCTTTTTGATGTGTGTGTAATAAATAAGCCCAAAGCATAAAGACTCAGCACTAAATTAAGTTTCAACAATCTTTCAAAAAACATGTTAAAAGTTTAAAAGCTAAATCTACGTGACTCAGAGATAAGTGTGCCTGTTAGGAAAAAAACAAAAAACCAAAACAAAACAAAACAAAACAGTATACTGAAGTACTCTAAAAGTATTAAGAGTACACAAAAAAACAAAAGTTAAAACACATGGGTGAAATTTGACAGAGTCTAATGAGTGTAATCCACATCACATGACTAGAAATTAGCTTGTTTTTCATGACATCATTGCCCCCTAGTGGCACGTCTTAAACATACATGTTAGGAAAATGTAGGAACAAGGGATGAGGAACTTTAAGCTTTCTCTGACCAAGACTACCCATGTAGGATGAAATCCTGAATAGGTTGGGATGTTCCAAAATCAGCACAGGAATGATGAGAGACGTAGTGTTGCACTTACTGAGGTCTTCGGCCAGTTGAACTCTCCTGCCTGTGATCAATTGCACCTTTTTCTCACTGTCCTCCCCAAAGTCCTCTAGCACCTCTTTCACATTCTTCTCCAAGCGCCGCACTGAGGAACAAATCAAAGAACAATGGCCAGCTCCAAAGAATTAGGCCACAGTGAATGATCATACAGACAGAGAGAAGTTCATTCTAGATAAGCACAGATACTCTAGAAAACACACTCAATACCATGAACTCCAGCCCTTATTTTAAAAAAAGCCTACGGCTGATAAGCAGTAGTTCACACTCACCCTCCGTGTTGGTGAGCTGCTGTCGAAGAGTATTAGCTGTAATGCTTAACATCCTCTGGATCCTCCAGAACAGAACCACATCATTGCACTCCAGCTAGAAGAGGCAAACCACAGTTCCACATTAACGATGCACTCAGTAGGCTGTAATTCTGTTTTGTCAACACTGAAGTCTCTGCCTTTTCAAATTTCTGATATTTCACAACATATTTATGCAGTATTTATGCACTGTGTAGTATATTGAAACATTGTTAACAACATGAACCTGTACCTCTGAGTCGACAAAGTGCCTCTGGTAGTAGTAGAAGCCCCTTCGGCAGAGATTACAGTGGAACAAGGACTTCTGCAGAAAGTGTCGTCTGTACAGTTGGTGCCAGGTGTCCTTGATCTAAAGCAAGAAATGAATCAACTAAAATGAAGCAACACTTTCAGGTTTTTGCTACGAAAGCTACGGCTATACCAGGACAGAAAGACAGGAGACTACGGAAAAACACAGGGTTTGATTTTCAGTGTCAGGGTCCACTGACCAGCACGGGGTCCACCTCCACCCCTCGCGCCTCCAGGTTTTTGCGGACGGTAGTGACCTCATCGTTGGCCAGGTAGGCCGTGTGGTCATCGTGAAGCTTCAGTAGGCGCTCCAGCTCATTCTTGGTTTCATTACGAACATGCTGCACAAGAGCAACAGACAGAGCGTGAGCAGCACTCACATGGCTAAAGCAACACAATAACTCTGTCAAGGCGAGCAATAAAACAAGCTGGGTTGAGGCATTTGTGGACTGTCCCTAACTTGTTCTGGCGTGCGGTTGGTCCAGCTCATCCATCTCTGCTTCCAGTTGGGCCCCACCATGTCAGCTATAACTGACTCAGCTGGAGGAGAAAGTCAGGGTGGTAGGGTTGGGGGGGGGGGGGCATAGCACAAAAAGTTAAACACAACAGAGCAGAGAGCAGAAGGACCAGTAAGACGACCGTAAGCAGGGGCCGGGGAGGGTGGAGCTCACTGTCTTTGAGGCGCGACTGCAGCGTCTCCTCCATGAACTCGATGGCGGAGTCCCACTGAGGCTTGTCTGTGATGGAGCGATCCTCTAGGGCGTTGTGCTGGATCACTCGCTGCAACAGGCAAGGAGAAGGAGGCTTACTGATATCAGCCACCACCCACAAACTTCTCCCAAAGTTAGAAGCAGATTTCACAAGTTTAGGAAGCTGCTTCTTACTGAAATATCTAAATGTACTTGAGGACACCTTATAACAAGCACTGATCCAAACTGTTAGGGGTGATTTTGATATTAGCAGGTGATATTAGCAAGTGCCGGTTGGGTTGTGTAGTAATAGGTAAATGTGGGTAGCATGCCGGACATGTCTTTACCAAGCTATCCATGGCGCTCTCATTCCATTTATGTCTCTTAATGCTCTCATCTTTGACAGCTTCTTTGAGCTTGTCGAAGATGTCATCCTGATCTTTCCCTTTGTACTCAGCCATGAAACGGGCAAATTCCTCCTGCAGTGTCTCCCAGGCAACCTGGGCAGCAACAGAAAGGAAAAATGAACAAACACAGTAAGACTGCACCCTCCTAAGTGTATCGTTGGACACTTCAGGCTTCAAGCAGGTAAACATGTAAGCAAAAGCTTTTATGTGATTCTGCAAAGGCTTTTTTGTGACCTTGTTCCTGAATTTTTCTTTGTATGAAAGTTGTGTAAAAACTATAAACAGATTTGCTTTCAAGCATGAACAATTTATTTCAAATATAGATGTGATTATTTTTAGATTTTTATACAACTGGAAAAGCAGGTTTTGCCATTTAAAGGTTTGCCTAGTGATAAACACCCATATTAGTTTACTTTTAGACACAGATACATATTTGAATGACACAATCATAATATCTTCAGCCTTAAAGAAGCGCTTTGAATAAAAGCATTCTTGTTTGCAGTCAGTGCTACACCACCTCCAGTGCTTTGTGTGGCAGCTGCTTGTCTGTCCACTGCTTCAGCTTGATATCTACAGTGGTGTTGAAGGTGCCTGAGTTCATGGTCTGGGCAGCAGGCAGGTAAATGTTCTCAATCACATGCGTGGACACTCTCTCCCACAGCTTCTTTTGCAAGATGGACTCCCTACATTAGCAACAAGAGGGAAAGGCCTCAGGAGAGCTTTTTGAGGAAATTATGTGAAAGCTATAGTAAATTAATTAGTTTTAGGCCATACATTTAAATTATTGACATGAAACCTTTTCTTTGTTTGAGCTGCTGAAAATGACAATATTATGTTAATGTTTCATATTTCTCAAAATTGTTTTGATGGTGAATGTTTTGACAATGAGACAAATGACAGAATATCCTGTGGATGTTAACCTAGCTCATTTATCATGAAGGACTCGTCATATTTCATCGCTTCCTGTTTGCTTTGTTCGACTAGGGCATATCAATGCACACATCTCCAATACAGCCACCTAGAGAGGCTCAGAGAAGCCACCCTCTGGCTATTCATCACAGCATTGATCTGAGAGAATGATGGAGCTCACTGGGACCTTTACAAACATCTGATCTATTTTTTATTTGTTTAATTTTTTGCCTGCTACGCATGGCTTTGGAACTCCACACAGTGATAGCAGCTAAACAGCTTAGCTTTTTGTGCTAAGCAAGTCTCAAGGACAAGGCATGAATGAGTCAGATCATTGCTTTGATATGATAGAGCAGCAAAACTGTGCCAGGCTGAACTGTGCATCATAGATTTAATATAGGTATTAAAAGAGGTCTACTACAATGGACGAGAATAGCATTGGAAAGAAAACGTGTAAAGAAAATGGACTAGGAGCAGGACACCTTAAAACTTTAGAAATAAGATGAGACGAAGAGAGTACTTGCCAGTGTTTCGGTGTGACCTGGCTCAAGCTGATGACCTCATCCAGGATCTCATTCTTGGCCTTTTCAAAAAGCTCATTCTGTAGACGGAGAGTATCATCTCATCTTTATTTCAATTTAAAGTCTGTCCGGTGTTAAATATCACTACTTACAGTCAATAGAATACAATGTCCTGGAGTGCTTTAATGGGAGCAAGGGACTGGTGAAACGGCAAGGGTGCTGTGTCTGTGGAGCATGACTGACATGGCTCGCCATACCACTCTGGCACTAATAAGTCCGCTTGCGTCATGTTCTGCCGCTTACCCTGTCCAGCTCCCGTAACCGTGGGTAATTATTCTTCCACTCTGTCTCCAGGTTGAAGCGGGAAGCTGCTCAGTGACAGGAAGAAAGTTTACTTTAGGACACATTGAAAGATGTCTCAAGATCATCAAGACATACATTTTCACTGTAACATTCCAGCATTGCAGTTATCAGTTATCACTCCAGCATTGCAGAGTGGCTACTACTGCATACTACTTAGAACTGCAATTATCATTTTACTAATACATTTTTTACTAGTTTGAAATTCAATATTCACTACTACTCAAGACAATTGTAAATTTAATGTGTTTAAAGCAATAGCACACAAGGCTACATTTTAAAAACACATTGTTTATGCACCGGTAACCCGAGAGAAAGCCAATCAGGTTTTTCAAAGAAAAAACAGGAACTTAATCACAGCAAGTAGAAACCACACCTAAAAGTTCATTAAGACAGTGACTAGTCCTAAGCACTCCTGCCGCCCTGCCTCCCCTCCCCAGGGGCCTCCAGATTCAGCTTCGAGGCCATGATCAATGCCCCTAGAGCTGGGTGTGCTCAGCACCAGCCCAGCCAGGCCCCCGGGGGGCACCACACCACACGGGCCGCCTGTCTCACCCGTACAATGGAGACGACGCTAATTGCCCTGGTTATCGGGCCAGTCTCCTGCACAGCGGCCGCGATCGATTGCCCACACAAAGGGTCGGGGAGCGTCCCACGTCAGGCAATAAATCTAGCAGCTGACGGGAGCGGCCGCTTAATTGGTGGGGAGGAGCCGTGCTCCGCGACGGACTGGGTCTGGCTATCCAAGAAGGGGGGCTGTGGGGGCGGGGAGGGGTGATCACAACGAACATGCCTGGGAGGCTGTCACGCGGAGGTAGGCTTAACAGGTAAGTTTCTATTAAATCTAGAGCCATAGGGAGATTTTGTCTGCGCCGGCTCGCAAAATGCCCTTGACAAGATTTTGAGATGAGCGTGGAGGACGGAGCAGCCAAGCACGCGTCCAGGCCCAGGCATTATGCAGATCCTGACTGAGAGGTTCCATAACACAGCAGCCTGATTGGCCCTGCAGAGGTAAACCAAATACAGCACTCCAAGCAGGTACAGGAAGTAAGGGTGAGGGGTGATGCCTCTCGTTACCTTTAAACGCGTCCGCCTGCTGCTCGACTGACTCCCTCACCATTTTCCAGAAGCAGTCAGACACAGCCAGACTCAGGTTCTTTGTGGTTACCTGGTGAGCCTTCAGCATGCCATCTCTGCAACGGAACAGGCCTTGAGGACCCATCTTCAAATCCATTCTCCATACCCCTAACCTTATAGCCACAATAATGCTGAGTCCCACCTCAGAAGTCTGGAGTTCTGAAAGAAGTCCTCTTCATAGTCTTTGATGGATTCTATGCTTTCACTACTACTACCTAGGGGAAGAAAACAAAATGATTCACCACATTTAGCTTAACAGAATGTCTAGATATTATAGGCAATTTTCAAAGCTAAAGTATTTTTACCTTTGCCAGTCACTACAGCAAAGTAACCCAAAGCCTTCATAGGGAACAGCTTGCCCTCAACTATCTGCTGGATCTTAATAAATGAAAAAAAAAAAAGACAAGAAAAAAGCTTACTTCTGGAAAGAATTAATTGCAATATTTGTTAATAACCTCTCCTTTCTATACAGTGTTACAGATCAAGTTATGCTATACCTCCATCTAGTGGACTGTAAGGTAAATAACTTGTCTAAAGAAATGAAAGTTCAAAAATGTTCAAGAAGGTACATCACACCACTGAAGGATGTGAATTACTTACTCTGTTTGGGCTAGCTAGATTCTTCTCTGCAAGGTCCACTTTGGTCAGAACAAAAATGGTCCGTCTACCATGAGGGTCCATTTGGCTGACCAGGTCGGTGACTATACTGCGCTCTGCATCAACTGAACCATCTGAACAGAGCAAGGTCATGAACAGAGCAAGGTCAATGAGGACCAATGCACGGCATTCTTGTGTGCAATCAGTGATTTCTGTAACTGCACTGGGGTGCGGGAGACTCACCCTGAATGCATAGAATGATAGCATTTGGGTTCTGCATGTATGCTCTGCTGATGCTAAAGATGGTATCCTTGGTGTCTGTAGCCATACCTGTGGTCACAGTCTGTATCATATAGACATGGTGTCAAATAAGGCTTTCATTTTGAATGAACTAGTTTTTATATATATATATATATATATATATATATATATATATATATATATACATATATACACACACATATATATATATATATATACACACATATATATATATATACACACACACACACACACATACATATATATATATATATATATATATATATATATATATATATATATATATATATATATATATATATATATATATATACATATATACACACACACACACACACACACACACACACACACACATACATATACACACACACACGTGTGTATATATAAGAAAAAAAATTATATATGTGTGTATATACACACACACACACACACACACACACACACACACACACACACGTATGTATGTAGGTATAAGAAATATATATATACATATAAAATCACACATACACACACATTTCTGATAAAACTTACACTGATTACTCCTGGTAAGTCAACAAGAACCATTCTCTGGATCCCTGGGCCTTTCACATTTAAAGATATTGTCTATCAAAAAAGAAAAAGAAAGAAAGAAAATAATAAAATGGTAAAAATGTAAGTTCAAGTTTTGAATTATAGTCTGTGTCAATTTTAAGTTAGGTCAAATGGAGGAAACAAGAGAGTTAGAGTGAGTGTGTGTGTGTGTCTGTGTGTGTAAGTCATCTCACCTCAGCACTGACTGTTTGGCCCTCCTTCACACTCTTCCGCATCCGCAGTTCAATTTCATGCCTCAATGCTGCAAGCTACAGAAAAAGCATATGATTCTAGAATGCGGGCTCCCAGTGAGGTTATAGGAGTCATCCACTAGAGGCTAATACCTGTAAGCATGTCATATGCTCTAATAACTTACATCCTCCTCTTTTCCCAGGTCAAACTCACGGGTGCTATCTTTGAACATGGCTACATGATGAGGGCCTTCACTTAGTGTCACCTGAAACCAAACAGTGAAAGGCTGTCATTATAAAGGTAAATCATGAAAACAAAACCAAAGGTAAATTAAAAAATAAAAAATAAATAAATAAAAACTTCATTGATCCATGCCTTCAAACCTGTAGCACTTTCTTCGACAAGTAGATACTAATTGACCTTGTGCTACACTGCTTAATTCAAAGCCATCTTAATGGAACATACATTGATAGTCTTTTAATGGAGCACTATATTAAAGCCTTCTTCAGTCACCCCCTTTTAAGAACTACATATCCACCCCTAAGAATTAGTGAGTCTTACTGCAGAGGTGAGCTGGGTAATGGAGTTCATTAATTCCTGAGCTTTGGCTCATTTGGCTCACCTTGACAGGAGATCTGGTCATCATCTCTCCTGAGCCTCGGGGGAAGATCCTAGCCTGAGCAATCATCTCCAACACACTGGTCTTTCCTGCACTCTGGTCCCCTACAACCACCACCTAAAAGACAAAGGTTAGGACAGGAAAGGCCCAGGAAGGACTGTGACATACTTGCTCTCAGTGTTTTCACAAGTTAACAGAGAACAAACCAGGATACAATACCAAGCACTCACCCTTGGCAGGTGATCTTGGGTATTGTAGTTGGAGTCATAATCTGACAGAATGTCTAGGACCTCGGAGTACATGTCAATCAATGACTTCTGCACAGGAAATGGTCAGGAAAGAATGTGAAAATGTAAGTCCTAAGGATCACAGCGAGAGCATGCTATACAGGACGACCGTGTCCCGCAGCAGTTCTTGGAGCAGTGTGGCATGACAATGGCTGACCTTGACCTTCCTTTGGTGAATGCCTTTGTCATCTTTCTGTAGCACCACCTTCCTCAGCTCCTTGTTCTCCTTCTCCAGACGCTCCAGCATCCGCTGGTACTTCATCTGTAAAAAATGGCATTAAACTTCCATAAAATTGTGATTGTGTACTTAATGTATGGGACAATAGTACATATGCAAGAATACATTCAATATGCTTCAAATAAACTCAAAAAACAGTAATTCACTATTACTATAAGTAATATCGCACCTGGGTGCGAAGAAGCTCTTCTTGAAGTTGGTCGACTTTTTCTTTATCTGATGACTACAGAAACAGAGAAGGAGTGATTTCAGAACATTTCCCATTCATTCGTGCATCAGACTCCTGCTCTGCGTCCCTGCCTAGCCCTGGAGGAACCACTTCACAAACATTGCAGACCTTCATGCAGTGAACATCCCAGCGGAGGAAAGTCTAGTTAATAGAAAGTCATTGATTCCATTCGATTCTTGGTCTGCAATAATCAATGGAACGAATCAGCACATTACAAAAAGCATAGAAAGGAAGGCCTGCAAAAGATGGCAGAATTATAAGGGATCAACAGAGAGCAATCATTCTCTGTTCCACACCTGTAATGCATTTTTTGAGAATGACAGCACACCACAGACAGCAGGCCACGTACAAAGAAGTGCTGGCTGACCAGCATTGCATGGGAAACCACCATAAGACAAACATGGTACATTTACACTTTAACATATGAGAGACCATGGTGGCAGGCGATCTCTATAGAGTGCATGTTAACGGTAGCAGCCAGTCAGGCTAGCTAAACCTGCAGCCTGATTACTACAGCTTTAGAAGCCAGATTACTACAGCTTTAGCAAACAGAAACACCACAATCCATGCAATATAAACACACCACTCCATGCAGTAAATGTCAGCACTACATTAGCAGCACTTTAGCTTCTGACTCTAAAATAAGCAATAGAAAAGGGAAAAATGCTTTAGATTTCAGAAAATGATCTGTTGATACTCTAATATCTTAGCAAAATACAGACAATTCATGATGACAGCAGCGTAGAGAGGTTGTGAACTGAGAGCTAAGGACTGCCAGTGTTAGACTCTGTGTTGGATACATGTTGGCAGAGCAGGGAAGAAGGCTTTGATGAAGGCCTTTAATGATGAGTGCATAGGACAGAGCGGTAGGAAAACAGCTTATGAGCAACTTGAGTTTCATAGCCCAAAACTTTAATTGCTCTGGCACATTAAGAATAGCAGATGAGCAGAGGTTACCCTCAAATGTATATTGCGATTCATATATAAACTAGCAGCAGCAATAGCGTTTGGCAAATACAGCGTTTAGGCTGTATTTGTAGCTGCAAAATAATACATATAGACAAAATATACTGATATATATAGAGAAATAAATTTATATTCCTTAATCTCACTTATGTATACTGATATATATATTTCTAACAATATATCTATTACACCCACTGAAGCCGACCAGTAAGCGTGGCTGCAAGGATAGTCGGTGTCTGAGTTCAAGGACCTAGCAGAAGGGTCCAGGCCATAGCAAAACACTATCAAGCAGCGGTTCTCAACCAGTCTTTAAATACCCAGCTCTTACAATGGCATTTATACTCAATTCAGAATCTAGTAAACCATATACAAACAAAGTGGAGATATTAGGAATTTTAAGAGAATTGCTCAGAAGAATATAACTTCCTCATGTTCTGCAGCTGAAGGGAGTAACTTCAGCTTGATAGCTGGTCTGAGGACTGGCTTGAGAAACACAGCTGTGCAGGTGCTGGGGAGGTGGACCATCACCTTGCGCTTGGGGTTCGGGGCCTGGGTGGGGGACGGACTCTGGGCCGGGTTGGGGCGGGGCTCGGGCGGCGGCCATGAATTACTGGCCGCCGCTGCCCGCCAAACTTCCTCTTCATGTTGCTGGATCTGCTGCTGAATGAGAATGAGCTCTCTGAGCAGCCCCTGCTGAGGGACGGCACAGTGAGAGACAGGGAGACAGCTGTCAATTAACCTGTCATCTAATCACATGAAGGGCTTGGGTGGGACATTCTAGAGGAAGTCCACTTAAAGTAAAGACAGCTCTCTGTGAGACACAGAAATATAATGTACTGCCATGATAGGCAGCACAGTCAATCTTTGTACTTTTTCTCTACTCTTGACGTGCAGAATATCTACTTATCAAGAGCAACAGAGGCAGTGATACAACAGCCAGAAGCTCAGTTCTAGTGCAAATTCTAAATTAAGTAAAGCACTAAAACACAAATGGGTTTTAAGCAAATGCACTCAATTGCGTTGGGAATTGATTAATTAATTAAATCAAACCCACTGTATTTTGACATACATGTTCCTAAAATTGGGAAATGAGAAGTTCCTTTAAATATCTGGGTGGCAGCAAGCTCCAAGTATGTATGTGAATCTCCTGAGGGGAAAGCAATGCCAGTAGATGAGCATTTTTGCAACAAGGCATAGCTGCTCATATCTAGAATTTATACAAGGGCTGTGAGTTTCCTATTAAAACAGACCACTATGAGACAGTGTGTAGATATTGTTTTCAAATAGCACCTAGTTATCATTATAAGGAATGGTTAAGATCAATGAGCAGACTAAGACTGGGCTGCGGGTGAAACAAACACATAATCAAAACAGCGGCATCCCTTATGTGAAATAAGATGACTACCTAAGGGAGCAGCTTTTCTTATGTGCGATCAGTGGGAAGCAAGAGAGTGCCACACATCAGCAAGAAATGACTAGACAATGAGTACTTGTAAGACAGAAGCTTATGAAGACAAGCACACGCAATCAGTGAAGATGCAATGTGGTCAGATTATTCCAGTTACTTCACAAAAAAACAAAAAAAAATCCTGAGGTAGTGTGTTGGATTAGTGCTTTACGGTCACAAAGTTCTTAAAATGAGACATGATTCAGTTTAAGCTGGCATGGCACTGGGAGGTAAGAATTGCCTCGAAATAATGTATATGAAAGAACCTACCATTCATTAAACTAAAGAAGGGCCAGACACCAGTGAGTCATGGCACAGACTGAGACGTGGCAGCAGGGAAAGCATGGAGGACATAAAGCACTTGCCTTCTTAAACTGCTTGTCACCACTCTCGGGCACAGCTGCTGTCGCTGAGTGGATCTCAGGCGCTTTCAGGGACGCCTCACTTGCAGTTTCTGAAGGAGACAGACAATAAACAGCTAATGTAGCGTTTCATTTGACTTGTCAGCTTTTCAGCGAAGACACGGAATATAAAGTGGTTAAGATATGAAATTGATTCATATGCTGAAATGGTTTTCTGTTGTTTTTCTCCATCGCCACATCCAAAATAGAAAGCATGTATCTTGTATCCTCAAAAAAGTGGCCAGATGTTAAATACACTGTGGCATCTTCTAAAGCGGCTGTATAAAGGAGTAGCCAAGGAATGAAGTATGACCTGTATAACTATCTGTATAAATATAAGCTGCTCTTTGTCACCACACATGCTTAGCCTACTCCTAACAGCGTTTCAAGCAGAGATCAGAACTATAGGACACACAAAGAGTTAAGACAAAAGAAGAGACCAGCGGTAAAAGGTCCATAGATGTTTCAGAGAAAAAAAGAGGAAGTGATGTCACATAAAGACAAGGAAAAGCGAAACAAAAAATTTAAATGCAATGAAGATGTTGTTAGGTCAGTGAGCAATTTGTCAGTAGTTATTGCAAACAGACTAACATTTTTGACTGTACATATAATTGAAATTCAATATTTTAGGCACAAAACCAAATTCACTAGAATTAAAGGCACTGAAAGGGAGTTACTAATAAACTCTGTGGTCTGCAGATTATGTATCTTAGCTATAAAAAAAAACAAAACAAAAAAAAACATTAACAATAACAAAATTACCCCAAAACAGCTCCACCCACTGAATCCAAACATTTAAATGATTTGTAGACTAAACAAAAACCTATAAGAAATAACTTGGTCAGTTTAGTCCTTAGTGGTGCACACCCCTTCGAGTTAAGCCCATTTCCATTGAGGGGCAGTATTACAGTGGGCAGCATTCAAACAGCAGAGGACAAAGGGGGAGACCAAACTGTGTGCCGTTTACACACCTAACAACAGACGCAGACCAGAAGCTCCAAAGACTTCACTACTCATACCTGTGAAAACGAGGAAGGAGGAGGGAAGGAGGGAAACAAGATCAACAAATGAAAGGGGGGGGGGGGGACAAATCTAACTGATGGCAGCAAAAGGCTTGAAGTCTTATGCTCAAGCCCCTGTAGACAAGCAGTGTGTTAGCATGGTACACTACAAAAGCAACACACATCACTGGACACCAAATAACACCACATGGAAATATTATAGTACATGAACAAACAAACTGAAAACATGCTTCCCTGTCTCCCAAGTAAAGAACCTACTCTGTGCAATAGAGGAAAATACAAACAATTATTTCCATGTAAATTAATAACTGGTTCACCAGCAAACAGAACTCATATTAAAGGCACAACGATAAGATAAATTTATCACCAACTCAACAGGTAAATAGTTAACAAGTAATGGATGTCTCTCTCTCCAGGAATATTTTCCATAAATGTGTGCCCAAGCCATATCTAGGTCTTAAGAACTGTCCAAAAAAAAAAAAAAAAAAAAAAATTGGTTATTGACATACTGATATCTATATAATGAACAAAACTTCAGCATTTGATAAACAAAAAAAAATTGCAGCTATAACAATAAGTAACTATGAGCAGCTATTCTGGGGAAAGACTTTCTTCCTTAAATCTACATATACGGACTATCTGCTATTTTATGAAAATGTCTAATTCAGAAGTAGATTACTTAACTTATTGGTGTGATTTGCATGAAGATTTAGGCAAGTGTTTATGTAAATAATCGCTCATAATTTGGACCATTACTGTTAGCAACATTAGCCCTACAAGTTTGTGTAAACTTGATTTTTGACTGAACTATTCTTTTGCATTCCTAATGTCTGTTATGCATTGTTATGAAAGCAAACTGAGAGCAAACAGAGTATTTAGGTCATAAATATTTTTGAGAGAAGTAGTGATTCAACAAAGAGCAGTTTTAATCAAATTTGAACACAATTGGTGGATGTTCTATTTCAATTAGTCTTTAAATGTACTATATTGCTCAATAGCAGTGAAAACAAGTAGGAATTAGCCCTTTATACTTTAAGCTCCAATCAGGAATTGAAACAATAGCTTTACTTCCACTGGGACCATTATACATAGGAAACAAACAAGAAAAACAGAAACAGTGGAGTGTTTGTTTCTGAAGTATCAAACAATACTGCTTGTTAGTCCTCTGCTGTTCCAGCACCAGACAATTCCTGATTGTGGCTTAAAAGGTGTGAGTAGCAGATGTTTCTATCCTGAGGTACCACAGAAATGTGCGGCTCACCGCTGGAGAGAAGACTCTTAAGGAACGTGAAGTTCTCCCCTATCTTCTCCATGTCTGGGAGTATCTTGGCAATCTCCTCCATTTCAGGCAAAGCACTGGTTAGCTTGTCTTGATCAAGAGGAAAGGAACACATCATTATTAGCAACTACATAACAAGGATGTATAATTATGTATACCTGTATCCATATGTCAACAGATGTAGATTATCAAAACAGGTAGAACTGCTGAGCGAATGCTGATCCCAGAGTTACTCTGCATACGTACCTAAGTCAAAATTTTCACTGAGCTCCCAAACAAAGTCAGGCACTATCCATGTGTACTCGCTCAAATCAGGAAGCATGTCCTTCCATTCATCATACGTCTGGAAAGCATTAGGAAGACAAACACTCTGTATTATGAGGTAACACTGTGCAATGTGTATATAGTCTTTTGTATATTTAGGGTATTCTTGCTGTGATTAAAAGATTATGAAAGTAATGGCATTTGGTGACAAATAGGGTCAATTATTATTATACAAGCATGTGTTCTTTTAAATTGTGCATATTAATATAAAACACTAATATTAATACAAATACATATTAATATAAAAACATCCTACATAATCCTACAAGTATAAACAATAACTAAAAAGAATTAAACTACACATTCATCAAAAAGCCCTGTCTTTACTTAGACAAAACCTTTACATTAAAAAAGGTAGGCATCACCAAACTTTGGCCAATGTATATAATACTTTTTTCCTTTTCATTATTAAATAATTAACTATTGAGCATTACTAGTTTAAATGCTTTTTAAATAAAGGTTAATGTTATAAACCTTATGGATAGAAGAAACTCTATGACTCGAGCATGAATCTATAACCTGATAATTGCAAAATAGGTTGTGATTTGCATATGAGGCACAGCAGTGTTGGAGGGCACAGTTTAATCTGAACTTGGTTCTATATGCCATTCTGTTTGCTATGCAAACACTAGACCAGTTAATGTAGGGGTGAAACACACTGCTTGCATTCTACAAGGAATGCATACCAGTTTTTAGGCTGCAAACTTAAATTATATATAATTCAGGAGTCTGTCACTAGAGGATTAAACTAAAAGCTGAGGTATTGTAAGAATACATTGTATTCTTATGTATGGCTCCCACAATGCCTCAGACTGGGAAATAAAACATTTTTCATCACATTTAGATGAGTGAATTTACTGAGCATGATAGTGCTGCTTGGTCAAGGCAGATGTGCTTCATATTCACATGTTTTATGCCTAATTTCTAGAAATAACATACAATAAAAAAGCTTCTTTTTTTTCACAGCCTAAACCAGGCACAAGCAATGATGAACAAAAATGTATGGCAACTGTGTGACTTTTGTTGGCTGCTCTGGGTATGAGGGTCTGACAAATGTGGTACATCTTACAGAGGCCTAAATCTAGCACAACTGTCCTATTACCCTTATGACACTACACAATACCTCATACATAATGTAAGGAATAATCTCATGACAAGCCAATCACCACTGATGAAATAACTTTATGAGCACATAGCCTAACTTACAAAAAATATAAAACTCAACCTTTTTAGCAGTGTAGCCTCCTCCGACGGCAGATCCAAGCAAGATGTAACGCAGCTTGAGCAGCCTGGCAGCCAGACGGGCCGCCCAGAAGTTGCGCTGCTGCTGGCGGCCGTGGCCTCCTCGCCGGGCCTTGGCAGGGCGTATGGGGAGCCTGGAGAGGGAGGTGAAGCGGCGTGCAGCTGAACAGTGAGGGGGCCTCTGTGGGTTGGTGCTGGGTGAGAAGCAGTGGTGAATGGCACAAGAAAGAGGGTGTAGTTTCTGCAGGGGCATGCGGAACCTCAGGCCCACTCTGGAGGGGAGCAGATTCCTGCATGCTGAGCTAAAGAAAAGAGAATGTGGCATTTGGCTTATACAGTGGCTTGCTACAACTGCCAGCACATATTCCTATGTCATACATTAGGTAATCATTTTAAGAGTTTTTTATAAGTAGTTTATAACCGTTTACTGTAATTTTCACAGTTACAACAATTTGTTGCAATGTTTTCAAGTTCATAAATAACAGTATATTTCAGGTCTTATTTAATCTTATTACCAACTGAAGCTTTCAATGTCTAATTTCCTCACTGCAGAACGATGCAACTAATTAACACTGCAGGAATATAAAAGACTTCTATGTAAGCTAAGAACCAGAAATATTTGATCACATTACAACAGATATTCAGAAAGATCAGTTTAACATAATGTGCCTGGCTAGAATAAGGATATTCGAAACAATTCCAAGTCTGTGTTCGGATTGGTCAACCCTCTAATAACTACTGGAGAATCCTGAATGTAGGCCTTCATGCTTACAGTTGTCAGCTGTATCAATAAAGCTAAACTGACAATGTAATTAGTTTGGAGCATACAACCTAAAAATCTCATACTAAATGTACTGCATACATGTAAACACTAAACAATCACTCTAAACTATGGAAGTCCAGAAAGGATATCAGTTACTTAGTTTTTCTGTATTGTTTTTTGTGATCTCAAGATAAGTTGTATCATGAGAGCATGTCGAAATACAAAAGCCTAATTAGCCATGCTGTACTTCAACTGGATAAATGTATCCAGTTCTATTTTAATCAGGAACTCACAGAACAGGAAACAGTCACAAACATGCATGCAAGTAGTGGCACACATCAATGATCAGAGTGAACAAAAAGTGAAATTTCCACACATCCTTACAGTCAAGAATGGACCCAGTAGACCTTATACAATGTTCTTCAACAAACTCATTGTTGAAGATTTACAGGAAAGTGATTCAAATATACTGAAAAGCTTTTGACACTATCTACAAGTTGGTATTCCTGGGATTTCAAATCTTATGTTAAGTCTTCTAAGTACCACAATTACTGAAGGTAATTTCTCTTATAAATTACTAGAGGTAATCAAATCTTCAGATCACAAGAAATATAAGTCGTGGTTTCAAGATAAATGTACTTAGGTAGCTAACCATCCCAAGTAAGTAATAAGCCTTTCTGGACATCTGTACTGACCAGACCTGACTAGCCAATTACTTCTAAAGCCAAGTGACAGTGGGAATACCGTTTTACATTGTTAGTGTTGATAGATGTGCACCTGTAGTAACACGCTGATATGACACCCAAGATATGACAGTGGTCACAAACCCGGTCCGTCATCCAATGTCATTACCACTTAATTCTAAGAAATATAAGAATAAACAAATCTAAGCAGTTGGCTCGCTACCTACTATTGTAGCAAGTAGCTCAGCCTAATGATTGACTATTCTTAGCTAGACATATCTGAATCCTGGCTAGGTAGTGTCACCGTCTCCAGAACGGTTATCCGCTAACCACGTAGCTAGGAACCTAGCTGGCTGTCAAATCAGACTGGCAAACTATACAAAGAAACAATGCCAATAACTGCCAGGACACGATGAATGACCAGCAAAACCTCAACCGATTCAGGGAAGCTAATACTGTAAACTACATCAGTCCACATGTCCTCCTTAACTAGAAGGCAAACCAGGTAGTTTAGTTAGCTTGCTGACAACACTGACTGTCACCGTGTGGCAATAAATGCTGTACAGACTACATTACGTTGGCTAAATAGTACAGCTAGCGGTTAGCTAGCTAGCGGTTAGCTAAAAAGACACTGAACCAGCTAGCTAGCTGAACCAGCTAGACAGACGGCTAGCTAGCTAGATGGTATCTTACCAGGCAACAGTACTTCCAGCTCGTAACATAATGTTATAAACTATTAGAGGTGTATATTAGGGTATATCGGAACGTTTTTTCAAGCCAAAATGTAATTCATCTTTCCAGATGGAGAACATTAGGCAACTTGCTAGCTATAAAGGGCATTGCAAGCGCTCTAATGATCAGCGTCAACTGTGAGGGGTCATAAAGGTATATCCGGGTTACAAAACAAAAGTCCTCGCTAACCTAAAAAAAGTGTTTTTAAAAGACCTATGTCAATTTTATTAAATTATCTTGGAGACCTGTAGGGCCCATCGAGAAGCTTGTGCTCAAAACCACATGGTATAACTACATACTACTAATTACTATGTTCCTATTTCATGAACACAACTTTTTAATTCCTAAGAAATAGCATGGTCATTGTTTTGGACACTTCTAAATGTTGCACATGAAGTGTAACCTTATAAAGGATTAACCCTCCTGTTACCTTCAAATTTACTAACATCTTTTATCCTTGGGGTCAACTTGAAACCTCCAGAAAATGATTATAATTAAAATTGTTACCCAAGTTTATGTCACATACTTTATGTTTGTTTGTTGACTACTTAAATAGCCTTTAACCCCCACTACCCACCTTATACGTCCAGAAAACCTGTTACGCAACTATGGAGAAATATGCAGATCACCATAAAATCTCACTGATTGACCTAAATCAGAGATCTTTTTGGTGTTTTAATTGCTTTATATTATTTCTAAGTACATATTTTTCTTATATATAACATTTGGAATGAAAAAAATTTCTGTTACGGTGCGTACATTGAGAAAAAAATTATCACATGTGATGTTATGACCATGTCCTTCAGCCATGTCAAGTACCACCCTCATGCCCTGATCTTTTTACAGGTGCTTCCCCATGGGATACACCAGCGTACACCTGCATATTCCAAGCATAGCTGGACTGTGCATCACACGCTACCCATATTTTGATACCGTATTTGGCCAGTTTGTTCAGCATGTATTGTCTGAAGGGACAGCGGATTGGAAAGAAAGGGTAATTGCAGCGAGTTTGGCACGATCTCCTTGCTTCTGCCTTGTTTCTCTGTCATCAAAGCATACGACACGGTAATTAAGTCTACCATGTTGTTCAAGTGGGGAGACGGACCATAATAAGTTTCCATTTTTGGAAGGTAGTGTATTTGCTGGTGGTTGAGAGGCAAAAGGAGGGTCAACACTGAGGGTCTCATTCTCATCAGAGGAGGAGATGCCTCATAATCAGGTCCTCCTCAACATCATCCTCTGTCTCAGACACATCCTCCTCTATGTCACTTTCATGGTCAAAGAGTTGTGACAAAACCTCATTAACAAAACCTTTCCTTAGAAGTCATTTTCAGTTGAAAGAGAGCAGAAAGAGGGAGCACACAGAGCACCCAGAGAAATGGCTTATAATGATGCTGTGGAAACCTTTTTATACGTTTGCTCCACCCCTATGTTACATCTTTGCGGGGAAAAAATATTTTCCCACCCCCACAGCATGGGAAATATCAAAGTTCTCGCGAGAATAATGTTTTCCCCTCCCCCATGTCATGTAAACTATCACTGGTAGTATCTGTAGCATTACTACAGATATGATTATTTTAGGTTAGGATTCTAAAGTCCTAGGGCCCTAAAGTAAGCTAAAACAGCCTGGGATCAAAGAATACCGATGCGTACAACGTGTACAGGACAATGAAAACATATCATCATGTTAATTTTATGTTTACCCAGTTGTCTCCATTAAATTAGGAAAAGTCATAAAATATGAAGCTAAAAAATTATGTAAATCATTTATTTAAAGACATTACACATTGAATGGGGTCAAATTGGCCCCATAGATAATAGGAGGGTTAAATGTGGCAAGCTGTCAAAAAATACGAGAGGGTTGCACAAAATCTAGTACGGTTGCATTGATATGAAGAAAATTACAAGATTATAATGCTGCGTATTGTAACTGTAACATAATTTGCAATATTTCAAATACAGAGGTGAGCCCTTAGTATAATTTATTGATATAATTTGTTAATAATATTATGAATATTTGTATTATATGAATGTGGTAATTCATCAAAACACCAATAGAATGTTCACCTGCAAAATATGACACTGGTCAGGAGGTTCACAGCACACAAGAAGAAATGTTGTGACTGGTAATGGATCCCAGCCAGCCAGCCAATATCTCTGTCTCTATCAATCCCACACCCTTAGCAGTGAAAACTCAATGCTCTGACTCGCTCATTGCTCTGCCCGGCTCTTGCTACGCACTCATCAGTTTCCTTATATGTCTTTCAATTCCCCATGCAACATCGTCCCACTAAATGTGCTCTTGCTCTGCTGCTTTTCCATGTACTAATCGCTATTTTTCTTTGTTTGCTCTGCATCTTTGCTAATATTTGTTAAATCACTTGTGTTTGCTTTGCTTAGCAGCTAGCTAGCCTAGATTTTGTTTTCATTTAATTCCTTGATTGTTTTTGTTTCTTGTTTAGCTGTTGCTATTTCTCGTACCTTAGTTCCTTGGTACTTTGTTGCTCTATATTTTGCAAATAAACCTGCTATAGCATTCATCCCCATCTGACTTCCCTTAGAGCTTATTTGCATCATATATCCTACTGCAATATCAGTATCACAGAGGACAATATTATGATTAAGAAATAATATATTATGCAGGCCTGTATGGTAGAATATTATTTTGCATGCAGTCAGTGTTGTCCATGCTCCCAAAACATCTCACTGAACTCAAATCACAGGGCTAATGCAGGTACTCCAGAATGCGAAGCATCAAGCATTTCCCCAGGTTAAGACAAGAATGAAGTATATTAAGCAGCTTTGACTTTTTCTTGTTATTTTATTTGTGAATTACGATTGCACAATATATTGGTTTTTAATTGTTATGGCAGGTTTTGGACACTAAGATATTGATGTTGTAGATGTAGTATTCAGATGCCCTTGCTAAAACATCTAGAGCTTTGTACTGTTTGGTATGTGCATTTTGGCCAATCCCAGGCATTATAAACATGTGCTACATGGTAATTTTGTGAATTGGGGTGTTCACATAAGACAAGAAATATTCTAAATATTGTTTAAATAATGCATTTTTACATACTACAATCACAATGTAGGTTTTAATCTAGTTTAGACCTATTGCAAATAATTCCAAAAGGTTTGTTACAGAACCTTTCTAAACTATTATATATATACAAAGCTACAGTTACAGCTACAACACTGGATGCTTAGGCTGAATCAGTATTAAGAAAAGAAAATCAATATACATCACCAAATATCAGTAGCCAGTGCAAATAAATCCTATAAATCTACAAGATTGTTTATTTTACACAGCCTTATTTCTGTTATTGCTCATTTACTGATGATAATGCATGTATAGGCCAACATTGGCAGCTGCACAATATCTGGTCAAATACAACTGTAAGGTGATCTTCTACTAATTTACTAATTTATTAGACGTTTACTAGGTCAGTGTCCTCAATACTGCCCCTCAATATAGCCCCTCCAGCTGACACATCAAATACACCATGTACCCAGCCATTGAGTTATCTGGTCAATCATAGCTATTAACTGGAACATGAAACATGATCAATCTGTGTGTGCAAAAAAATGTAGCCTATCATTGTCAACAACCTCATTATATTAAGAACTGCAGTAATTCCCAGGATAAACTGATAATTTGCTTGCACATCACTTCAAATTACATAGGAACACAACAGGATAATATAAAGACACAAAGCTCTTGGCAGACAGTACTTCCATGTATGTTGTAGAATGTTGCACAATTTCACAATAGACGTATATGACAGAGCTTTGAAATCTGTCAAGCAGGCACCTTAAGCCTGCATGAGTACACAAATCACTCGGGCCCACTAAGACATATAGGATAAGTACAAGACAAGTTTAGTCCAGGTCTGCCTGGTTAAAAAGTCACAGCCAGAACTGAAAGCCAGCATCTTTACTCATTATGAAAAGCTTTATGGAGAAAATAGTAATGAATGTTTGCTCTCTAAGATGTTTGCTTAGAAATCTGATTTATGTCAAATTACTTTATTGAATTATGGTAAATACTATTTATTTTACTTTTATTTATTTTACTTTAATAAAATTAATACTAAGTAATTTAGTCATTTATTTTAGCATTTTCAAAAATTCTTGAATTAGAGATAGGCTACATTTTAAATTTTATAATAAACAAAGTTATATGTAAATTTTTTCTCTTTCACCAAAGTTTGACCAAAGTTTCTGAGCTGTCCCTTATAACTTTAAACTTCAGAAATGTTTACTAAATAAATATTTATTTTAACAAATAAATATGTATTAAATAAATGTAAATATATATTTAAGTAGTGTATACATGTGTTTATAGAGGTGTCAAAGAAAACCAAATGCATGATTTGTTCCCTGATATGACCTTCATAGTCTTATTTCATAGTCCTAACCACTCACTGCCTATGCATTGTTATAAGTGATTACAGTAAATAAAAAGTAATTATAGCATGTCGTATTCAATGCTATATTACCATTATAGCATTGTGCATGTCACATGCCACATATTGCCACTTTTCCCATCGTTTACTTCACTGCCCTTACAGCTTGGTAGCATAAACAACTGGAGCAGGACAGCAGACAGAGCTGAAGGGAGGCTGTTGTGTGCCCCAGATTTGTCTTTAATGAAGGGGGTTTGTCATATTCTCCAGAACAGGGTCAGCCCAAAATACACTGCCTGCAAATAAAAGGAGGCTACTAAGCCAGCAAGCACTGGTGAAATATCTCATTGGACTTTGAATGCAATATGTTACAGATAACATACAGATAGTATAGAGGTTTATACATACAGGGTCTTTATATAAACATACATACAGACTATATTTTACAAACTGTATGGACCAATTTAAAGTAAAATTCTCCAGCACAGAGTATGAGCATGAACCGTGTTTATGTGACTGTGTCAAAATAAATGATGCCTGCAGTAATATCTCTCACTGGTCTTTACTGCTGCAGTCCATAATTATTGGCAGGTTTCATGTGTTCAGTGAGTGGAAAGTATGAGGGAATTGGTGTGTGGGTGTGTTTGAGTGATTGGGCCCCTGGGCTCTACACTCTGTAATGGAAGGTTTTTAAAAGCAGACCACCACCATACATGTGTGCGTGCGTGCACACACACACACACACACACACACACACACACACACACACACACACACACACACACACACACTCACACACACACACACACACACACACACACACATACATACACACATTCAGATTCCTGCACCCACACATCAAGTCTCTCTTTCCCTCCCTCTCTCTCCTCCCCACCTCCTTGTCTGAGGTTAAATAGATTACACTGGATTCACTATTTAAAGCCTTGGACAAAAGCTGTTTGTTTATTACTGGGCCATCTGAAAGCAACACACCCAACGCATCAAGCTCACCTAATCATCCTGGGGGATCTATTTGCCACCTACTGCCTTACCCATCCCATGCTCTGTCTCTTCTGTGCTCAGAGAGACTACCTCAGCTCCACCACAGCGAGAGCAGCAAACCCAGCATCAGAGTTCCAGCAGTGGCTGCAGCCCTGCCCAGTGCACCTATCCAGCTGGGAGTAATCTTCCACGGCCTCAGCCCGGTCTGCCTCTCCGCCTCCAGAAAGAGTTCCACACACCAGGCTTCAAGCTGTCGCTACGACTGCTTCCCGCAATTGTTATGGACAATGAGGATGATGATGATAGCAACTTCACCAAGTGGATGAGCAGCTACTGGGGACATGGGGCTGGAGAGGATCAGACCAAAGAGCAGAAGCGGAGTTTCAGGAGGCCCAGAAGCACTACAGTCGGCCGGCGGGCATCGCTGCCCTGCATGGTAGGAAAGCAGTGGCACATGAAGAATGGGGTTTTAAACGGGCATCGGGGGGGTTATTAAGTAACAACGTAACAACATAATCATCTTGCTACTGATTACTTAACTATCTCATGGCTCATCCATTTTACAAGTTCATATGATATTAAGGAGGAGAATATAAATTGGACTAATTTTATGGTATTTTGAATGGTTTATGAGTTAGACATTAAGTGTTTATATACATTTGTGTATACTGCATATGTGTTCAGACCATTCTTATTGTGGAAATGTATGCATATATGCAATGAGCCATAGCCAATAAAATTCCTGCATGCACTCCATCAGTTAGATTTATTATAAGTGTTAAAAAATACAATACAAAAACAAATTTTGTGAGGAATGGTAACAGTAACAAAAACAAAGTGGAAAAAACCTGAAATATAACAATAGTAAAAGCTAATAAAAATGATTAATCTGTTCAATGTGATCTTTATCCACTTACAGTTAAATTGAAACACAATAAAACAAGTTGTCATTCAAAGTTCTTGAAGGCATTCCAAAGCTAAATACACTAGACACAATTTCATTTAAATGTTAAATAATATAGATTTACTTGGTTTTCTGGGGGGAATGATTTGACAAGATTTAGTGTGGGCATTTGATGCTCTTCCAGGTCTGTTCGAGCTGAAGGTGTCGAGCTATACTGACTAATTAGTGGGCAATTTTGCATGGTCCTCTTACTTGACTACATTGTCACGCAGTGTCCTTCAGGTTATGGCATATTTTTATGGCATGTCTTTTCAGGTTATGGCATACCTCTTTCTGTATGAAGAATATAAATTATATATGTAAATATGCCAGTAAAAGAGTCCTACAAAAATAAAATTAAAGTAAATATATTATTGTTAAGGATTTTTCTTTGAAGTTTGACATTTGAATTAGCCTGGAGGTGAATTAGCCTGGAGGAAAAATAATTTGACTGTCTTTTTCTCTCTTTCCGATTCAGTCACAGCTGGAGCCTTTACAGCTAAAGCACCTCTGCACTGCCACCATGCCCCCTACTCCCACCAACCTGAAGTCCTACGAGGAGAAAAAGAAGCACACACACCCTGTCTCATCTGACCAAAACAGCTGGATGAAATGGGGAGGCAAAGCGGGTGGTAGCAGCAACGTCTCAGGGCTGCCTGAAGCCTTTGAGATGCTGCACTTATGCAAGCACAGAGTCATGTCACTGGTGGGTGAGGAGGCCAGACAGGGCTAATTCATAAATTAACTACTCAGTTTCCTTTTATCAAGTTGAGACAAGTGACTTGTTGAGGCAAGCAACCTTGTGAAATTTGCCTCTGTGTGTGTGTGTGTGTGTGTGTGTGTGTGAGAGAGAGAGAGAGAGAGAGAGAGAGAGAGAGAGAGAGAGAGTGTGTGTGTGTGTGTGTAATTTGGTAATAATGTTTGAGTGTTCTGTTTGCTTATAGAGTGATGCAAATAATGTGTGTTTGATCTGCCATGAGAAACTGTGCAATGAAAGATCAACAAGAGGTGCCAAGAACCTCCACTACACCCATCGCTTCCACAAAGAGGTAAGGGCCAAGGCAATGCAGTTGCTTGCCATGCCTTGAACCATGTACATTTGTATGCACAGTACCAGAGGCCTCAGTAACTCATCCAGATGAAACAGCAACTTGTCAGCATCATATTTTCTTGCCAAGCATGTTATGTGAGCCCTGGGCCAGCTTTTCAACATTCCCCTTCAAATAAAGGTGGAATGGAAAGCTAGCCATATTTTCTGCCCAAACATTTAGATCTTCATGGTATCAGGCTAAAACTATTTCATCTAGTCCATCCCTTGTGCCCATGCAACTAATCATACAGTTTCATGGGCACTTACTGTTCCTGTACCAGCTAGCAGTGACATTAGAAATCTTGCTTCTGATTGGTGGTTTGGAAAGGTGACGAGGCCAGGGCAGGAGGCCTGTCGTTGCTGTGTAAGCTCTTCTGCTATCTGCGAGCAAAGGAAGGAAGTGCCATTCTGCTCTGGACGGGAAGAATACCGCCTGCCCCGGCTTCAACAGTCTCTTCGCCAACAGCGCTGATGCATCTCTGTGGGAAAATCGAAGATGCACACCAACAGTGCTGATGCGTCTCCGTGGGAAAATCGAAGATGCATAAAAACATATACATTCCACATTTACATTCCAATGAAAATGATGAGTCATTACTTAAACAAAATACTAAGAACATTACTTTAAGCATTTTTGAGCAGAAGGGTCTAGTACTAGTAAAGTTTAATATTGTATATTATAATTTTAGATTATTACAATTATATATATATATATATAATTTTATTTTTTTTTTTTCCCCTTTCCCCTGATTTGTAAGTATCTTTCTTTGCAGGGTCAAGAATTTTGTTCAAATATATGAAAAACAAGTGACAGAAGTGACCAAAAAACAGATTTAGTTTTAAACTATAAGGTAACAATTATTTGGTAAAGTTTGTATGTGATTATTTTTATGGATTATTTCACAAATATTATGTGAAAACATGTTCAATTAGTAGATGCCTACTAGATACATTGCAATAACAGCAGAAATCCATGGCTGTTCAATTAATTCATGATTTAAATTATACAACAAAAACAAAATATTGCCAAAAGAATGCATGTAATCAGGGATACATGGATAAGACATTCAGTATTTTAAATGTTGGCTACTATATCACTGTTTGTTCAGATGTCACTTAGGTTTGGAGAAGATTACTGTCTCATGAAGAACTTGTACAATATATGAGAAGTCAGTCTACTTCTCATATAATGCTTCTCCACTTAAAACAAAAGCATGTGCTAGCATTTTACCATTGGCATTTGGAATGCAACCTTGGCTTTTTTGCATGACCTTTAGTCAAGTCAATTCAAGTTTTTTTTTGTCATTTGCATAAACATACAAGATATTCAGGCATTGAAATGTTTGTAGTGAGACACAAGTAACTCCTCTGTAGCAGTATCGGCATTGACATACATAACTAATAATGAGATGACAACAATATACTAAATATACACAAAATATACCTAAGGAGAAGCTTACTGTTATTTGAATATATTAGACAAGGACAATCTGAGTAAAAAACTATATACTGTATATTAATAGTGAATATGTGGAAATATTTAAGTAGTTGTGTGCTGTAATATATTAATAGTAGTAGTAATAAAGTGCCACAGTGAACTGATACTGGGAAGGACTAACTGCCTCACATCCTGTTTAAGAGCCTGATAACCAGAGGAAATTGTTTATCACCTGGATTGTTCTAACCTGTATGCTGCAGAACCTCCTGTCAGATGGAAACAATGTGAGCAAGCTACTGTCTAGCTGGATCTGATTGATTTTCCTCAAGCAGCAGGACTGATAGATGTCCTGTAAGGCTGAAGATTTGTTGCCTATAATGGATTCTGCAGTCCTCACTACTCTATGTAGGGCCTTCGGTCGCTTGCAGTGCAACTGCCGTACCAGGCAGTGATGCAGCCTGTGCTCTCTATTGTTCATCTATAAAAATTGGTGAGGATGTCAGGAGGCAGATAAGACTTCCTGAGCCTTCGTTGGAAAAAGAGGCACTGGCGGGCTGATCTCACCAAAGTGTTGGTGTGAAGGGACCAGGTGAGGTGTACACCAAGGAACTGAACACTACTGACTCTTTCTACTTTGGCACCATTAATGTATATGGGGGAGTGATCGCCCTTTAACAGCTTGCTCTAGTACACAATCATCTCCTTCGTTTTACTGATGTTGAGATGGAGGTTGAGATGGAGGTTGTAGCGCCACTTTGATATGCACTGACCTCATCTTTGTAGGCTGACTTGTCTTCATCTGTGCTGGGCACTGGTAGCTCAGTGGTTAAGGTACTTAACTTATAATTGGAAGGTTGCTGGTTCAAGCCCCACCACTACCAAGTTGCTATTGTTAGAGCCCTTAACCTGCAATTGCACAAGTTGTATGCAGTCATTAATTGTAAGTTGCTTTGGATAAAAGTGTCAGATAAATGTAAATCTGTGAGGTTTTTTCAGCAAAGATAATGTTTGATGTGTGTTTGGCTACACAGTCATGTGTAAACAGGGAGGACAGGAGAGGGCTGAGTACACAGCCCTGGGGAGCACCAGAGTCAGTGTGGAAGAGAAGCTGTTTCCTACTTTCACCAACTGGGGTTTGCTTCAAAGCTGTCCTGAAGTGTGAAGATGGTCTCCTTTCACCATTGATGGAGTGATTGGAGAACTGTTTTTTCCTGTTTTAGTCTTTGTCTGTATGCAGACAGGAGAAGAATGGAGATGTGATCAGATTTTTCAAAAGCAGGCAGGGGAGGGGTTTATAACTGTCCTTCAGTGCACTGTAGCAATGATCAAGGGTTTACTCTCCTCTGGTGGGAATTTTAATGTGCTGATAGTATTTTGGCAGAACCCTTTTCAGGTTTGCCCTGTTGAAATACCCAACTACAATAAAAACAGTCTCTGGGTGGGCATAGTCAAATCCATTGATTTTTTCATACAAAACATTCAGTGCACATGGCTTATCCACCAACAGTGGAATGTAGACCATAGTAAGGATAACTGAGCTGAAAGCGTTTGGCAGAAAAAAGGTCTAACCTTGACTGTTATAGTTCAATATCCAGGAAACAGTGACAGAGTAAGATCACTACACCATTTACCAGCCATCCATAACTCAGCTTCCTCTCTTTTAGTGCATTGAGGAGTGGCTGTAGACAAAGTGAACATGTCCCACAAGTAATGTTCTTGTGGTCATGCCTGACCCTCTCTCTTAGTCCTCTGCCTGAGTCCAGCTTCCCTGATGCCCCTGCAAAAATGCCTGCATGCCCTTCCCTGTTTCTGAGTGGGGGAGGTATGACCCACTATACTCTTGCCTGGCTGAAACACAGACAGTCCTACAGCCTGAGCTAGAATGGTCATTAATGTGCTTTTAAATGTTCCATTTACCAGTTCACCATCATGTGGTAAGTCTTGTTTAGATTATTTGTGTAGGATGTGTATGGGCCAGTATCTTGACTGGATATAAGGAACATTAATGTTTATTGTTAAAAGCTGAAAGTGTAGGATCTTCAAGTTTCAAGTTTGGTTTATTTGTCACATATATAGTCATACAGAGTATAACTCGCAGTGAAATGGTTGAGAGTGCTCTGTCCAAACTGAGGAAAAGGAAAACAGGAGTGCATAGAGGAATATATATTCTATATATGTACAAAAATATATTAACAGTGCATGTACAATATATGTATATTATGTTTATATACACAATGTACAATGTATATATGGATATTTAAATATGTATGTACACAATGTACAGAATGTACAGTCCCATCTTGCAACTGACATATTTACAGTTATGTTACATGGTGGTAATTGAACATATTACAGTTATGTTACATAGTGGTGGTGGTCCCCACAGTTTATCAGTTTCCCTGATTCAGGGCCCGAATGGCCTGTGGGAAGAAGCTCCTCTTCAGTCTCTCTGTCTTGGTCTTCAGGGAGCGAAAGCGCTTCCCTGACCTCAACAGAGAGAAGAGTCTATTGTTGGGATGGGTGGGGTCCTTCACAATCCTCCTGGCCTTGGTCTGGCACCACTTGTCGTAGATAGTCTGCAGGTCAGGAAGTTCCGTACGAGTGATGCGCTCAGCCGAACGCACCACCCTTTCAAGTGCTTGTCTGTCCTGCTTGGTGCTGTTCCCAAACCAGACTGTGATGTTCCCCGTGAGGATACTCTCAATAGTGCAGGTGTAGAAGTTCCGCAGTACCTTGGAGGGCAGTCTGAAGTCTCTTAGGCGTCTGAGGTGGTAAAGATGCTGACGAGCCTTCTTTGCCAGGGAGTTGATATGGCGGGACCAGGACAGGTCCTGCGAGATGTGAACACCAAGATACTTGAAACTATCTACTCTCTCCACTGTGGTTCCACTGATCCTCACAGGTTGGTAGTGCCACTCCTGCTTCTTGCTGCAATCCACAATCAGCTCCTTTGTCTTGCTGACGTTTAGGAGGAGATTATTTTCCTGGCACCAGTTTTCCAGGTGTTTAATCTCCTCCAGGTAAGCCCTCTCATCGTTGTCCGAGATCAGGCCCATGACAACGGTGTTGTCAGCAAACTTGACAATGATGGTGGAGCTGGAAGTGGCTGTGCAGTCGTAGGTGTACAGTGAGTAGAGCAGGGGGCTTAGGACACAACCCTGTGGAGCTCCAGTGCTGAGGGTGAGGGTGGATGAGGCACAGTTGCCCACCTGTACTGATTGTGGTCTGTCTGTTAGGAAGTTGAAGATCCAGTCGCACAAGGATGTATGCAGTCCTAGATCCTCCAACTTAGTAGTGAGTAGGGAGGGGATGATAGTGTTAAATGCTGAACTGTAGTCGACAAACAGCATTTTAACATAATTACTCCTCCCTTTGTCCAGGTGGGTCAGTGTGGTGTGGAGCAGATGTGCAATTGCATCATCAGTGGAGCGGTTGTGGCGGTATCCAAACTGCAGTGGGTCCATGGAGGCTGGCAGTGAAGATGTGATGAAATCTCTGACTAGTTTTTCAAAGCATTTCATCACGACTGATGTGTCGCATTTCATTACGACTGATCTTATCTGTACATCTATTATGTGGTTTATATTGTTCACAATATTATGTGCACTGCTCTGCACAGTGGTTGCTTGAAATACAGCAGATATTTGCACATTTGAGTCATAAATGTATATGTCTGTATGTTGCTATCCAGAACGCGTCTCCTTATCATAATCTTCTGCCTAGTGACCAATTTTCATCCTCCTTATCCAGCTCACTGCTATCTTACCTATAATTTTCTCTCTTCATCTTTTCTTCTGAAGAGTGTTTTTTTCTAAAGTACAAAACCGTTCGCCTCTCTTACTTGTTTTATCGTTCATCTTTCTCCACTTGTACCCGCCCCCGCAAATCTATATACTATGAGATACAATCAGAAAGGTAGTGATTCTCTACCCCCCATATAACTACTGTAAATATTTCCAGAATTATGGTATGATTCTAAATATTCATACACTAAATTAATATGTTTCTGAAAGATTATGTTCCACCATAAAATCTGAGCAATCTGGTTACTGTGTATGTAGTACATGTGAGTTTAATTTTTAGTCAACGCTAGGTTACACATTTTTATTTCATCTTAATGCCACCCACTGTCAAATGGGGGAATAAAGGAGAGGGTCAGCGGCACAGTCAACAGTCTTTTCACTTTGTGTACATTCATTCAGTTAACAGTGGGAAGCCCAAACTTGCCCCAGAGCGGCCCGGTACGGGTATTATCACCGGGCACCGACACTCCTTTTGTCCTTGCAAAATATCTTGTGAGGAGCGTGACTTTGTGCACGTACCCAAAAACCACATTTCTAGTCCCGCCCTGTAATTACAAAAGAGCGATTTAAAAAAAAATCTTCTTGTTTTAAATAGAGAAACCGTTACCTCTGACTGCACCCATTAAATAAAATGTAAGTCAAATACGTTTAAGAGAACGAAATATACATACCCAGCCACTTGAAGACGGTTTTCAAGTGGGAAAGATTTTATTTTTTATTTTTTAACCCTCAAATCTGTGACTTTTAAACAGCACAACAAGACGCTGTACCGGAAAAGCACTTTTTGAACAGTTCCAACAGCTGGAGAGTATCATTAGTCCGAATAGCGGTTTCGGAGAAGGCGTCTCAAAAGTACTTAATCTTGTAACAGGCGGGTAAAAATGCACACGTGGAATTCATATAGGTGCTTGATTGAACGGCCGCTTAACCAATCAAAACGGAAAGAAATGACGGATTTACGGATTTAAACCAATCTTTGACTTATAGAGGCGGGGTTTTTTTTAGCATGCCATAAAAATCTTTCCCAAAAAGCTAACCTAGTTGGAAAAACAGTTGGCAATGTGACTAGGTGTGCAAAGTTAATCGATACGGAAGACTTTTATAGACTATGACAGCTAACCTCAGTTCTGTAAGATGCTTGAATACATGGAGGAGTTAAGCATCATTTAACAGTTTTAATTTGAGATGCGAGGAAGCGTCTAAATCTACTCTGACTTCACTTATTTAATAAATAATAGCGCCTCGTCAGGTAGTAAGGTAAGTAAAATAATACGGATTTTTTAAGGATTGAAAATCGTTCTGAATATGTTCTCGTATTTTTTGGCTGAAAACCTGTTGTTGGTTTCAAGTTTGGTTTATTTGTCACATGCATAGTCATACACAGTATAACTCGGTTGGGGTCTTTTGTTTGTTGCGGGGGGGTTCTTGTTTGTTTTTATTAGGAAATGCATGTTTCAATTGCTCGTACCAATGACGATTGTTAACCTCTCAAACTCTGACATGAAATTTCGTACTCTGTTTTGATTAGAAAATGTAACTTTTGTTTTGACTTAATGAAACTCTTCAGGACTTAAACAAAACATCTAAACATGACACGTCTACTTTATTTATGTTTTCCTAGCAAGTCAGGAAACGTGGTTTGATCATTCGGGCTAATTGCCCAATTTGATTGGGGGAGCTTTGGTATGATCTGCTAGAGGTAATACGTGAAAAGTAAACCTTTTTAAAGATATTTATTTGCGTCGGGACGTTTTAGGTCTATATAATGCCACGCTTTCACTATAACACAGAAAAATAACCCAGGCCATTTTGCAGGTTATGTTGGACAGATCACATCACTCTGATTTTTTTTATTTTTTTTAATATAACATGAAATGGAACTTGATAGCCTGTTAGTTTCCAGCACTGGGAACTTACATTTATTTAAATACCGGGTTGCGAACCGCTTTTGATGGCAACTATATTGATTGTGGAACCATTTCACTTCAATGACACATTCGGTTATAAATAAGCACAACAGTGCCAGCCAATCAGACGGCATATTCCCTCTTCGTTGAAGAGGCACTTGGGCCATCTCGTATCCATGGCGATGGCGACACATCCTGGCCGATGCTTGGTTTGGGAACCTACAGACCGCAATAAAAGAAGGGATTCTGCTGTTTCCCAGTTGTAAAAGCGTGCATTCAAGCCATCAAGCGCAGAGAACGCATTAAAAGAGAAAATCAAGTCTGAGAGGATATTTTTATTACATCATGCTGTGCAATAGTGAAGACCCTACTTTATCATTATATTTTAAAACGCAATGTGCATTTCCTTTAAGATACTGGAATCTACAAGGATTAATTATTGTTTATACTCAAACATGTATTGGGGAGAGTCATTACAAAATAATTCCTAAGCAATTTGGGTAATCAAAAATAAAGTGGTGACAAGATTTATTACAGTATTTGTTTTTAAATTTGAAAATATTTTAGAACGGGTACAATATGGATTATACCTTGCAGCTATAAAAGAAGGAGGACTTTTTATTTTGTAATATTTTGAGCTGAATTGAAATGAGTCCAATTGGAGAAGCTTGTTTTGACTGTATACAGTATTTGACTAAAGTACCACACAGTCTAGCAACCACAGTCTGAAGGGCCTGTGATATCTGTATATATTGACGGTTGATTGTCCAGGAGAACATCTATATAATGAATAGCAATATTTACACTTGTAGCCATACATACATAAAGGAGAAGGATAAGTCAGTGATGGTTTTAATCAAATGCAAAGTGGTCCTTCTATATAAAAATATTGTTCTTCCTTTAACTACCATTCACTGCTTTTAGAGTAGCAAAACTGCTTGAGAGCAGCTGTGAGAACTGAGAATGTACAGGAGTTTGGAAAAAGGTTCTTGCCTTTGTACACCAGCTTGTGTAGTTTTGCCACTGGAGGGTGCTGTAAAACAAATGAATGCTGAAAATGGATTATAGAGGGCCGTTTTAATTCAGTGTAATGCTTTTTAAGCATGGATACCAGCAACATTGTTGTACAGTTTCAGAAAAGGCAGTTCCTTTCTCATCTTACTTTTTTCTTTCATACTCTGAAGTCAAAAAGTGTGGAGTCGAGCCAATTCTCAGTGCATTTGTCACATTTATAGAACCTTTTACAATGCCACTTTATTAATTATTCAGAGTCTTGCAGGATAGTCTTGTCTCTCCATGTGTACATTTCTTTGTATCTTTTGAGGACATTTAAACATGGCATGCGTTCTCGCATCTTCAGGTCCCTGGTCTTTTCACCATTATCATAAACTCCTTTCCATATTCCCCTCACTCATACTTTTTGATTTTTCATTACTTAATATTTTCACCCACTGTCATGGCTGTTCATTGTGACTACAAACCAATTTTGCAATTTTCATAGAGTATGAGGAGCACAAGAAATATTGTATTCTGTTTACCAACCCAGAGAGAGACGGAACACAAAGGTTTAAGTTTCATCTCATATCTGTTGGCATTTTAGGCCCTTTGAGACCACATGGGGAATTTTAAAGGCCATGCTCTACCTGGCAGTTTCTTTCTGATCGCTGGCTTGTGGTGGGCAGTGAAGCACTCACTCTGGTACACCACCCGCAGGAACAGGAGTGTTGGTGCAGGGAGGCTTGCCACCCGAGCCCTGCAACATCGCCTTGAAATCATTGAGGGAGCTGTAATGCTCTCCTTCTCAGTTATTGGTAAGCTATACTCATACACTTGCATACATTTCAGATTACACAGATACGCACCTCATCTTGGTGTTCAGATAATGCTGGATTATAACGCATCACTCTTTAAATTTGGGATACCCTCGTCACATTTGTTTCAACACCTTGTGCCCAGACAAATTACGATGAGCCTTATGCAAATGCTTCTTTGTTTACTGCTCCCCTAAATTGCAGCTATTGTAATGTTTCATGGGTTCCAAGGTTCCATTAAATTCTGGCATCAAATCATGCCAAATGCACTATACATCAGTCATATACTATGTGACCCTTTCTTACAGGTATGCTAGCAGAGCAGTTTGCAGCAGGTGGACCGAAGTTCCACCTGTATAACTCCTCTACTGAGCACTGGGACAAACTGATGAACTGGCAGCACACAAGCATGTACTTGTTCTTTGCTCTGGCAGGGGCCATGTCCCTCATTGTCCACAGCACAGACGCAGCACCCCTGGCCTTAGATCGCCTGATGATGGGTCTTGCTTTTTTTAATGAAGGTTTGCATTTGACAGCTTAACACAATCTGCTTCATGACAAGATTCATTCCAACTGAAACCTAACATTAGCTGAACTAAACATTTGTGTCCTTGCAGGATTTTTATTTCTCTATCACCTCCATGGCAGAGACATGTTGGATGTCCATATCCACATGCTTCTGCTGTATGCAACCTTCGGGGGGGCCCTCACCTGCCTCCTGGAGATCTTCCACAGGGGAAATATCCTCCTGGAGCTCTTACGGGCCAGTCTCTGCCTGCTGCAGGGTAGCTGGTTTTGGCAGGTGTGTGTGCGTGAACATTGGTACTGGTGCAAGAAAATTGGGGCCCTTTTATCAACGTCTTCCCTGCGCTATTCTCATGAAATTTCTCTATATTGAAATGTCTAAAAGATATTAAGTGAGGGTGTTTCACAAAGTCCTCCTGAAGCAAGCCACATCCCAAAACTCCATACTACTGAAGATTCAAAGAGTGGAGGAAGATGCAGTATTATACAAATGTAGCTTGGTAGAAAAATGTATGCACGTTGACGACAATATGCATCACATAAAACGTTAAATAGATTTCTTTTTTTAGGTAATGCAATCATGCATACTTATTAAGGCAGAAGATGTCACTTAAGCATATCACCATGTTGCAGAGTTAAGGGTTATATTTGGCAATCATACTTTTTACAAAGCAAAATGTTAAGATAGATGACTGTACTTAAGTTTTCAGTTTCTTGTTATGACTGTTAGAAGTGCAGGCTGAAAGCTGTCATTACTTTGATACCATTTCACTATCTCAGAAGAGAGGAATGAAACTTGGTGTCAATTTCCATGAGGGGCAAGAAAAGAGCTTATGATGGGACATGTGTAATGCCTTTGTAATCAGTTTGTGTTGATAACACTGATTTCCTGCCATCTGTCCTTTTATGCAGATTGCCTTTGTGCTGTACCCACCCAGTGAGGTAAAGTGGGATTTGTCAGACCACAACAACATGATGTTCATTACCATGTGTTACAGCTGGCACCTGGCCTTTGCCCTGCTCGCAGTGGCCATTGCACATGCCACTGTACTTTGGTGAGCACCCTTTTATTATTGCCTATAGTTCAGCTTGGCATCTGTCACCATATGCATCAGTAAAAAAAAAAAAAATCACATAATAAACTGCAATACAAATGTATTTTATTTTGAACATACTGTCCTCATGTAAGTCTCATGAAGGCATATTATGCACAGAGTTATTCACTTGGGTCAGATTGCATACATGTTTCTCTCTGTGCCCCCTCCAGTGTGGTACGTTCTAAGCTCCGGAGAATGCTGCCTATGGAGATGGGTCTTCTGAAACCACAGGAAAAAGAAGGAGATTCTGAAGATGACATTTTATGAGTGTTTGTCACCCCTATGCAGTCATCTGCAAATTATACAAGACATTGACAGACCTAAGTGCCTAGGCCTGTCTTGCCATACTGAACCCCAAGTAGGGGTTCATCTCCAACTATTTCTGACACAATGCTGTATCCAAATATGGTGTATTTTGTTTTAAATACTGTCCTACTTTATATGTTGTATGGCCTCTTTCCTCCTTTTCTAGCAATCGCAGAAGGACATCTCTCTGGTGCAATCATATTTTTCTTAGACAACACAGGAAATTTTATATATTGAGGTGGTGGGTTTTGTTTTTTTTTTAGTTAAAGAAGCCATATAAATGAGCTATGGATCACTTTGGTGTCCTTTATTTGAAATTTATACTGAACATATTCTTTATTTCATGTCATCACATGTGACTAATGTATTGTGGTAAGGACACATTATAAATATCTTTGACGGAAGGTAGGCCTCTGACATTCCAGGGAAGAGCTCCTTAAATATTTAATGTAAATGATGGCCTTGGCTAACATTTTACTTGTTTATATTTTGCATATCCAGGGCTGCTGTAGTAATTGTAATATTGCAAAAAACATTGCTCATTTATTTCATTAGGAAAGTGCAAGGTTCACGGGCAAGATGTATGCTGGCAGTTGTATGGTTAAGTTTTGTTGCTTTATGCCAGTAGTCTAAGCAGAAACTGTGCAATCTGGACAGAACCTTTTGTGTTGGTGGTTGTTGTTGTTGTTGTTGTTGTTGTTGTTGTTTATTATTATTATTATTATTTTGTATTAATATAAACATATTTAAGTGTAATGAACACTTAAGTGGTTTTGAAATTATTCTTGTTTTAATTGTAATGTTTTGCAGAATGATGGCATGTGTATTATTATTTTTAATCCTGTATGGGTTTTTATTAGTTTTAATTACATTTTGGAGATGTAGTGTAAGAGTGAATTCTTTATTAGCAAAAATAATTAACTACACTATGTTCAAGCAAATAGCATGTCACTCTATGAAGTGAATGATTTAACTGCGACACAGTCTGAAGTATGCAGAAATGGTAGAGTTTCAAGACACATGATCTGAGCAGTTCTGATTGTGGTGTGCTGGGGCCAGATGTTGATTTCAGAATCCTAAAGATAAATACCCTCCTGTTTCTCACACATGTTCCACTCTTTAGATAGGGGCAAAAACCATAAGTGGATTCCATGGACATCACTGAGGTTTAATTTTACTCCAGTGCCACCAATGTGCATTTCTTGCATCACAATTAAATGGAGCAACACTAAGGTGTAGTGAAACAGGTGCTTTCTGCCATTAATGTGTAGATGAAAAATCTTCAGCTATGGACAGCTGCCTGAAATCACTTAGAATGTTTCCAGTACCTTGTCCAATACATGCCAACATCTTGGGCTGTTATGCAGGCAAACTTCCCACGTTTAAGGCACAGATATAGGCCTATTCTATTACTGTGTCCATTGCTAAATAAATGCGTTGTCGAAAACGTTTTGCCCAAATGAACTGGTCTTGGGCATGTTGGACATTAGCCCTGTGACAGAGTAATAGCAGAAAGGCAATTTGGAAAAGAAAACGACACTTGCCGCTCTGTGGCGCCACATGGATACTTTGTCGTGTTTTCAGGTTTAGCCGATATATCTGTGGACTGGTGAGAATTTACAATCATAAAGTGAAGTAGGTGTCGCATTTGATAATGGATAAATTAAGGGCATTTCTAAATGGTCGCGATGAAAATACTGATAATCGCAACATACTTCAGGTAATGTGATCCTTTTCTCTTTAAAAGTTCGTGGAATTGTAATCTTTTATATATCCATACATTTGCGAGGGTTAATGGAGCAAATTACGCCATATTTTCAATTATTTTTATGGATTTAGACGACATTGTTAATAGTGTGACGTTCTAATAAAATTTCTTTATGAAGGACCATATAACTCTGAAGAATTATTCAAGCATGATGTGGATCTGTCACCCCTCACTTGTAGGCAGCGAATGAAGCTTCCACGTTGGGATGGGGCACACGTGTGAAAGGATTCGTTGCTTGTATGGTCATAGGATTGGTTTGCTCCGTTCTGGTTGGTATACTTTGAAATCAGTTTGAGTATTTATTTGTTTTAAAAGGTGAAATAAAAGCGTATTTTGAATAGTACTTTGCTCCTTAAAACGTCCTGGCAGACTTTAGTTCGAAAGAACCAGAGCTGTGTCACCGGTCTGACAAGCTATGAGGAATGTAACTAAAAGAAGGAATGCACTCTTAATGCATACTGTAGGCAAACACGTGCATTTAAGTCTGACATAATCTGATAGTCAGGCATAAAAAAGAAGAGAATTTATGTTACTTGTTTTGCATCTGTTCTTAGTCCGTACATGGGTTGTTGTTTTTGTGTGTGTGTGTGTGTGTGTGTGTGTGTGTGTGTGTGTGCGCGCACTAGGGAGTGTGTTGTCTGTTCATTCCCAAGATAGGCCTGATTCTCTTCATTGTGTTTTACACATTTGGGAATATTTGCTGTTTATTCAGGTGAGGGTCGACCTAATGTAGATTCATAGGTTCATTGACCCCAATAAAGTTACTAATAATAGAAATACGTTGATTGGCCAAAAACGTACAAAAGTGATTGTTGGAATGTGATCACACCTACAGCACTATGTTTCTGATGGGACCAATGAAACAGCTGAAGAGGATGTGTGATAAAACTAGAGCCTTTGCAACAACTGTCATGATAGTAAGTGGATTGTACTATCATTTCAACCTGTATTACTGCCAACAAAGAATGTTCCAGGAATGTCACAAATGCTTATGCATTCTTCTGTATTCTAATTCATAATAAAACATGCTGACAATTGCACCAAGAATGAATTTTGATACAAAAATTTCACCATGCTGTCTAATCTTTTGACCAGATTAATTTAATGTTAATATAGTAGCCTGCATTGGTATGTTGATCTCCCATGAACGAAGAGTTAGTACAGAGTTAGTCAACTGGTGTAAGTTTTAGTAAAAATGTGTTGTTTTCTTTGATGACCAAATACATTTGTTCTTTCAGGGGATTGGCCCAAAAGTACATCAGTGCAATACATAAAAATATTTCACATAGCACGACCTTCACAAAGGTTACAGATTTTAAAAGCAAACTCAGAAGTTTAATCTGTGTGTTTAGTCTATGTGGCTTATACAGTTTTATTTGTACATTAAAAAATGCAAGGTGGAGGTAGTTATTTAAAAAGGGTCATTTTTAAATTAGGTTTGATCTTTTCCACCATAGACATGCCTGGTGCTTACACTATGTGCATCTTTTTGGGTAAGTTAATTAAGCCAAAGCTTATATCACTGTGGACTAAGCCTAACTTTAAACTTAAAATGTAATGTAATGTAATGTAATGTAAATGTAAGTGGCCTATTTTTTAATATTTATTTTGGTAATGAGGATAGCCTAACTTATACCTGGAATTCCTAACAAGCTTAAATATACTTTTTAAAATAATTTCTTTCACAGTGGAAGATATTTGCACTGAGTTTGCTGTTCGTTATTTTGCAAGCCCTCGCATTTACTTGGTAAGGGCTTTAAAAACTTGGCTGGTAACATTCAATATGTTATATTTAATGGATACTATAACTGAAACTATTATATTTATAGACTATTTAATATGTGATGAATGTTGTTTTCATGTTCACAGGTATGGACTGTCATACATCCCATTTGCAAGGTGTGTTAAATTCTGAATCACTATCATACTCATGACAATGGAGAAGTAACATTAGGCTGAAAATATTGATATTCAAGTGGACTTGATGGTCTGAAATGCTGATTATTGGGTATAGTGCTTGTAGTGTGTAAAATCAACCCTCCCCCCCCAACATTCTAATTATTGTGTCTCTGCCTTCACTAGGGATGCCATACTGAAGTTTTTTTCCATGGCATGCACCATGTGCATGAAGTGAAGACCCTTTTACAGTTTACTTTCCCTCAAGTTTCCTCTGCACAAGATTTTGTTTGGTGTTGGATCCAATGTTTTACAGCTTACTGACTGTACAGTTTTTAATATAAGATAAGCTCTTTGCTTATGAACTGAGAGTAGTGTTGTAAAGAACAGCTAAAAGTGTCATTGTTATAAACTTGTTTTATTTTTACCATTTTGTAGGTGTCTTGAAACTAAAAATCACTTTAGGGAAATGAATTGTGTTTGTATTTTGGACCTCCTTTGTTCTAGCCTATATTGTGCTAAACTGGACCCATGAAGGGGTACGTAAATAGACCACTGCGGGGTTTTTGTACATTGTATTTGTACTTGTATTTTGCACTACATTTGTTGTTCTGGTTCAGGTAGATTTTTAAATGCAGAACATTCTTAGTATGATGCAGAGAAGATTAAGTCATGAAGTAGAATTATGGTCTTAATGTATTTATTGTGCTAATATATCTGACAGAGTTAAATAAATTACACTGTAAGATAAATTACGCTTTGTAGTTCTACGATTTAATGCATCTTTTATTTTGAAATACATCGTAAGACGTGTGATATGAACCTGAACGATCATTGGACAGTTTCAGTGTGTACAACTATTTCCGGAAAGTAGGGCGCGAGTGGTGTCCAATAAAGAAAGGCAACTTCTGTTTTTTCAGTATAATTAGTGCGCTTTAAACTTTATGAAACAAAAATGTCAAGGTTTCTTCGAGCGATCAAAAGTATAAAACTAGACACAGTCAAGTTAGAATTATTACACAAAGACCTGAAAACATGGGGCCTGGAAGGTGTGTTCAACTTCGCTAGCTATCCCACCGAGCTAACCTATATTTATGGGCAAGTGTGTAAAATTGGCTATGGAGGCAACATAATATCTAACATATTACCTCAGAGGGCGGTAGGTCATAGTTTTTTTGGAATGGCAACCTGCCCTTACAGCTATTTACAATATTCGATGCAGATTTATGAATTAAAGAGTGGTTTACCTGCCATTGGCAGATTCATTTTGGACACTGCGTGTCACTACTTTTTCCTGCAATACCAATTTTGTTGACAACTCAAACTTTCCACTTCATATATCAGGAAATCCTTAATGACATAATCTCAACTGCCTTACTACTGGTGTTTTGTTCAGGGAAGCTAGCTATTATTTTGTGTCCGTTTAAGATCCGTTTTTTTTTTCAGACGAGGTTGAAAAACGTTAAAGGTGGTTACATGAAGTAAACCCAGACGCCTTCGTAGAGCTTCAAAAAAATTACATTGCTAATATAGAGATATTTGGTGGCAAACCTTTTCCAAATGAAACAGGCATCTTGTGTTGCCTGTATTTGCCAGTAGCTATTCTGCAAGAATTTTGGGTGGGATTTTAAGGGGAAAACCATGCATGAGTATTTTCTTTGGGGTCTGTTTCTTATCAGGAATTAAGCTGCGATCCTACCAGTTGCATGGAGTGCGGTGGCTGGCGCAGTGCCTGTGTAATCTGGAAGGATGCATCCTCGGTGATGAAATGGGCTTGGGCAAGACCTGTCAGGTCAGCAGGGGTATAGACTGAAAATAACTGAAATCCTCTAAATGTCAAAATATTCCAAGAAACAGGGTTTGTTTATTTATTTATTTTATTTATTTACTCAAATGCCATATTGTATATTTTCTAGAACTGTACAGAACCCCTGCTTTAAGCATTGCAGCCCCAAAGGCTTAAAATATAATACAGTATAAACATTATATAGCATTACATTTTCTAGACCTAATATACATATTACTGATATTTATTCACATATGCTAAGCATTTTGTCTTAAAACAAAACAGTTTTGTGTGATGCCATTGATTGCATACATGTAATTTAAACATAAATGTGTAATGTTTGTGACATAGTCAAAGCTTAAGACACTAAGATGAAGTGATGTATCAGAATATTATATATAGCACACATGTTCTCGTCTGCTGTAGACCATCTCACTGTTGGTGTATGCTCAAGGATGTCTTGGTATGAAAGGCCCCTTTCTGGTTCTTTGTCCACTGTCTGTCATGGAGAACTGGAGTCAAGAGTTGGAGCGGTAATGCATGGAATGCTGTTAGCTTTTTTTGTTTGTTTGTTTTATGTTCAGCCAGACAATAAGTATTTCTTCTATATGCACCATAGATGGAATGCTCATATTACATCTTAATCTAACTACATGTCTTTTCACGTATATTGTTACAGTAACCTCATACATAATGCAGTGTCAAAGTATAAAATTAATTCTCTTGAAAGTTAACTCAGCTATGCAACATACAGAAAATTGTATGTTATGTTTTATACCTGTCACTAGACGCCAATACCGTAAAGTCTCTAAGAATGTCTTTAATATGCTTGCCCCACCTCAGCCTTTGCCCTAGACTGTCTGTGGTGTTTTACACTGGTGATAAAGAAAGGAGAGCGGAGCTACAGAGTGACCTGATGGAAGACACACATTTCCACATCTTGCTAACCACATATGAGGTCAGGATGCCAGAGACTGGGAGTTGCTGAGTGTACTCATCATATCAAAGTCATCACAATATCTGTTGGTTTATTTATGTATATATTTAATATATAATAGTTGGCATCATATATTTGATCTTTTTCTGTTTTCTATAGATATGCCTGAAAGATGCCAAAACACTCAAAAGGTGACAGTTTATTTATGCACTTTAACAATAACAATGTTGTATTATAAATTAATAACTTTGTCCTTTCACTCCTCCCTTCAGGTGGAATTGGAGTATTTTGGTTGTTGATGAGGCTCACAGGCTGAAAAACCAGAAGTCACTGCTTTACCAGACACTTTCAGAGGTTAGCTGTATTCTTTGAAATCTGTACTTTTTTATTGCTATATTTTTATACTAAATTTCTCTCTCTCTCTCTCTCTCTCTCTCTCTCTCTCTCTCTCTTCTCCCAGTTCTCTGTGGGCTTCAGACTTTTGTTAACAGGAACACCCATCCAGAATAATCTACAGGAGGTCTATTCCCTCCTCAGCTTCATCCAGCCTAGCATATTTCCATGTGATGCCACAGAAGACTTTGTCAGAACCTATGCAGATGTACAGGCTCAACACACTCTAGGTACAGTATGCTCCAAAAGTTAACTGTGTAAAGCTTCTATTGTGCTCATCAATATTTCATTTTAGCAGAGATCCTGTTGGTTAAATTGGGTATAACTATGTATGCTCCTGTGGTCTAAGAGTAACCAAAGCAGGTATACATTTACAAGATTATTCATTTCTGTGATGTTTACTAATTTTTGTGGTAATTACAGGAGGTATATTTATGATTTATTATAATGGTTATGATTTGTTTTTTGTTTAACTGCACCCAGAATACTTCTCTTCCCATTGTGGTTTGGAAATCTGGTTTGAGTTCAACCATATAATTCCGCGTCTGACAAACAAGATAAAAATGTCCAGAACCTACAGATCAGTCTTCGTTTGTTATACACACCCTTAAATTTGTCTTAGCACAAGGCAAACAACCAGAACTGGAGTGGTTTCATAATGGCAATTTAATGTGAACAAATTTGTCATCTTTGCTCGTGTACAGCCGAGGAGCTCCACCAGGTGCTGCAGCCCTTCCTCCTGCGCAGGGTTAAGGCAGAGGTGGCGGCCGACCTGCCCAAGAAGATGGAGCTGCTGGTCTATCATGGAATGTCTGCCCTGCAGAAGAAATACTACAAGGCCATTCTAATGAAAGACCTGGGTAAGGCCAAGGGCACTAGCTGAAAAAATATGTCTTGTTCACATTTCTGGTTATCTTAATGGGGAGGTTAAATGTGCGGTTCATGCACACATGCATGTATGTGCATATGTTACACAAATGCTTTTAAATGTCTCCCTGATTTCAGATGCATTTGGAAGCGATCAGACAAATAAGACCCGGCTTCTGAACATTTTAATGCAGCTGAGAAAGTGTGTGAACCATCCCTACCTGTTTGATGGTAATGACAAGTGTGTATCTTGATCTGTTTTCATGCTTTTAATCCTTTTTATTCTTTTTCTTTTCCCTTCTTTCATACTCAAAAGGCTGATAATATAACAGCACTTTCACTATCAAAAAAAATTTGCAAATTCATAGTTCATCGAACAAGGGTGCCTTATTTGCAGCCTTGACTTTGCTGTCTTTTAAATAAGACCATTCCACGATAGTTGTGAATAGTCCTGTGGCTCTCTGCTTCACAGGCAAGGTCTTGGTCATACAGACAAGGCAAATGGTCTACAGAATCAGGCTAGTCTCCAACTAATGAGTCTCTTTGGCCAGCTATACCTCATCATCTCTTCAACTTAAACACTGTTCTCTCTCTCTGACTCCTTTTTCTCTTTTTGACTGACACCCTCTCTGACTCTATTTCTCTATGTCTCTAACTCTTTCTCTCTAACTCTTTCTTTTTCTGTCTCACTCTCTGACTGACACTCTCTCCCTCTTTCTGTCTCTCTGATGGTCTCTCTCTTTCTAACACTCTCTCTGTGTGCCTGTCTCTGACACTGACTCACACTCTCTCTGACTCTCGCTCTGTCTCCCACTCTCTAAGGTGTGGAACCTGAGCCATTTGAGATTGGAGAGCACCTGGTGGAGGCCAGTGGGAAGCTCTCTCTCTTGGACACGATGCTTGCATATCTGCTGGAAGGGTACACTTGACACCTTTTTATCTGTTGTTACTGTCTACAACATGGCCAGTGTGGAAAGGTGCAGCATTATTAATAGATTAAACACCTTATCAATACATATAGCTAATGTATGTTGAGTTGTTCCCTAGCTTGAACATAGCAGAAAACTTGTTTAAATGAAGAATAAAAGAAGAGATGAACAGAGCTTAAATACATGGCCTGTTTGTGTATGTTTGACTCCAGGGGGCATCGTATTCTGCTATTCTCTCAAATGACCAGAATGTTGGACATTATGCAAGACTACTTGGAGTATAGAGGTAATGCATGTTATAGTATAGACTCACTGATACTACAGATACAGCAGCATAATGCTGTTACGACTGAAATAAAATACAGTGCCATGCTGAATAAATGGATCACTAAATTAAAAGGAGTAAAACATGCTGGATGAAATGAACTTTATCACTTTTTGCTATGTTTAGTATGAGACATATACTTTCACAATGATGCTACAGCTAAGAAAGAAGAAAATACTTGGCGTGTCCTCCTTTTGCCAGAATTCTCCTCTAATGTTTGATGAGGTGTGAGAAAGCATATTAAAGCATCTGAGGCCATTGCTCCACACAGAAACTCTTGAATGTGCAGAGCTGTGGTTCCCTACTTTTGGACCACCAGTTCACCTCACAGGTTTTCAGTGGCGTGTATAGACATGGGAGGTCGTGCTGAAAGCTTGAGTCTGTAAACATAAACTTTGCAAAGATTTGGGGATATGCTTATGATCATTGTGCTGCTGGCAGATCCAGTTGTGATCCAGTTTTAGCTTCCTGGCAGAAGCCACAAATTTCAGTTTAAAATCTCCTGGTATTTGAAGGAGTCTATTATACCATTTATCCTCGCAAGGTTCCTCGGGTTATCAGGGTCAAAATTCAAGTAATGTTTTGTAAAATCAAGACACTTAAGGTTTTTTTTAACAGAAGAAGCTTGCTTCTGTCACATCTTCAAAATGTCTTGTTAGCAGGGAGGTGGCATTTTATTGTAGTTTTGCAATGTTCTGACCATGAACAAATATTTAGCTCTCAAACCAGATTCACTACCACACTTACAATTTGTAGGATGAAGATACACTTGTGTTCTCTAGGAAGCTTCATGACAGCTTAAGTAACCTAATGATGGACATTTTCAGACCTGTTGCTTTTTATTGCCAGGAAGTCATTGAAAACCACTTAAGAGTTAAAAGACTTTAAAAATACTTGAAAGAATTTAGAATATAAATAGAAGTACATATATCTCTGTTTGAATTTTAAAAGCATTTTATAAATTCTGTATAATTCTACTTGAGAATCAGGCTTTATTAGCCAATTATGTTTGCACATACGGGGAATTTGTCTTTGCCTGCACAGTACAGCACATAAATTCATAAATCTTTAAAACATGCACACATGGACTTGGTACTCTTTGGTACACACACACACACACACACACACACACACACACACACACACACACACACACACACACACACACACACACACACACATAGAAATATATATAGGTGAAATACTATTGTATAGCCTCTGGATATTACCATAGAAAAACGGAGGAACTGGAGTAGGTGATGTGCAGAGTATGAGGGATCAGCATTGATTTTCTCTGCGCATTTCCTAGGTCTGCCGGTGAACAGGTCAGGAAGACTGGGCAGTCTTTTCTGCAGATCTGAAAGTGTGTTCTAGTTTGTCAAGGTCATGTTTAGTGGCAGAGCTGCACCTGATTGTTAGAGAGATGGTGATGACTGATTCTGTGGCCACTGTGTAACAGTTCTTGGGGTAACTTGAACTTATAGGAAGTACACCCTCAATTGGGCTTTTGAGGAGTTAATGTTGGTGTCCCACTTCAGGTCCCTGGTAATTGTAATTTCCAGAAACCTGGTCATCACAGCTGCTATGGTTATGTCCAGGGAGCGAGGGGATGGATGTATGAAGCTTCTCCTGAAACTCCTTTGAGCGCATTCAGCTTCAGGTCATTCTGACTGCTCCACAGGACCAGCTGATCCTTTACCTGCCAGTATCATTGTCATCACTGTGTTAGCTGAGACAGATGACTGTAGCGAGAAGAGCAGCGGGGGGAGCAGGAAAAAACTTTACACAACTCCCCACAACTCTGTGAACACATCCTGTTCACAGATTGTATGTGCAAGTAGAGAAACATTCTACATGTGCAGGTAGAGAAACAATCAGAGTACATAGAGCAAGTACTGATACTTAAACAGTCTGTATGGGGTGCAATTTTGATGTAAGAGCCTGGGCTTTTCAAGCAGTAGTATGTATTTAGCTCTTCAGCTAGTTCATCCATTGTCTGAGATGGTGGCTTTTTTATAGCTGCTAATGTCCTGCAGGTTCTGGATGAGTCATTGGTAACAGTTTGCTGAACAAGTTCCTTTTGACTGTTTTAACCTTGTCTGCAGTTCACCTGGTAGAGCATGCAGAGAAAGGTGCTAAGACCATCAAAGACATGGCTTCTATGCTCAGGGAGCACCCCTACTGCTATACTGATACATTTGGATACTTTAAATGTAAATGTGTCTTTTGTGAGACTTGCTTGGTTATATGCAGTACTGTCTTTACTTCTGTTTGCTTCTGCTTTAGCTCAATGCAGCCTTCTGATTTTAGCAGTAAAAGGGTTTGTCATTGTATTTATTTGGTCAAAATGCATCTGATTTGACATATCAGTGTCAGTATACTCCTCCAGATTGCTTTCTGCCTGCTCCAAGAGACTATAATCTGCATATTCCAGGCTGACCTGTAGTTTGCCTTTGGCCTCGTTCTTTACTGCGCTGACCACAGGTATGGCAGATTTAGATTTTTGCCTTTTGGTTGGCAGAAAATGAATTAGACAGTGATCAAACCTGCCTAAGGTTGCCCAGAAAACAGGGTGACATGCATTCTTTGAAACAATGCAACAGAGATGATGTCTGCTGCATTCTCTGGAGAGGCGGCGTGTTTGTGCTCCTCTCTGCTAATCTATTCAGCAACAGAGCTGTGCCTTTGTACACTGGCTTGGGGAGGAACAATCCAGCCACAGCAAACGAGGAAAATTCCCACTAGTAAGGCTTACACTCTTATTCTGATAAACAAAATGTATCTAGAATTCTGAAGGATGCTGTACCAAAATTTAACAGGATTTTGCAGGTGCAAGTGACAATGAAATTACAGAATGCCCTAGGCTCCACTAGTAGTGCATGTAGGTATTTTGAGGTATCAAAGTGTTCAGCCTGAGCTGCTAAGCCTGTGGAAATATTTTTGGCTAACACTTCACAGAATTCAGGGCTAGCAAAAAGGCTTAAACAGTGAGTGTTTTATTCACCTTGATCAAAATCAATTAAATGAGAAGTTTATCATAGTTATTTGTTCTCAGCATGAATTTCCCAGAATTGTTTATGGTTTCTTTCATCTTGACAGTTTTATTTAACTTATTTGTACATAACTTACAGAGGGTTTTACTTTGACATTAGTTTTTTCATTAGTTTAAAAATTTAAGTTGGTCAGTTATGTTATATAATACTGTACATGTATTTGCAGCTATACCACATATGTTCTTGCTCTTATCATTTTCTGTGTTCTAGATGTGGTTTGACTCTGACATCCTGTGTTTGCTCCTGTGTGCACATATAGGCTGCGTGATCAGTCTGACTGTGGCCTCCTACTCCTGCAGGTTACAGTTATGAGCGGCTAGATGGCTCAGTGCGAGGAGAGGAGCGTAATCTGGCCATCAAGAACTTCAGTACCAAAGATGTTTTCATCTTCCTCCTCAGCACCAAAGCCGGTGGGTTCATGGTTTCGAAAAGGGTGCCATGAGAAGCTGTCTGACTGGTGCTGTGATAACTGGAAAGGGGGAGGGGGGAATGTTTTGCAAAAATTGCAAAATAAGAAATTAGATTGTTTTAATATCTAGTCTACAATTAATTATTGTGATTAATCACACTAATCATTGAACTAGTTCAGTGATTTTAACTGTGATTTCCTACAGAATGCCTGTGACTTATCTGGCTATGTGACTAGTTGTAGTTTGTCTGGTTTGTTTGAATGCAAAACAAGAATATTTGAGATCAATCAGTTCTCTCAAACAACACAAAATGAACATTTATTTTTAGCCTTAGATAACAAACCAAAATCTAAAATACTTTGGTTAGGTTTTATGTTATAATTTCAGTGGAAATGTAAATGTGCTATCCTCATTAGAGCAGAACTGGTACTTCTGAATCATAGAGGAAAGCTGTGTATATCACTCTCACCACAGCTACCTGTCTATCTATGGTGCATGATACCAAAAGCCCAGGGGAAATGCAGGGCAAATTGAGGAGCCTGATATGAACGTCCACTCACTACCCAGAATTTTTCTGTAATCCCATAAGACAATTTTGTGTATCAGTTTGCATCAGTGATGCAGAGTCTGGGCATTTTTGTCTATAAGAATTGCAACTGGTACTTCTGACATGACACAGGACTCCTTGTTGGTGACATTGACTAAATTAGGGAAGAAAATGGGCATTGCGATTATATTATATCCAATATTTGAACCTTCACCTGAGATTAAGTTTCAGATTGCCCTAGTTTCTAAATAGGCCTTAGTTCATTTGAATTTTGTAGATGTGATATGCATTTTTATAAGAGTCAACTCCTCATATGTGATCAGGTGAGCATGTGCTAACATATTTCTCATGTTCTTACTGTACTATCTGTATCACTGTAAGAGTACTATTAAAACCCCTTAGATTTCCAGCTCTTATGTGGCACTTACTTTCTTGGCCTGTTTCTGTGTGTTGGATAGGTGGTGTCGGAATGAACCTGACAGCAGCAGACACTGTGATTTTCATGGATAGTGATTTCAATCCACAGAATGACCTGCAAGCGGCAGCTCGAGCCCACCGGATTGGACAGACAAGGTACTCCTGTATTAGCACATTTAGTAACAGTTCTAATATGTTGCATTAATTTGTATAATTTTAATGGGAAGCCAAGTGTATGTTGTGCTGTTTATTTAAAATGCTAGTTTTATAATGTAGATGCTCTCCTGAACAAGTTAGCATTGATTATCAGTGCAGTTTTCTGTTTCTAATATTGCCTGTTCACCATGTTCATCAGCTTCTAAATGCCTATAAAATACACTCAATATCTCAAAAATATATTGTTGCTCCTGTTTAAGGCCCTCATCTAGAGTTACTTATTTGTTGTTACTGTGTGGTGTTTCTTATAATAACATATTTTCTTTGTACTTAAAATAGAGATAACACGAACTTGCATCTCACACATTAAAATAAAAGTGTTAGTAGTCTCATAAAACAACAAGAGCTTTGTTACAGGGCAATAATATTGTTTTTGTGGGGTTTTGCATCATTTTGCCCCATCACAACCCAACCACTACAGGGCTGTGAAGGTGATTCGGCTCCTGGGTAGGGACACGGTGGAGGAGATCATCTACTCACGTGCCATGTCAAAACTGCGCCTCACCAGCACGGTGGTCGAGGAGGGCCGCTTCTCTCTGCTGGAACAGCCCCAGGGGCCTGCGGTCACCGCCATGCAGGTGTGCCTGGGCTGACTTCCCCCCACCTCCCCCTCACTTTTGTCTGTTCCCCACATGCTGTCCGAGAGCAGCCTCCCAGCATAAAAGCACAGTATGGATCAATCCACTTACCAGCCATTCCTACCTCTCTGTATACTGTTACGTCTGCAGTTAAGTGACATTCTAAAGTTCGGAGTGGACAAGCTGCTGTCGACGGAGGAGAGCTCTGTTCAGAATGTGGACCTTAAGCTGATCCTGGGTCAGTCTCAGGATGGCCACTGGTTGACGGATGAAGAGCATGCCACATTCATCAAGGAAGATGAGCATGAAGAGGATGAACAGAGTAGGAATTCCATTTCTCATGTGTTCATTAATATACAGTACATCCGGAAAGTATCCACGGAGCTTCACTTTTTCCACATTTTGTTATGTTACAGCCTTATTACAAAATGGATTAAATATTTTTTTTCCCGCGACATTCTACACACAATACCTCATAATGACAAAGTGAAAAACATTTGTTTGGAATTGTTGCAAATGTATTAAAAATAATAATAATAATAATAATCACATGTACATAAGTATTCACAGCCTTTGCCATGACGCTCAAAATTGACCTCAGGTGCATCCTGTTTCCACTGATCATCCTTCAGTTGTTTTGACAACTTGATTGGAGTCCACCTGTGGTAAATCCAGTTGATTGGACATGATTTGGAAAGGCACACACCTGTCTATATAAGGTCCCATAGTTCACAGTACATGTCAGAGCACAAACCAAGCCATGAAGTCCAAAGAATTGTCTGTAGACTTCCAAGACAGGATTGTATTGAGGCACAGATTGGGGGAAGGGTACAGAAAAATTTCTGCAGCATTGAAGGTCCCAATGAGCACAGTGGCCTCCATCATCTGTAAATGGAAGAAGTTTGGAACCACCAGGACTCTTTCTAGAGCTGCCCGCCTGGCAAGTCTGAGTGATCGGGGTAGAAGGGCCTTAGTCAGGGAGGTGACCAAGAACCCAAGGGTCACTTTGACAGAGCTTCAGCGTTGCTCTGTGGAGAGAGGAGAACCTTCCGGAAGAACAACTATTTCTGCAGTACTCCACCAATCAGGCCTGTATGGTAGAGTGGCCAGACGGAAGCCACTCCTCAGTAAAAGTCACAAGACAGCCTGCTTGGAGTTTGCCAAAAGGCATCTGAAGGGCTCTCAGACCATGAGAAGCAAAATTCTCTGGACTGATGAAACAAAGATTGAACTCTTTGGCCTGAATGCTAAGCATCATGTCTGGAGAAAACCAGGCACTGCTCATCACCTGGCCAATACCGTCCCCACAGTGAAGCATGGTGATGGCAGCATCATGCTTTGGGGTTGTTTTTTGGCAGCAGGAACTGCGAGACTAGTCAGGGTTGAGGGAAAGATGATAGCAGCAATGTACAGAGCCATCCTTGAAAAAAACCTGCTCCAGAACGCTCTGGGCCTCAGAAAGTTCATCTTCCAACAGGACAACGACCCTAAGCACACAGCTAAGATACCAAAGGAGTGGCTTTGGGACAACTCTGTGAATGTTCTTGAATGGCCCAGCCAGAGCCCAGACCTGAACCCGATTTGAATATCTCTGGTGAGATCTGAAAATGGCTGTGCCCCGATGCTCCCCATCCAACCTGATGGAGCTTGAGAGGTTCTGCAAAGAAGAATGGGAGAACCTGCCCAAAAATAGGTGTGCCAAGCTTGTAACATCATACTCAAAAAGACTTGAGGCTGTAATTGCTGCCAAAGGTGCTTCAACAAAGTATTGAGCAAAGGCTGTGAATACTTATGTACATGTGACTTTTTTTTTTGGTTTTTAATTTTTAGTAAATTTGCAACAATCCCAAACAAAGCTTTTTCACTTTGTCATTATGGGGTATTGTGTGTAGAATTTTGAGGGGAAAAAATTATTGAATCCATTTTGGACTAAGGCTGTAACATAACAAAATGTGAAAAAAGTGAAGCGCTGTGAATACTTTCCGGATGCACAGTACAGTCCTAAATTAGCAATTTGTCAAACCATCCTTCTCACATTTTTTTTTTTTTTTTTTTTTGTCTTCCCTAGACCATATGTACTACTTTGAGGGGAAGGATTATTCCAAAGACCCCAGCAAAGAGGACCAGACAAAGTTTGAGCTACTGCTGGAAGAGCAGTTAGCTGAGCTGGAGGACGCTGGGAAAGAGGGCCGCGCACTGCGACATAAAGCAGGAGTAAGTGACCCACACCTTCACCTACAAGCAATGGCTGCAGGAATAAAAACTGGCATGAGTCATGACCTTATACATACAAAAACCTTAGTTGGGTAATATTCAAAATCATGTAGAATATAAACACATTTTTAGAAATTGAAAAGACCCAACACTAGTATCCAAAATGTACCAGATGTGTTAACCAAATAAGCTCACTTTAGTTTTCTTTTGGATCATCCTCCTTGTATAGCTAGCATACCTTCCATGTTTGTTCAGATTCTCACCTTCACTGTGATTAGTCAGAGTAGTTGTTGTTTTCATGACTTTGGAGTCTATTGTTTTTATTGCACCGCCACAAGGTAATAAAAGAATATATCTATGTATCTTGCTAAGGTATTTTCTGCCCTGAATTGAAGTAGTAGTAATGTACGAAGCCACCAAAGGAATCCACCCTCTTCCTTTGTTCCTATGCCCTCAATTCTAACCCTTCTTCAAATAGCCTAATTTTAAGGACACATGGACTTGGTGCTTGGTCTGCCCTACTTTGTCCTCCACAAAATAATGATTGTTTAATACAGACATTTTTAGCTGCAGATTACAAAGTCTAGGACAGTTACAGACATACCTACAGTATCTGGATATAAAGACAGCATAGCCAAAGGTTCTTAAAATAACAGCAATGTTAAGTTTTAGATATTATTCAGTTAGTGCTTGATTGAACATGAGAACAGAATGTTCCAGAACATTAACTAATGCACACGTTGGTCTGTAGGTTGTATTATCTGGGCCTCTAGCAAACCCAGTAAGGAGGAAAAGGTGTCTGACAGAGGCTGAGCTGGAGCAGAGGAGTCAGAAGAGACAGGAAGCTGCTGCAAAAAGAGCCAAGCTACAGGAAGAGAAGCGAAGACTACGGGAAGAGCAAAAATACAAGAAGAAGTATGAACCTGCAACCCCTGGTTAAAGAAGTGCTTTATTTGTGTGAAGTATTCCTTTAAGTCCCTTTTACTTTTTCTGTTCAACCTCTGTTATGAAGCCTTGATCACTGAAACTGGCATGGTGAAGAAATGGTTCTGTGGAGCATATACATCAGACCAAAAAGGAGTATTTTTAAAAATTTGGAGTCTCAAACGGATCTTTGTGTATGGCAGGATGGCATGGTGGGCCTCATGCAATTATAAGTCCCTCTGCTTGCCCTCTGCTGATAGCGAGGGTGAGGATGTGGATGATGAAGAAGATGACGCCAGTGTAACGTCAACAGACTCGGAACACACTGCAATTTGCTATGTACTCGGTGATGTAACCCACCCTCAGGCTGACCAGGAAGATGCCATTATCATTCATTGTGTTGGTATGCATTTATTAATCTGTTAAATGGCTTTGTAATGTTATCATCAACATAATGGTTCATCAGTGGAAGCTGAACAACATTAAGGCATTGGTTGAGACCTTTTTAATTGTTCCATCATAAACATAAATTCTCTAACAATTTTTTTTGTCTGTGTGCATAGATGACTCTGGGCGATGGGGACGAGGCGGACTCTTCACAGCTCTTGAGGTCCGTACAGATGAAGCAAAGAAGCAATATGAATTAGCAGGAGCCATGGAAGGTGGTACATTCCCCGAGTCCATCAGGAGTCAGTCAAACTCTTGTGGTACCACAAGTGTTTGATGGCTTCTTTCATTGATTTGGTATTTACTCCTTTGTAGACTTGGAGCTTGGGAATGTGTTGCTTTTCCCCATTGATGACAAACAGTCAAGAATGAGTGGACAAGACTATGTGAGTCAGCCTAATATCACTCTATCCCAGTATCTGACACTCAGCCACTCACATGCTGTTCATTTTCTGTTCCATATGCTGTGACTGACAATATAGCTGACTCTCTTTTCTATTAATAGGAAGGTACTAGTTTCTCTTACCATTCCTTATTTTATAACCTTCAGTAAAAAAAATCTTGGGATCACCATACAGTATAAACAAACTGATTCCAGTCTGTTGCTTGTTGTTGATTCCACCCTGTTGCTTGTTGCTGCTATAGCTGGCACTCATTGTTGCACAGCAGAGAGATAAAGCTAACAACCTGTCAGGCATTCGGCTCACTTCCTTGGAGGAGGGCCTCAAGAAGGTCTACAGAGCTGCCAAGCAAAAGAAAGGTATGTTTTACATTTACAGCATTGGCAGACAGTCTTATCCAGAGCAACTTGCATATTTATGAACATGACAGTTCGCGTGCTCCTTGGAAATCAAATTCATGTACTTGCATATGCCAGCACCTTCCTCTGCCTGCCCTACCAGGTGAGCTACAGAAAGGTAAATGCCACTCAGTTCTACTTCTGGATATATGGTCAGTCAACATATAGCTGGCACTCTGCTGGTAGTAATGTCTACCGTGTGCAACGGCAAGGAATTTGAAGGGTGGGAAATATTGATTTCAGTAAATTTGCTGTAGAAATAACAATGAACTAATTTGAAGTTTGTGTTTTTTTCAGCTAAAGGTAGCTTTTCTTTTTTTTTTTTTTTTTAAACCAGAAGAAGCTCTCTTGGATCACAAACCTTTTCCATCTCTAAAACAAATTGGCAAGTGAAAATTATTTGTGACGACTATCAAGTTGCTTGTACAAACTAAAATAAAAAATTGTCAAAAAGTTGTCAAATTATTGATAGCATGTCTTAAACGTTGTCAAAAATAATTAGCACTTAGCCTACTAAGAAGCTTGTTGGCAAGCTAGTGCTAGCTAAACCCAAGTAGGCAAATTCCTACTGCTATGATACACATATTCTCTACCTAAAGCATGTCCCCTGCTGAATACAAAGACTAAAGAGAAGGTATGATAAACAGGCCTATACAGGTATGTGGTTAAGGAAAGGTATATAGTCCACCACAGAAAACAAAGTTCTGAATTGAATGAAAAGGTTATGATGGTCAGATATTGGTTTTTGGCATGCTTTAAAATAAAATAATAGTTGAACTGCTCAAAGACTTTGCTAGAAAAGTCAAGTCTAACATCCACAAGTCCATGGGATTTGTGTAAAATGGCTGTTTTTTTCTTTTGCAACTTTATAGAATCTAGGTTTCATAGGATAGGTTTGGCGTTATCTTAGTGATAGCATTGTTTCTGCTTCTGACGGATTATTTTCAATACTTTCTGGAGTGGTTTTCTTAATCAGATGTGTGCGAAGTCACCATTAAGTAAATATGGCCGTTCCTTCATCACCTACCCATATACTGTTAGCCCCTATTTCCCTTTCCCCACAAGCATAGTCAAACCAAAAATAAAATGTTTCGGATAATTTTAAGGGTTTGTAGAAATGTTTAACAATGGGATCAAGTCGGTATATAATGTTGCATAAACATCATAAATTGGATTGGGAGAGTCCAAAAATCCAGTATTAGCCTGCTGCAACCAGTTGAGGTCTCTGTATAAGGAATTCACCTTAGGACTCAGAAGAAAATGGCATCCTCTGTGTTTTAGGGTTCCATGACAAAATGCATCACTAACATGAAATAATCATCACTGTACCTGAAAAAGAAGTGGCTACAAATTCAACTACCCACCTTTCTGACTGTGACGCATGTTTTTAAAGTCCTCCCCCTCTTTCAATTTTTTTCTTTCAGCTTTTTTTAGGAGTATGGAATCCAGTGGGGGTCATGCGGCAAATGAGAAATTATAATAATGCCTGATGATTGCAATAAAAATTTGACACGGAATGCTGCTCGTTACATTCAAATATAGATACATCCTATATCAAAGGTGTTATTTAGAATATATGTGCATAATAAAAACATTAAAACATTTGTTTATCAACAGCTAGTGTCCATCTCCCACGAATTGGCCATTCCACCAAAGGCTTCAACTGGTATGGTACTGAAAGGCTGATTCGCAAATACCTAGCCTCGCAAGACATCCCTACCTTCATGTATCCTGATAAACTTCTGTAGGTCACACTAATGAAGACAACCTAATGGATTAATTTTTGGGGACACATCGGTGTGACAGTGATTTGTAAAAGCTAATCTATATCTGTAAAACATCCTTGAGTATGAGAAAGGTGCTATATAAATGTAAAGAATAATAATAATAATAATGACATATGGTTACTACACATAACTAATGTTTATAAACTGAATGCTCCAGCAGGTATAGCCCTAAATGTTAAAAAAAAATGCTGTTGCTTTTCATTATGTGTGGGTAATCATAAGTCCAGTATTTTGTGTATATCCTTAACAAAACTGTTAGATACTACTACAGAAGAAATGCCTCACACTCTTCAGTGCCAACCTCTTCCACAAATCTATGTATTTCAGCCTCAGTATCAGCACCTCCAACAGCAGCCTCTCCTGGTCCCTTAAAGTCCCTCAGCCCTTGTGGTACTCGTGAAGAACCCATAGAGTCTCCAGAGGTTGCTAGCAGATCACTGGGTGGAGAAGCTCCTCGCTTGGCTGACTTCATGAGAGGGGTCTGTGTATTCTTCTACAACATGGGTGCCACAGACAGAAAAAGACTTGCACGCTATCTTCTTGCATATCCTTTTGTCTCCTGTGAACATAACAGATAATGGTTTGGTTTCATTTTTGCTATCTAACTTGGTCTCTGCTTAGAATACCAGTTTTGAGGTCTTGGCAATGGCATGTGTGAAACTGCACATCAAAAGTTTAATACCAGAAATCTTGGGGGTCTTTAATTTGTGAAATTGTTATTAGGTCACCATTGATATTTTTAAGGCTGTTGTGGGCACTGCTTGAGAAATAATTTTAAAAAGATGAGATGCAGGAATGGCCAATGCCTATATATTGGGTGCAGATTTGTGAGCAAGATCAAACAAAGTCAGTTGAGATTTGCTTCTAGCTCATCAGGTTCTGACTGAACTCTCAGACTTTAGCATAGTGTCACAAACATATTACAAAAAAGACTAGTGTGAATTCATTCGTGTTCCTGCCATTGTACCTTTGTGGATAAAACGGGGGACAATTCGAGTGTATCTGCTCATTTATACAGCAAAATCAAACATGGTTTCAGGTGTTAGATTTTCTCCTTAACATTCCTGTACATATGACGGTGATGAAGAGGACATTATGAGCTCCCGGGTAACTCACATTGTGGCACAGGTGGAAAGTTCAGTTCATATACAGGTACTTCATGCCAGTTCCCACAGTCAAAGGTAATAATGGGTGACCTTAGTTGTGGTAGGTAAGAAACATTGTAGGTATGACTGTTCCATTTGTGTGTTGTCGTTTTAGGAATTACAGGATTTGATGCACCAATATCCTAAAACACTCCTTGTAAAGAAGAAATGGCTAGAGTCTTGCTTTGCCAACCAAAGCAAAGTCAATACTTCCAAATATATCCATCATTTACAGTAATATGGCTTTTTATATCCTACCAGTGAATCTTGTTTAATATTTCTCCACCTGTCCTGTAAAACAGCTTCTATGATTTGCTGCTCCATTAATAAATCATGGGTGTTGTAATATATGTGCAAATAAAGACAAATATTTACTTAAAGGTAAGTTCTGTTCTTTTCTGTTTATATTCCGTGATTATCAGCTCTGATTAGACGTTATAGTACTTTTCATAATGTATTTGCAGCCCTTTGAAGGATTTGCATACTCTTATATACAAAGTGACCAAGTAAAGTGTGGATGCTCAACATGATATATGTGCTTAAGCACAAAATTGGAGTACTTATACTTTGTCTTGGTCTTTTACCAAGGTGAGCATTTCACTCCCTTCTCAAGTTGTCCTGAAAACATGACTAAGGATCGCTGAACTTCATTGAAATGTTTTGGAAAACATCCTCTTTAGAAGAAACTCCTTAATTTGGCCCATAAGAACTTATTTTAATAGATATTGTAACTGTCTATTATTTTTGAGATTAGTTTAGAAAGTGGCAAAGGTTTTTATATGGCTTCATTCTGAAATGCTTAGAACAAATTTCTAAGTTCTTTTTTTTGTGAGGCTTTCTTTCCCTGCTTTACAATAAAAACTTTATTAGCAACTGTTTTGTTTGGACTTGTACAGCGACTACTGTGGTTGCTGTCAAGGAAGAAAAATGACCTTTTTTATTTCCTGACTTGTGGTAAATGCTCAAACTGTTCCAACCTCAAAACTGTCACTTGTACATGTAAATGCACATCAGCATTTTCATAAATTAATTAACCATTTCTGAGTTTATACTTGAGTTCACACCTGTACTGTGTGTGTGTGTGTGTGTGTGTGTGTGTGTGTGTGTGTGTGTGTGTGTGTGTGTGTGTGTGTATATATGAGAGAGAGAGAGAGAGAGAGAGAGAGAGAGACTTCCATTCATGTTTTTGAAAGGTGTATTCACCGGGAGGTGCGCTATGAATAAAAATGTTCCTCGACCTCCATAAATCGTGGAGCTATATTAGCGAACTATGAACTGCACCATGGAACAGAATTTCTGCAAAGGTGGCCTATAAATCTGTGCGTGACTGCAAAAAGTAAAGCCTTTTTCTGCAGTCTAGAGAAATGCAGGTATCTGTATACATGCATGCCCATACATGTACAGTAATGGTGCTAGGGGACTTTTTTGGTGGAGAAAGTAGGCGGACCGACTGAATTCAGTTACTGAAACTTGAGTGTGCCTACACGTGCTGCTCTGTATGCATGTGAAACAACCTACCTTTAAAATTGTTGATTCAGAGCCTCATCTTGGGTTATTCATTTATTTGTTGTTTGGGAAACAAATGTAACTTTTCCTCATGCTTCTGTAAAGTATGTCTTGAGCAGCGAGGTAAGTGGCTTCTGTTGCTTTAGTTCACTAGTGTGTGATAGCTCTAGCATAAAGTACACTGTAGGTTAAGAGTAGTCTAGAGAAGAATGAAACAGTTTTATTACTGATTGTGCAGAGAGTACTGGGTAAATTGCTATAATTTTCTTTTCGGTTGGTCCTAGTCTGAAGTAGCTTTATTCACACAGGCTTTCATCAACTTCTAAAATAACAGATCTTGAAGAGTGTGTTACCTCTTTGGATTTAAGCCTAAGATAAATGGACATTATGTATAATAGAGTCTTCATTTATGAAGCTTAATGTGGTTTGGTGGGATAAAAACTAAAGGTCAGATGATCCAACATTTTTTTTTCTTCATTTCTGAAAGCGGATTCATTTGGTGTTTACCAGTTCTGGCAGGTTGAAGATTGTATTTGGTATTCAACTGGGTATTCAAATAATTAAGCTGACCTCTGCTGTGGGCCCTATAGAACTGTCACTGTGACTGACAACATCTTACATCTGAGTCAATTGAGTTTCCATGGTGCTAAGGGTAGTTTCCGCTTGCGTCGTGAAATGAAATTGCACACCACAAACAGTGGTAAACATCGGGGGGGGGCGGGGGGTTTGGGGAAATCCCCTCCTTATTTAACACGCTCATCAGTTTTGATTCAGTTTCTGTGAATGCTTTGTGCCGATAAGTAATTCAGTTTTTTAAAAAATCATCTGCATTACAAATATAAAGTTTGTCACAATTGCAAAGATTTATTTGATACATTTAAGTCACGACAATGGATAAAGCAAACCTTGATTCGTCCAAACCAAATGCTAATCAAGAACATCTGAATGCTCAGAAAAACATCCTCTGGCTTTGTCGATGCCAAGCGCCACTACTATTTGTGTCTCAATTGAGTGCTTCTAGGTCCCTCTTTCTGAAGAATCTTCAGCTCGTTAGATCTGTGTGAATAAACGAGTTACAAGTCTCGTCGATGTGCTTCTCAGTTTGGGGCGGGGGGTATTTTCGTACTGCAGCGTTATGTGATATCTGTGCTGCAAAATCCTTTTTTTACATTGTTTATAAATGAAATATTTTGCATCCACCATTTAGAAGATTATATGGATATACAGTTTCATAATGTGTAAATATGGGTATTTACTTGTAGGTCTCTATACACGCTGGGGCCTTAAGATGGAGTCAGCCTCTTTGTACCCCACAAAATGATGTTGCACATTCTGCACTACCCATTTACTACTCATAGGTAGGGTCCCTTCATTACTTCTGGCATAAGATCAGCTTTTTAGGAGAGATAATCTTGTACAGGTTCTAATACACTTTAATAAAAGTAGTCTTACTGTGACAATTGACAAATATTTAAAGCCTGCTAACACCATTTACCATACAATCAATTCAGATAACAAATGTGTTCAATATAAGCTGCAGTTGTAACTCAAGAATAGAAAGAATTGTTTACTTGTATGACTTTTCCCTAAGAGATGATGTGATTGTGCTGAAAGAATGTTTCTGAATCCCTTAGCTGCAATTTTCCATCATTCAACTTCCAAGAGGAGAAGGACGAAAATATGAATAAAAGTGACACTGAGGACACCTTTTCAGACTCCAGGCTAGCCCCTGAAGCAACCAGCACCAGGCTTCCAGCTGATCACACGTTGCCTAGGAACAAACCCTCTCACAGCAGATTGGTTGCTCATGCCGACTCCTGCAGTAGCATGAGCAGTGATGGCCAGTCCAGCTACAGCCCTTACCAGCCTCCCTTGGGTCTCCCATCAGGTTACAGTCCCAAGACACCCTTTCCCAGCCAGGTGGAGGGTTGTTTCAGTACCCTAGAGCCCCACAATGAGGACTGGCTCCAGTCGCGCTCATACAACAGCTCAGTGGGGGGATACTCCAGTGGCAGCCATCTGTCCTGCCTGGTGTCAGGAGATTACTGCACTTACCGGAGTGAAACCTGCTGCTCTCCCTCTTTGTCAGAGAATCACAGTCCAGGTGTGAGCAGTTTGGAGCAACCCCACTCTCTGCACTCTATCCCTACAACTTTAGCCCAGCATGGCTTCTACCTGGCCCCGTGCTCATGCTCCTCACATGGGCCACCATGCAGTAGGCCAGACCAACAACATGCTTACTGGGATAATCCACATGCCCTATCATACCACATGCCATGGTCTTCATGTAAGTACTATGACTCTTTTCACATCCTATATGTGTTATATATGTTATGAGGTAGAGACAACTTTTTAGTTCCCAGTTATCCCTTTTGCTCAGTCTAATTGTAATTTTAATATAACATGCACCACCATCAAGTGTATAAAGATATATTCAACTCATTTCAAATTTGTGAGAGATAATGTGAATAAGGCTTTTTTTTCCCCATTTGGGGAAAATGTGAATAAATATTGATCACCCTTTTAGTCTCCTCTGGCACAAGTTTTGGTTAGCAACACCCACCGAATTCAAATGCCATAGACATCACATGTCTGTAACAATGTGCAAGAGTGTGCGAGCAAAAGAAATAGTCACATTAGACTGTGCAGTCGCAACACCTGTCCACACAATGGGTTATTTTTACAGAATTATCACATTTACTGATTTCACTGAAATCCTACGGCTCCACAACCCAGCAGCCTCCCGGTAATCTTCCCAGTTCAGTTGAAATTTGAAAAGGCACCTTGACATTTATCTAAATAATTATCCATTACTTTACCTATATATAATGATTCTCTAATTCTTAAGTCCACTCTAAAAGATATGCAGATCTATGAAATTTCATTTAGTTAACAAGGAAGAAGCATTTGAAGCGTTCGGAATATGCATCCTGTATGCTACATGATGGAGTATAGAATATCTGACAAGTTGGGACAGGAAGTTCTTCCACTGATTTCATGCCAAATTTCTGCCAATCTCTAAAGTCTCTTGAGGTTGTGGAACCTTAGCCGAAATGTAAACGTGGCCTTCAACGTTTTGCTTTGACTAAGTTTGTCCCCTGATTCTCATACTGTGTGTTTCCATCAGACAAAATTCTTTATTTTTCTTCTCTTCATTGAGCTCCTGTATGCTCCTGTCTCCCATTTTATAATTTGATTTATTTATTCTCTTACATTTGGATTCATGATTTTATGTTGTTTGAAATTCAAACAAAGCAGTGGGAAATCTTAGTATTTATTTGTAGGTTTATTCATGTATTGATAACAATGTCTTTTGCCCATGGGAGTGATTTTCACATCATCTGATCAACTGTGTGATCAAAGAGGTTGCATTGTTCACCTCCTACATGCCCACTATCCATAGCAGTCTGCTCTACTGCATTTTATGTGTCTGTAAGTTTGAACTTCTCCATCTCTGTTTGACTCACACGTTTTCTCTCTGACTGTCTTTCTCAGGTCCCAAGAACAGTAAGCAGTCAGATCAAGAATTTATTCATAGGTAATAAATATTTTTCTTTGGTTTTGGGTGTGAAATCTTGTGTTACTCAGGAACAGATTTTGATGTTAGAGGATAATTAAGCTCCTTGGTGGATTATTTCTGACAGTATTGTTTCTGTTGACTGACTGTTTTGTGGGTTTCCTTCTGACAACAGGCACTCTTTTCACCCTCAGCCAAGGAGCACAAGCATAACACCACTCTCCTTAGAGCAGCGTGAGTAGTATTTGTTCATTCATCCAAGTACTATTGTAGAGAATGGCAATTAAGAAGACAAGAACAGTTATATATTTATAAACCACTCTTATTGGTTATGTCATGAAGCATAAATGCTTACTGACCAAGCACTAAACAGGTTAATTCTCCTCTCAGAACAGTCTTGACTTGAAGTCATACTGTGCTACATTTCAACCAATATCTCATTTGAGTGAACAGACAATGATGGTGCATTCTACAAGCTGAGATCACAATTTAGGCATCTAAAAGTTACCAATGGATTTGCATTAGATTGGTTAGCTATGTTGACATTTCTATTACGTCATTTAATGTTTCCATAAATAAACTTAAATAAATCAACTCATAGACTTGTTGTTGATGGTTTGGTGTTTGCACAACTATGTTTGCTATAGTCTGTGGTTTTCAGAATCGGTATATATTTTCTTGAATATTTTTTAAACACATATATACTATATTATTTTATAAATATCTTAGTCATCTATAGTAATCTACTGGTTTTGACTTGCCTAAATTAGCAAAAAGATTATATAGGAACTTAGTTTTCTATACATGAAAATTTATTGTATTTCATCCAATGTCTTCTACCACAGGCAAAGTATTTGTCACTTATGAAGCAGACTGTGATAAACATGTTAAAGAGGTCATCAATTTTGTGGCACTGCTGAGACACAATGGCTTCTATACTCATGTAAGACTTTGTGTTTTACAATGTGAGCCTAAGGAGCAATTAAAAATCTTCTGGGTAATGGAAGCCAGTCCACCCTGATGCGAACACACAGTTCTCATGATTTCAGCAGCATTAAATTTGAATCTTTGAAACCGGGTAGAGACTTTTCTTAAATATTAACCATGGACTGGCTTCCTGTAATTATTGCAAGAGAAGGAAATGAACTGCATTTACATGAGTAACCTTTGCTGGTGTGCCAAATCCTGAGTGTGCTTCTTATTTCTAGATTGACATGTTTGAACAACAGTTCAGGAGTATAAATAAGATTGACTTCATGGAGCGGTACATTACTGAGGTAGGGGGGTTTCTTATTTTGGGCCATCATTGCCATGGTTGCTCACTATACAGTCAGCATTGTGGAATATGGGATATTTCATGTCATGGCCTTGAATTTATAAATCCTTCAACTACTATGTAGGATTCAACTCTATATATGACAGAAATATGATTCTTGAACCTGTAAGAAAGCATATTAAATGCAGTACATACAATTGCATTGGAATAAGGTAACATTGCCACAGTTTGTTTGTTTTTTAAACAAAACCAGGGTTTTAATGTTTGTCTGATCTGAAACCAAACCAAAAAGTATGTTTGTGGTTTTCATGGAATGTCTCATATCTATGATCTTTTTTTCTCACAGAAAGACTACCTGATCATTATCATCATCAGTCCAAAATACTATGAGATTGTTACCAGAGCCTCTTTATACATGGAAAATGATGAAACCCTCAACACTGTCTACATACATAAACAGGTGTGCCATTTCCCCTTAATTGGTTGGTTCTTCTAGAACATGTGATAAATATTAGCTGCTGTTAAAAGAATGTTGTGTTTTGATTTTCAGTTACAGAATGAATTCATTCAAAATGGGTGCAAGAATTTCAGATTTGTTCCTGTACTGTTTCCTGGGGCCAAGAAAGTAAGGTTTATTATTTTTTTCAAATAAATTACAATATAGCTGCATATGTGACTATTTGACAGAAAATTAATTTGAAGGAAAAAGAATAGGATTTAATTTTATAAGCTCAAGGACAATAAAAATGGAATCCATAAAAACATAAAAATATTGCTTTCAGCATATTAAAAAGCATGGTTTTCTGTGTAAAATTACATGCAATTTGATATGTTGATATTTTCAATCCATATACATCAATAAAACATGTCCATTGTGACCATACTAGAATCCAGGACACTTCTGCTACCATGATGAAAGGGTGAAAAAGTTCACACCTCCAACAGTGTCAGATGCTCAGAACAGGGCTAGAACTTAAATCCTCCTCTGGGTTGTAGTTTCTCATTCATGTTCCATTTTAATAATTAAGACAATTTTTTTCAATGTTTGGTTCAATTTTGAAAACATGAGGTGCCAAATAGGTCTTTTAATAATCATTGTTCTAACGTAAACTCTGCTTAGCATTGTTCTAACGTAAGCTCTGCTGTCATCAGTGCCATGTTCCCTCATGGCTTCAGAACACACACATCTTCAGCTGGCCCAGGGACAGAGATGACATACTGCGTCGGCTTATGCGAGTTGAAAAGTACAACCCTCCTCCCATAGGACAGCTGCCCACCATCGTCTCCATCCCAATATAGCAAGGCTCTCCTGTGTTTGTATTGCTTGTAAGTGCTCTTCCTTGAGGCTTGGTGGTGGACAATTATGTCTGTGTTCTGTGCCTGCTATGAGTGGTTATAAACCCAGTAGAGGACTATTTACTAATTTGAGCTCTTATTTTTAGAACATTTTGTCACCTCCTGGCAAATATGCAAAGGAAGTTGTGTGTAAATTTAACTTGTTGTCTCAACACTCCTAAATACTTTTTTTGTTTGTTGATGATTGTTCATTATTTATCTTAGATCCAGTCAAAATGCATAAGATTCAACATAAACAATTATTTGAGTCCTAAGAGTTTTTGTATTTTAAAAAATACTGTAGGTTTATTTTATTTTATCTTTTTTTATAAATGCCTACTGTGTCTCAGGAGTCTTCTCTGCTTCTTTTCCCACATCCTGACTGATAGCATCTTGTAATGCTAAACAAAAAACAGTGTCAGAGAAACCATGGTAATTACTGTCCAGATTATGAGTGAATCTCCTAAGTTTCAGTTCTCACACAAAGGCAGTACATAGGGGAGTAGGAAATGATGTCATTTTCCATATATGAATTGCTGGAAGATTTTATGAAAGATAGCAGCTACATGTATTCAACTGTATTGAAACTAAAGAAAGCCTTTTTATATACATATGGATATATTTTTTTTATATAAAGTGTAATTAAAAATCTTGAAAAACCCTGAATCCTGATAATCAACTGGTGTAGTAAGTTTAAAAAAAATCACTTGAAAAAATGTTTAAAGTACCAACCACTGAGTTTTCTCCTTCCTTAGCCTAAATTCATGCTGACATGGTAGTGGGCAAAACATTTCATTAAGAGCAGAGAAACTTGAATAGATGGAGAAATAAGCATTAATCTGAGCTTTCCAACTAAATGAACTATGCTGCCCAAAGTGCTATGCTTCTTAGTCTAGTCATCCAGATTGCACAGGGGTTATGCCAGCAGTTCATGTGTACGATTTCATCTGATTATTTGATCCCACAGAGCTCCTTTGTTATTTCTACCTACAGGCAATTCCTGATTTAAATGTATTAATTATGTTTAAAAGTTGAAAAATAGCACTACTGTCAATGAATGAGATGCTTAGGAAAATTCAAATTATCGTGTAAATGAAACATAATAAATCAGATGTTACACACACACACACACACACACACACACACACAGATAATGTTGTAAAATTGTATAGCATGGTCATATGATAGAAGAGCCCTGTGCTTATATTTATACTCTTGGCCTTTCACCTTATACATTTGAATTTTGCTGAGCAAAACTTTTTTTTTTTCTTTTTGATGTTATCATTCTAAAGTTTGCAATGAAGGATGAAGAGGAAACTAACTGACACTTCATTTTAAGAGGAGAGGCATAGGAATGTACATATAGCTACAAAATCCAGTACCTGATCTCACATATTTACCCATACTAATACCAAGATCAGCTGTTTTTAAATACTTGATATTTGTATGTAGGCTCTTGTTTGAGAATGTTTTTTATCCCTCTCTCCCGTCAAAGGTGATTGTGCCCAGGCTGGCAATGTTAACCTTAATTATTTGAAGGTGCATGACATTAAATTAAGCATTACAGACATTAGCAGACATTAAAACTGCTATGCTTACCGTAAAAAAAGGAAGTAGGTTTAACCAATATCAGTGTTTCTCTTTAAGTAGTAACTAAAAAGCAAAATGTAGCTTTCAGAGAGAATAAAAAAAGATTGAAAATGAAATCACACTGAGTTCCAAAAGTGGAACATGACATTTTTGTTAGTATGGTTGGTTGATTTTCACACTATGCTCCATCAGAGCCATTTGTGTACCCATGCAGTTCCAGCATGCCAAAAGTGTTGTGTTCAAAATAGAGTATGTCCAGTACTTAAAATGGTATTTTTAATCCATTTTTTGGACTATAAGTCTTTAAAGATAACTGGTTATAGTCTTTTGCATGTTAATATAAAATGCCATATTAATAAAAACTATAGCTAAAAGCCCATGATAAAGACCCTATTCAAACATACTCCAAATACCTACCAATAAAATTTAGCATTTTGTGCATTTACTGTGAGTACATTAAGTCTATTGTCTGTGTGGTGCCTCGAACATATAATGTGCTCTACTGATGAACTGCAGATCTGACACTAACTTTTAAATACCAAAAGGTACATTAATTTGCTATAATACAAATAGAAAACATACACAAATCAGGATGTTCTAATCTCCATCAACGTCCATCCCTCAAGCATTAAATCTAACAATGATTTAAGGTAAATTCCAAGTTTACTCTGAATATTGTTTGCTGAATATTTAAGAAAGTGTTTAATAATTAATTATTAATCAATACTTTGTTTAAAAATGCATTTGATTTATTCATAAGCTCTGTCCTTGTTTACAACACAAGTCACATGCACACACATTAGCATACAGCTTGCACTCATCATTGTCTAAGATAGACCTTATGTATTTTGTACTTCTATGTATCAGCATTGATCCCTGTATTTCTGCAGTATTCTAGTTCATTGGTATATTGGACTCTAACCTACTCTACTGGCTAGGATGTATTCTACGAGTAAACGACAAAGCACTTTGTAAATTGCTCTGGATAAGAGCATCTACTAAATGCTGTAAATATAAATGTAAATGTAAATGTGTGGGCAAATACTTCAAATGTTCTAGGTTAGTGTGTGGTTAGACTAGTGTATACAAGTTTGTAATGTCTGTGGATTATCAGGGTCCTGGTAAGGGAGGATGCTAAGTTTGATTAAAGCTTGAAAGGAAATGTATAAACTTGAGTCAGAGGAGAAGAGGGTCTTATCCCAAGTTCCCACAGCTGGAGTTATGTTTAAAGCTTTGTCTGGCTGCTTGTGAAACAAACCTCACCCTCTATTCATTCCCAAACACACACATGCATACCACAGGCCAGTGCACCACCCTGTTCATGTCCCTCAGGTGAATCCAGCATATCTTTCTGATTTAAGGTGAAGAAGGGAAAAAACACTGTATAGTGCATGACTAACTTGATGGCCCTACCTAACACATTGCACATATTGCAAACACGGAACAAACAAACATGGAGTTACTTTGACTTCAAGGAACAGCTGAAGGTTGATTTGATGCCTCTAATCAAAGTATAACCTCTCATTGTCAGAATTATTAGGAATGAATTATAATAAATGAAGTGTAACATTGTCATAAAGGTGACTGGCTTAATGAAAGGCAATAACATACACATACACAGCCATAAAAATGGTGTCATCAGGTTCTCCTGTAATGCTATGTGTTGAATAATAGATCACTTGGAGGACTGATAGAGGTTGTTATTAAACTTGGTCTCCAGTTTAATTTCCCTTAGAGCTGATTAAACAGACATGCCCTCAATGTAAGACAGGATGACTCTTCTAATGTGCCATCCATCATACATTTCAGTTGTTCAATGATGGATGTTTCTCATTTGAAATATGAAGCTGGATCAAAAAATACTGCATTTTATCAGAATTATTCTATGTACACTTTATTAAATAAAAGGAAGCATTGTCTTTTAGAAATACCAGCAACTGAGTGCCATTTTCCCTCTCATTTTCAGTTGTGGTATTCTATAATATGCAAGAGACACTGAAGACTAGCATATAACAGATTAACAAGTCTCTCACATTGACTATCAGATCATTTCTACCGTTGCATTCAAACCTACTTTTTAATATCTTGGAAATTATTTAATACTTTATGTGTTTTGACCACAAAGATATTCATTTTCAAAAGATTAAATTTTAAACATTTTAAAAATAATATCTCTCTTGTTTATTAGAATGACCTAAAAGTAAAATTAACACGATAACCCACGGTATTACCGGAATTATCCACTAGGGGGCAATGCCACGCTAGTCTTTCTCGTAGTTGGTCCCATCTCACTCTCAATCGGAGGTTTCACACTCTCTATTTTTACCCCTCTGAATAATTCACTACAGAGCCATATATGATCAGTGACATTTCCTCCCCTCCAGCACTGTGACAGCATGGTTGCATCACTTGATCCTTGATCTGGAGTCTAAAAACTGATAGAAAAAAAGTAGTCTTACTATGAATAGTCTGCGCTGGGTCAGAGAATGACAGTGATGTATAATCTATAATGCGCACTCTGACCTAAAAATCCTATTCTTATTCATTGATGTTTCCTTTGTTCAGATAATAGAATCATGCCAAATGATACTGTCACTACACATTTTCTAGAGCACGTGCTGTAATGGTCCATTGCAATATGCTACACTCCTTATAACAAGGATAGTGTGCCATTATTAAGTTCATATTTCATATGACAATGAGGAAAAGAATATCAATAGTGTGAAATAACAGTCCAAGGTGGATGCAAAAGGAGGTTCTCGGTTCTACTATGTTTGCAAAGACACTGGGTTTTGTTCATTTTAAATGCATGGTGTAGCAGGGTTTTACAGGAGTCACTTTAGTGAATATCAAGGGAGTGATCCTGTGCATGAAATTTCTGCTGCTGTCTCGCTTCTGCACAGGGTGATCCTCCAATTTGTGAAGTGTTGTTGCCATGGAAACGTCACAGTTCATCAAGGTTTGAAACAATAAAAGGAGTCAAAGTCTCAACTGAAGTCACACAACCCTTCATGTTCAAACTACACACACAAATAATTGCCCTGATAACCTAATACCTGCGCAAAAAGGCACCTTTTGTTTACTAATTCATCTATGAAGCTCAGAAATAACATTTTATACTAAAGATGTACTTTTTAAAAACATAATTTCTACTAAGAAATTGTAGGACTTGCTTTGTTATGCTATGCTCTACAAGGAATAACCTTAGAGCCCATACACAGCACAACATGAATTTGTAAAATTATTTACTGTTCTACACCTAAGAGACTGAAATGTGAGAAACATGTTCTACAGTGTCAAGACTGTTTGTTCCCTCTATTATGATTCACTTCCTTTTGCTAAGTGTCAACATCACTAGACAAAACACTTGTGCGTTGTACAATGCTTCTTTCAAGGGTCCAAGACAATTATTTGATCTCTGTACCCAGCTTTCGCCCCCCCCTTCACTGTAGAATACAATGAACTCTTGAATGAGAACAAAAATCGAAGTTGTCATCTCCTCAGACCTCACAGAGACATTTAAATGAACAGCAGTTAACAGAATATAACTGAAATATATTATATATTTTCACATAGCTATTGTACAAGCTTGTAGCTGTTTAGGACAGTTATGGAAACAAGATCATTAATGACTAGAAATGTTATAGCCACATTGACTGGGCCCCTACAGTTCTTATTGGGCAGTTATTTGGCCAGTAGCATGCTAGCTAAATATGACACACACACACACACACACACACACACACACACACACACACACACACACACACACACACACACACACATATATATATATATATATATATATATATATATATATATATATATATATATATATATATATATATATAAAATAATATATATATATATATATATATATATATATATATATATATATATATATATATATATATATATATATATATATATATATATAAAGAGAGAGAAACACTGACACAAACAACAAATAGCTCAGTGTTCCAACCTGCTGTCACAACTAGAGATCGATGAGGTACGACACAAATGCAATGGTAAGGGAGAGCCAGGACAACAGGTCAGAGGGGAAATATCATCTTCATCCCCACACTCAGAAAATGGGAACCAAGTCCAAATAAGTCCAAGCATCAAGCTCAACACTAGAGTTGCTGACCTGAGACTGAAGATCATGGCTAAGCTGGAAGCTGTAGAAGACTACCAAGACTAACAAGATCAAGTGATGTACCTGAAAGGCTGCTGGAAGATATGAATGCCTCAGTACAGATGATCACTACTGTGACCATCACTGAGACCAACCAACTGATACACCCCACAGCAAAAATGATATGAGATGCTTGGCTACAAGATGAACATAATCAAGGAGCAGGTTCCTCCATGGAGTAGGAGGTTGGAGGCCAACCTCCAACCTCCTACTCTATGGAGGAGTGGTTAGTAAACCTGAGAGCAGGCCACAGCAACCTCCCTGAACAGGATCCAGTAACCATCACGCTAGCATATGTTCAAGAAAGGGTCTCAAGTATGAAGAGCTGGACAGTTCCAGCCCCTGGCTTAGTAAATGCCTACTGGCTGTAGAAGCTAACTGCACTCCATAAACATCGGGCAGCGCAAATGAACCAGCTGCTAATAGATGGAACCCACCCTGAAAGGTTAACTGAAGGCTGCACAATCCTGATCCTGAAAGACCCCCAGAAAAGGGCAGTTCCATCCAACTACTGCCCAGTAACCTGCATCTACTCAACATGGAAGCTCCTGTCAGGCATCAAAGTGACAAAGATGAGTAGACACATGGCTCAATACATGAGTGGGGCTCAGAAAGGCATTGTCAAGAACTTCAGAGGAGCCAAGCACCAGCTGCTGGTGGATAAAACCCGAGACTGTAAGACCATGAATGCAAGATCAATAGAAGATGGGATCTACCACACTAAGCAGGACCCCAGATGGTCAAAGTGGGATACAGCCCAAAGTTGATAGAGAATTACTAGGCTAAGACAAAATGGTAATGGGTAACCACCCGGACATAGATGTGGTGGATAAACAGCAGAAGAGGGCCGTAGTGATAAATGTATCCCAAGCAATAGCAACATCAGGAACAAGGAATATGAAAAGCTTGAGAAATACCAAGGACCGAGAGAGAGCTGGAAAAGAGGTAAAGGGTGAAGACAACAGCAGTTCCAGTAGTAATCGGAGCACTAGGGGCTGTGACCCCCAAATTGAGAAAATGGCTCCAGCAAATCCCACGAACAACATCAATCTCCTTCCAATGCTGTCCTGAGAACAGCTAAGATACTATGTAGGACCTTGAAGCTCCTGTATATCCTCTGTGTAAAAGAAGCAGTTCCTTTAAAAAACGCAGTGTTGCATTTACAGTTACATTACATTACATTTACAGTTGCCTTTACAGTTACAGTTTAACTGTAATTATTTTATTCTTATAATTTTGTTTTTTGTAGGTTCTTTGTGAACCTTGGGAGTTCCAACTGGTATATGGGACCCACAGACTGACATGATTTATTAGTAGCCATGAATTATCTTCATCTACTATGAACACATGCTGTCTGCACACTTCTGTTAGATATATTTTTCTCTCTGTCCTGTTCAAGAAAAGCACACACATGAGCACACATACAGAAGCACACATATAGAAGCATACATACAAAAGCACGCTTACTGAAGCAAACAGTTGTGCAGTGGTCTTGGTCCAAAGTGCCAGGCTTGGTTGGAGAGTGATAGAAGAAAGAAGATGATGGATTATTTTACATGGTCACTTTCCACTGGCAGTCCAGGGGTTCCTCTATATGAGCCCAGGCCACCCAGCCCCCACTGCTCTGTCCATCTGTTCTGCTCATCCTTCCCTCCCAACAGTCAGCAAATCAAAGAGTGGGTTGCTTGTGACGTGGTTTGATTTCTGTGAGAGGAGGGTGTCAGGTATGCATGGAAGCTGTCTTTGCTTTGTGTTATTGATCTTTGTGACCACAGAGTGCTATTCAATATCAAAAGAAGCATCTTGATAGTATCCCATAAGAGATCATTCAAATCTTCAGGTTTTAACTTTGCACTCTTTCTATAAAATAGTGGCCATAAAATAATTATGTATGAACTGAATTTCCTTCGGTCTGTCCTTTTGAATTATCCATGCTATTTAATCTGTATTTGCTCAGTGCTCTGTATAGCATTCACCAGCAGAAGGAGGACTTCTGATAGTGAGGGACAGAAATAGGTTCCTTAGTACACATGAATAATCAGACTGAAAAGAGCCTTTATCTTTCTTCAACACATACATGGCAAAAAAAGAAAAAATATTTTTTTCTGCATTGTACTTACTTAAATTGGTTTAGTGACTGTGCTTTACCATCCACTGCTGTTTTTCTGCAAAGTATTTGAAGAAATGTCATTGCAGTCTTGTGGAATAAATCTCCCCAACAACATTTAGTAGATAAATGTGACATTTGTATCAAACTGAATTAAACTAATCAATCACTGAATCCCTCTTTGTTATACAAGTAGAATTGTTCTACAGCTCACTTAGATTTCACTTTAGATATTGGGGATATTTTACACCTTAGCCAACCCCACCATAGTACTGACCACACAGACCTGATCACCTCCATTGCCTCTGCTCCTCTGTGTCTTGTGGAATTGTCAGTATCTATGAAAGCTGGGGTCATGCTTTTGTTGAAGTGAAAGCATAAGTGGAAAAAAACCTTTATGGGTAAAGAGTCCTCTAGAAGTGTATTATGAATCTTGAAAGTGGCCACCTTTAAAACAGCATTCAGCATGTCTGGAGGCCTTTTATCTGGACTGTCTTCCTTGCCCCATCACTTCTCATTATCTTTCTCTGAATATCACAATCTAGCCAATTCTGGGCTGAATAAGTTGCTTCCCACTCTCTCACAGGGTTTATTTACCCGTCACACCATTGAGTGGGGAAGAGGCCAAACAGTGCTGAACACTTCCTCAACTACTGGCAGACCTCAGATGTATGCTCCTTCTCGTTTTAATGAGTCCACCGACAGCTACTGTTTCAAATCCTTATGGCAGGAGCTTTGCTTTGGTCCTAGCTACTGTATAGCTGTAATAGGAAGTGCTGAGCTGAGGAGGGACTAATTCCAAGAAGGTTAGTTTTCTGAAAATAAAAAGCACAGGTTTGTCATTAGTCAAATATGTTACCAGAGCACATGTAAACAATGTTCAGCTTTTGTTTCCTGGAATTAATCTGCAGGCGGTATTAAAATTTAGAACAAAATTTTAGAGTAAGATATTGATCTGGTGTAGTTATTCAATAAGTGTCTGTATCCTGAGTTTGTATCCAAAACAAATTGCCAGGAGGGGAAACAGTTTTTTTCTGTAGTGTGAAGGTCATCATGACTACAAAAACATATTGATTTTACAACTTTTCTGAACTTTAAAAACTGCATCTAATTAAAAGAATTCCTATATTTCCCTTGGACACCAGCTCTAGGAGACCGACAACTTCATGCATATCAAGCCATTAATATGCATCAAAGGCTTGATCGCTCAGGTGCACAGTGAAAAATGCCTCAGGGCCATATGCCCATGCAATGCCAAATAGCAAATTATTTCAAAATTGTATGTTTCAGTATTATATTATCTTATACAACTATAGGTGTGCATTCAGATTTTTATTCAGTGGTGTGCTAAAGATATTGCAAATGAGAAGACTCCAATAGATTAAACCCTGCCCTTAGAATCCCACTCTTGTGCAGCAGTATCTGCAGGGCAAAGGGGTCCTCTCTGATAGCTAGCTTAAAATGAGATGTAAAATTAACTTCCAGTTTGGTATGTGAAGGTCATACTCTTTGAGTGGTCCTTTCAGTGGAACACTGTCTATTTTCTGTTAAAAGATTCCCTTGGGCCCATGTTGCAGCTAAAAGGAAAAATTCTGATATTGTAAAAGTTTCCTTCTCATCCACATGTAATAAATGCACTGAGGGATATTACTTTTTCCTTCTGTGAAAATCCCAAAGTGAGTGTATACCAGAGGTATAATATCTCTGATGTTAAAATGAAGTGTTATGGAATGAAAAATGTAGAAATCCAGGGTCAAACACAATTATTTCTGTGTGTCTTAAACAGTCATTGAGTGTAGCTCTTTCTAACTCTGTGGCAGGGGAAGCTGATATAGAGAAGAATGTTTCCACTCTATTATGGATCAGTGACAGAACTTGCAAAAGTTGTGCATCTTTAGGCATCGATGCATCTGGATAAGATCAGGACTGCAAATAAAACAGAGATTTACTATAAATTTTGTCATCTACAGGGTATGGCTATCATCACCATTTTTTAAATTATTTGGTAAAAAGCCACATTATATTCAAATACCAAAGTCATATCTACCCTAACTGTCTAAAAAACCCTTTGTCATCCACTCCCTATCTCATTCATCACTGGTCAATTTCTCACTACAGGACAACTGCTGACCGGATATTATTTGGGGGGCAGGACCATTGTCAACACAGCAGTGACATAGATGTGGTGCTATGGCTGTAGGTATATTGTTATGTGTATTAGGGTACAGCTGTGAAGCTGCAGTTTTTACAGTGGTCATTTTCACATCTTGATGGAGAGTCCTATATAGGGCTTGAATGATTGGTTTTGTATTAAGTCTCTAATTTAGTGCAATAATAAGTCTCCTCACACTCATATGGAGGAAGTCTATTCAGCCAACTGGAATGTGCAAATTAAGCATTAGAATACTTCACTAAATCTATACTCAGTCCACAAAATGAGTGTAATAATAAACAGTAATGTGACACCAGTATGAAAAGTAAATACATTTGGCAATATTGCCTCTACTCTATTCATTCACATATTACAACCATTCATTAGAAGGCTGCCAAATGTGTCACATTGTAACTACACTTAAGTAATTTATAGAAGAGTATAGCATACAGTAATATAAATCAGGGTATCTCTAATAATGTGATTTTTTTCACTGATTACCAATTTCAATTAATATCCTTTTACACTTTGGTGAATGAATACTATGGAATTTAGTTGATTAAACTTTTAGAGAGGCTTCAAATGTGCATTTCAAAAGAAACCACATAAACCCCACATAAACCCCTTCAGAGTCGACATGCAATGGAAGGTTATCTCTAATGACCCTATTTATCACTGTTTAAAATATTTTAAAGGTCACACTTGAAACTTGAGATTAATTGAAGATATAAATCAAGTATTTAAAAGTGAACAGAATTCATCTTCATCCTCTAAGTAAATATCAGAGTTCTTCTAAAAGTGATGACATTCTCTGCTCAAAGGTAGTTTAACTTATCAAAACTGTTAAAATGGAAAGTAAGTAAGAAAGAAAGAAAACAAAAGAAAAGAAAATAGAACGAATGAAAGAAACAAAATCCAGTGTTTTAGCATCAATTGTTTTTTCTTGCTTAGCTGATAGAATGGTGCTATATACACAATATGCCCAAAAGTATGTGGACAACCCTCCTGATTATTGGGTTCAGATTTTGATGTAAAACAAGCACATAGCCATGCAATTTCCACAAACACTGGCAGTAGAATGGGTCGTATTGAAGAGCTTAGTAACTGAACTGAACCCTCTTATTTATACCACTCATATATATATAAAATACTGCAATGTTTAAACCTTTTCAACAAGTCAGTTCATGAAATTTCTGTACTGTTTGATATGCCCCAGTCAATTGTAAGTGCTATTATTTTTAAATGAAAGCCTCTAGGAGCAACAACATCTCTGTTGACTGATTCAGTTAACTAAGCTTTAAAAGAGGCACTTCAAAAGTGCATCTAAACAGAAACCACATAACCCCCTTCAGAGTCAACATGCAACGTTTAAACCTTTGCCACAAGTCAGTTTGTGAAATTTTCATCCTGCTAGATATGCCCTGGTCAACTGTAAGTGCTATTATTCCAAATGAAAGTGTCTAGTAGCAACAACAGCTTAGCTGCCAAGTAATAGACCACACAAAATCACAGTGCAGGGCTGCAGAGTGCTCAAGTGGGTATTGCATAATAATCACTTATCCTCTGTTGCATCACTCACTAGCGTGCCAAACTGCCACCGGAAGCAACATCTGCAAAAGAACTCTGTATCAGGAGCTTGATGATATGGGTTTCCATGGCCTGACAGCTGCACGCAAGCCTTAGACACTATGCACAACACCATGTGCTGGCAAAAGTGTTGTAAAGCATGCTGCCACAGGACTCTGAAGTAATGAATGCTTAATTGTATGGCAGTCTGATAGACAAATCTGGGTTTGAAAAATCTGGGTTATCTACCAGAACTCAAATTACCAAAGGAAGGTTTGTTGGTGTAAGAACAATGGTCTTGGACTGTTTTCAGTGTTGAGCTAGACCCCTTAGTTACACTGAAGGTTAATGTTAATGCTATAGCTTAGAATGACATTTAAAAAAATTAATTGCTTCCAAGTTTGTGGTAACCGATTGGGAGAAACCTTTTCCTGTGTCAGCATGACTGTGCCCCTGTGCACAAAGCAAGGTTCATAAAGGCAAGGTTTGATGACCTTGCTGTGGAGTAAATCAAGTGACCTGACACATCTCTGAACTAAACCCCACTGAACACCTTTGGGATGAACTGGAATGTCAACTGTGAGCTAGGCCTTCTTTTGCAACATCAATATCTGATCTCACGAATACTCTTTTGATTGAAAGGGTACAAATTCCCACAGATACACTTCAGACCCTGTGGAAAGCCTTCCCATAATAGTAAAGGCTGTTACAAGTCCCAAAAAAAGGGATGGGGGAGGGGGTAAATCCATATTAATGTCCATGGTTTAGAAATAGGTGTGATGGTCTGTTGTCCACATACTTTTGGCCATATAGTGTATATTGTCAAATTAGAGATGCACTAGAGTGAAGATAAAAAGACACATTGGGACATGTGTAGCAATTATCTTCAGTCTTCCATTTCTTTAATATATTACACACAGTACTCACACCCAGATTTCAAAGTTTTCTAAAATAGTATACAAATATTTCAGAAATAGTACACACTATTCAAACAATCATCCATTTTTAAAAGTCCCTTATCTCATGACAATTTACACTGTGTGAAATACTCATTAATTAGGAAATCAGTGTTTTATTAATGAAAACTATCTTACACAATATCTACATAATATCGGTATTATTGTATCCACAGATAGAAGAAAGATTTAACAGGATGCACTGTAAATACAGAGGGCTGACAATGTCATATATTCAACATGAAAAAGGACTTTAACTTTGAAATAAATAAATTACAAACAGATAATATAAAGTTTGAGATTCACAATGCTTGAATTCATGGCCATGATGACATTCAGATACTATATCCATCCTGTGTTACCTACTGCTAGCCTGACACACACAACTTGTAACTATGAATCTTATCACAGCCATGGAATCTGCTATTTGGTTAAACAACATATCGAAGAATGAGTGGGAATCCTTCTGAAAGTATCTGCTGTCTTACTTAAAGTTCCTCTTCCCAGCTTTACTATGCAAGAGATGAGGGCTCTAACGTTTCTCAGTAAACACCAAGCATTCCTATTGTGACAATGGATAAAGAGAGGTGCACTGCATTAGTTAACACATGAGACAATTCATCCAAAGTGACCATTCTACTTAGTGATGCCAATATATATGCAACACTATATAAGGAATCCAGCAATTACCAAAAAGGGGTCATGGATTGTTTATCAGTAAACCTGAGAACTACATCAAATACGCAAGGAAGGAGCCCCTCTCAGGTTAATTTTCAACAATGCAAACTGGGTGACATCCAACAGCACTAAATAATTAGCCACCATGGTAAATCCCATAGTGACTCTGAGAATTTTGTCAAGTTTGTGTGTTTTCCACTTGTCACCTACTTTAAATACAAGGACAAGTTCTATAGACAGAAAACAGTTACACTAAGCCTTCACCTGAACACTATAGCTTTGTAGGAAGCTATATTAAGGTCAAATTAGAAAATACAGTGTGTGCTGTGCATAAATAAGGGTTGAAACATCAATATTGAAGTCTATAGGAAATCCACTCCTACTGATGACTATTTGCTGTTTGATTCCTACAAGCCACTGGAATACAAGCTGGAGGTGAAAAGAACTTTACACTATGGTGCTTTGGATATACCAACCAACATGAAGGCCAAAACAAGGGGTGCAAACATCTCTGAGTAATGTTAAAAGCTTGCAGGTATCCAGACTGTCAAAATAGTAAAAATCAGACAGATAGGAAGAGCTGAGAAGAAATGCAGAGAGAACAATATGGTAAACCCCCTGTGTGGCTGAGTGTCCAAGAAACTCAGGGGTATTTTTTAACAAACATTGTATTCTTGTGCATGTCAAGCCCAGCAACACACCAAGATGCATAATATACCAAAGGCAATGCAGGGGAAAATGAACAGACCTGTATATTGGTGAGATGAAACAAGTTCTCTAAAAGCATATGACCCAATTTATTGGGAACTGTTCAGGTTAAGACTCAGTGTTCTACAGTGAGAAAACTCTGTATACATTTTAAAAGGAGTAAACAACTGGTTTGAAAAGGAAGTTACCTAAGTTAACCTGAAACAATCATCCCTTAACAGGACAGATGCAACACACTTATAAGATATAATTACAGAGGCAATATAGACTCAGTTTCACTCAAATTCACACCTCCAACAATCTTGTAATCTTAAAAGAGTTTTGCTATATTATAGGTGTTAATCACCCGCAAAGGTCCAGTCACTCAAGTGAACCACTGAAGCCCTTTGAATGTGAGGTAAACCATCTTCAAGACTGTACTGCAAGTCCAGTCATCATTACTGGACTATTGATATTTCTCTTTTTCACATCCATAGGTAGTTAGCTAATTAATTTCATTTCATTTCATTGTGTAATTGTAGAATTCTCCGAACTTTCCATTAATGATAAACATAATTTTCAAATAGTAGGGTACAGAACATCTACCATAGACAATGTTTAAATAAATTCCACACTTCAATACATTTTGAAAGCCCTGGATAGTGGACATGTTTGAAATATTCAGTGGACACATTGTGCATAATATTTCTGCATTACAATGATGGGTATTGGGAAAATGTGCAAGACTAATATTTTTAAATGGGCTTCCAATTTGGTGTTTGGCATCACCTTTAAAACTGGGATTAAATGGGTTTTTTATTTAGATCATTATTAAAATTAGTCAGAAATGCAGCTAGACCATTAATACTCAGTGGTTTCTGCATGAAAAGAATTTGGAGTATTATCTCTTAATTGGGAATCTATTCTCATTTATATGAGTTCCATCAAACTCATTCTGCACTCTAAAGGAGTGCAAGTTGCCTTTTATCTTGGACATATTTTGGAAATATTCTGTATTTAAATATGAAAAGCATGGTTTCACAGTGTAGTGTTAAGAACAGGAGGCAACTACAATTGTTGCCAGCTTTATACGTGGACAAGTAGGTTGAGAGCTATTCAAAGTCTATTCCATTGACAAAGCCATTAGCAGGAGGTACAATGTCAAAATCATAAGTGCAAGTTCAAAATCTGAAGGTTACAAAATACTTTTATGGGAATTAGCTTCTACAGACACATGTTTTGGTCAGGAATCTTATGGTTTTGACTGGAAAAAAACTTATTTCTTTAACTCTGAACAGAATACACTGTGCAGTGCACTAATGAGTAGCTGCTGGCACAGTAACTGAATAGCAAAGGCTATCTATGCAAGTAGAGTTTAAATATCAAATGGATAGAAGAGACATTGGCAGCTACAAAGGCTAATGATTATCAAACAATTACAACGAAACATAGTCCTCTCCAATTAAGAGTAAGACATTCAACAAAAACACATCACGCCATTCTCATAACCTTTTCTCTGATGTACTCACTAAGTCACACAGCCAAAAGAACATGTATTCAGGCTGTTGGTAATGCTAAAGCTTATACTGGGTAAACACATAACTTTAAAAAGGTTTGAGCTAAATGTGGTCACTGTAAGCTAACATAACAACATTTTGGACTGTGTGACAAAGGCAGCTACCCTACCCAGGTCTGACAGGAGGTAAATGTGAGCTCTGAGCACAAGACCAAAGAGCCAGCACCCTGGCATAGCTCCCTGGCATAGACCCATTTAGTCTTCCTAAGTGACGGTCTCCGTCACACCATCTTCCCCTTCGGAGAGTGCCAGTCCCCGTCACAGACTGGGGTACCTAATTCCAGTCCTGGAATTCCACTGCCCTGCAAAGTTTAGTTACAACACGCTTGGCTCTAATATTCAGATTCTAAGGCTTTAGTTAACTGGAGCATGTGTAGAATTAAACTCTCTAGAACTATAATTGGGCACCTCTGTCAAGATACACCAATGCAAAGACACAAAAATGTAAATAGAGTATGTAAAAGTGCTACTATTATGAGCATCTATACAATGGGCTGGAATTAATGTATTTGCTTACTGTGCAACCCCCCCCCCCCCCCCCCTCCTTAAAAATCAGTTTTTATGACTGTAGGTCATCTTACACAATGAATGTGGCTTTCACATAAATATAACCTAAATTAAAGATGTGTTTTAAATTCTGCATCTAAAACCTCTACACCACGAACAGAGAGGTGAACACTTCAGCTGAGCAATTGGTCCCAAAATAATGAAGCATGCAGTGAATTAAAATATGTTTAGCATTATTTAATTTAAATGAATAAGATTCACATACGTTTTTGTGTTAGTATATGAAAATTTCACAAACATTAGTTGATAATTTAAATATATACTTATGTAAAATATTTTATAGGTAATAATTTACCAACTGAATACTTTCACTTTTTCTTTTCCCATGTCAAATCAATAAATTAAAGCTGCTGTAAAGGCAATAAATATAGGCCTAAAACCTAAATGTTTTATACATTTCAATAAGGTCTTCTTGATTATTATAAAGGTAGTATGAGTTAATGGTAACGCAGTCTTGGTCTTCCAGTAATTAGACTGTCAGGTGTCAGTTGCGTTGGAGCAGTAAATGCTCTGGAATGTACAGTGCAGGTATACTCCAGAGCGGAGTTCCAGAAACATGCCTTCAGGCTGCTGTATTATAAGGTGCAAAATGGGGTTATTTAAACTTTGGTGAGTTCAGTTTCAGTTTAAGCCTACAATTTTATCTACTGTGCACTACCTCTTTCATTATCTAAGACCCTTGATGCACAGTTCAGGCTTAGCAGAACTGTCACCACGGATACCTTATTAAGATTTACAAATATATGAGAGCAGATTCTAAAACTAGCAGTTCATAGATTTTGGGAAGGAAAACAGAATAGCAATCTGCACTGTTATGTTGTCTAAATTGATAATCTGAAATATCTTGACTATGACATGAAGATATCTATGAATTATCCACAGAAAAACAATTCACAGTAACATCGCAAACACTCACAGTTTGATTCTGTTGTAAAATTAGGTCAAATTATGCTAAATAATATTTTATTGTCGAATAGGCAACTTGCCTACATTAGCTAGCTAATGTTGAAACATACAACGCTAATTCCGTAAAAGTCAAATTAAAGTTTATTAGTGAGTGAATCCCCTTACTGAGACAAAGGATCTAATTAAAATAGAATATCTAGCCAGCTAACTTTCCCAGATCTATTTGTTAACTAGAGTGATTAAATATTTATTTCCAGAAATAAAGTTAGCTAACTATTTCTGTGTACTCCAAATGGCAACTTGAGAATATTCATTGCTTTACTCCGCTAGCTAGCAATTTTTATCTAATATTTGGCTCATATTTTGCTGGATTATGGGGATATTAAGTCAATATGATACTATCTACTTAGTTTGAAATCAACAGCATGCAAATCAGGGTGGGAAGCCACACCTTGTGGTAGCCAATGACAATTGCACCCTTGTTGAAAAATCTGTCTGTCCCGCCAATGGCCACTCGTCGTATGACGTAGGTGATACGCACTTCAGAGTTGTAAGGTTAAATCGGCGTGTTTGAAAACAGTAGCTTTAGCTAATACAAATCCGCGCTAGTCTTTCCCTCAAAGGGTTAACTGCTCCATCACGAGCTACAGGGAACAGGTTGCCAGGGAAACGGCCGCATGGCAACAGGATCAGAGCCTGGGGGTTGTCTGCTGCTAAGTCTGCTCCCATTTTACATTTCTTCACTAGATGGTGTGCAAGCCACTGGAGAGTAGCATAGACTTCCTCGCGCAATAAGACTCTAACCAAAACAAATCTGGGAAGCTACACGGAACGCCATTGATCTTGTTTTTAAGGACGGAGGAGCGGGATTAATATTTTTGACAAACCCATTTTTTAATTTTTGATAGCGACGTGGAAAACACCAAGTTTAGCGGTGATGGACATTATGATTGCAGTGCAGGATGCGTGTGTCTCTGGTCAGTGGCTCACCGCTATAATCCTCAGTCTTTGCTGCTTTTTGCCTTCGTGCTTGCCCGCTGGACAAACTGTGGACTATGCTTCGAGTGAAAGTGTGGTCAGCAGACAAGGAGACACTGCGCTCCTGAGGTAGGAGAAAGAAGCAGCTAACTAGTTAGAATAAACTGACGTTAGCTAAACTTAATAGTGCCTAACATCCACGAGTCCGTTTTGCTTTAAGGATGTTAAACATTACTACTCTTTGCCCATCACTTCTAACTGGGTCAATCCAACAGCACACAAAAAAAAAATCCGTATTCGTTTTTTCCCCCTGTGAGCTCCTGAACGGTAGCATTGGCTAAATAAATCGTGTCTGCGACATTTATCGCTAGCTGGACGAATTACGTTTTTATAGTAGTTCCTTAATAGTTTGGGAGTAAATTATAGTCACTAAATAAACGTCATTTTTATTATTTCGCAGTCAGTACACAAGTCTGATGTTTGCGTATTATTTGGCAGTCAGAGTCGAAGTCTGATGATTGCGTAACGAGGATGTAGCTAACTAACGCTTTTGTAAACCCCGCCAAGATGAGTATTTTGTCCAGTTAGCTAGGTTATGTTACAAAGAAGTCATTCATGGTGCGCGGTCCGAAACTGTGTGATGGCTTGCGTTTTGCGTACTGAATAAAAGAAGTTTTATGCAATCTAGACTATAATGGATAAGTAGGTGGGCACAGTAGATAGATAGGGTCTATAATTGAATATTAACCCTTTTAAGATTCATTTCATAGCATGAATGTGCCGCGGGAATCGGGCCGTGTAAAAGCTAGTTGCAGGCATCAGAAAATCGGAATTATGATGGAGGCTTAACCTACAAACCTGATTTCATCCCAGCCTCAGCTTTTCTGTTGTTGTAAAATAGAATTTGCCTCAAATTTAAACAAAGGAACATTATAAGAAGAACTTGAACTTGCCCCAGAAAGGACCATTATTTTTGGCATGGAGACCTCTTGGGTGTGCCTATATCAGAATCTTTTACAACTTTGCTGTCACTTCTGCCTTTAGTCTGTCGGTTAGATAAAGTCTAAATTTACCATGATGGGTATTAAAAATAGTTCCTGAACCTTGCTGATACTGACTGATATCCCATCACTACCTCCCAAAAAGGTAAACTCCTAAAGGCACAGGTCACTACCCTTTTGCTTTTCACATTTCAGCTCAACAAGAATTTGACATTTCAAAGCTTAATGTATCAGAAAGAGCTTATTAGAGAGAATAACATTACCTCTTCAAGAGTAGCCAGTCTGCATCACTGTCTGAATACATTTTCAGCTCTCAGCCAAGTATTCATCAAATTGTACCAAAATTAAAGTACATAATGAAGTAGAGACAGATAGTATAGTTCATACACACTATCTATTAGATAGTATGTATAAAATCCCAAGTGCCTGACTGATGGCAGCAGACCAAGTCATGCCACATCATGCCTCTGTGGCTGTTTGACTTGCCAATTTCCCTTGTATTTGGAACATGCTCCCCTTTGAACCAAATGAAAGTGCTCATTCCAGTTGTGTATGTGTAATAATACATCCTGGGTGTGAATTTATATCCATTTCAATAAGTATCTGTAATCAGAGTAATCAGTCTTGGTGTAGTGGTATGATGACTGCATTCTTTTTTCCAGTTCATTTAAATGTCTTATGTCAGATATGTGCACACTCACTGACTATTCTGTTAGGTACATTTATTTTTAGGTGAACTTTATAAGTGTATGTTTTCAGACCGTATCCCATTTGTTTCCATGTACAATTTGTCGGCCATTTTTTGTTCATCACTGGTTAGTCTCTGATCACAGGACTACTGCTTACTGTCTAGGGTTTGGTTGGGTACGATTCTTAACACCGCAGTGCAACTGATATGGTTGTGGCATGGTATTTGGAGTTGTGCTCATATGAGGCATATCAGGCACAGCAGTGTTTCGACAGTTTTTCCTGGGTGTCACTGCTGGGTCTGCCACCCACATATCTTCAGCCAACAGCAGTTGTGCGGCTAGAAATTGACTATTGATGAAGGGTTGGAAGATGGCTAACACTGATTGTGCATGGTGTCATGGGAATATCTAATTTATTGGAAAACTTTAGAGGTGGTCATTTGGAATGAGCATGTCTTTTGTTTTCTTCTTGATCGAGGGGAAGATTACAAAACAGTCACAAAGGCTGCACTGAGTCTTTTGAAGCTTCTTTTAACAACCGTTCTTTTTATTGACCAAGTTTCAGAAAATTGCATGTTACATGCCAAAAACTATCAAAAACCTATTGGTGAAAAGCTGCCCATTTTCTAGCAACTAGGAGCTAATTTACTTCTGCCTTGCTGTTTCGTCTAGGGAATCAGAATTTGTAATTATCTTAGGTTGGCAGCAGGCTTCCTGTGTCTACTCAGAGGCTTTCTTCAAACTCTGATATGTACTTACCAACACACCAAACATATATGCATGCATCATATTTTTTCCAAGGAATATAATCAAACAATACGTTCACCCTCTCTCTTGCCCTTCCTCTTATCTCTCTCAGCATTAGACTTGCACTCTGTTTCCTACTCTTCTTACACAAAGCATTTCTCTCAGTGAGTTGAGAGACTATAATTTCACCCATAATAAAAATTTGTTCCAAGTGATGTCCCTTAATCAATAATATTGGCTTTCAGTCTCCACTGTGACAACATATTACCTATAGTTTCTAACTGTATTTAATAAATGTTACAAATAAAGCGGGTGGTGAGTATATTTACATTAAATATTCCATTATAAAGATCACTAGGGCCCTTATTGCTGCTGATTAGACAGCTGCTGCTTGGATGTGGCTTTCAATGAGCTGTTTTTTTCTGTATTTCATGTGTGATAAATATTAAAGTCACAGCAACAATTTTTCATCAGCTTAGAAGGTAGAGTCAAAGTAACTAATAGGTCATTCAGAAATATAAATTGGTTACTAAGTAAGCTATGCAAAATATGATCTTATGTCAATGTTTATTAATGACAACTAGTGGTGGCTAAGTGAAATCAAACATTCAGCACAAATGCAGTCAAATATAGATGGCTTATTAGCTAATTGTTATACTATTCTCTCTGTTTGCTAACTGCATTTTTTCCTAATAAAGTTCCTCTGTGCTCATAATGTTCAAATATGGTTTCTAGGACAAATTAAAATACCGTATTTTTTTTTTAGCACATTAGCCCTCTAAATATGCATTAAAAGATTTGCCATAAGGAGATAAATAAAACTTGTCAAATCGAATGTCAGTAGTTATTGTCATTTGTAAATATTTTTTTGTTTTTTTCTCCAGTCTAAGCCCATACCCATTGTCTGAGTAACACCAAGGTCCCCTTGTAATAGTATGGCCCCCTTTTAAACTGATAGAAGTTTGGGAAGATTGCCACTGGATCTTTCCTAGCTGTGGCAGACATGCATCTTTGTTGTGCAGCTCAACACAGTTGCAGGAGAAGACAAACTGCCTGATTTTAAATGAATACATGACACTTTAACCTGGGTGGTGAATTGCTTACATTGACTGGGGTAAATGCCCAGCCTTCCTTCAGAGCCTACCAGAACTTCAGCACCTGAACTCTTGAGGACCACATTTCATCAACATATTGTCACAACATATTGTCACAAATACTAGTAGAACTTGGGATCTAGCACCCAAGCTTTTGCTAAGTGTCTTTGGCTTATGCTTAAGTCAACTTTGTCTAGAAAACAGGTTCTATTTTTTGTCAGTGCAAACAAGAATATTTTGGTTCAGCAAAGGATGTGTCTGAATCAGGCAATAGCCCATATATGTGCAAGTGTCTGCTCCAGTTATTTTTTGGGACTAGGTGCAGGAATATTGTAGTTTGCAGATCCAGTTTCTCTTTGCTGAGAGACTTTCTGTCACCACCCAGGGCATCATTATTCATGACGAAAGGGCAAGTTTGAGCCCTGGTGGTAACTCCCCAATATCTTTTGTCTTTCATGGTCACAAAGGTCTTCTCTTGCAGTCATGCTGGCCATAATGAGAGAGACTGTCACACCTGACCAGAATTCTTATGACCTTAGTCCTGAATATCTTTTGGCTTAATTAGTGGAAGAACCACACCTGTAGCACAGGTCATGCTTTGCGGCCCTGACTGACATATCAAATTTTAGCCAAGTCTCTATCCATTGAGGTGGTAACTTAAGTTCTTAGTTTTATTTTGTTATAAATTTACTTATTTTTTGCTATGTTCATAAAGTTTTAAGTCTTTTGCTTATGCACATGTAGGCTAGCAAGACATTTAAAAATGAAGTTATCAGGAATAACAAAGAGAGTAGATCTGTTGTATGCCCTCAATATGCTAGTCACAAGTATCTCACTTGCCCAGTTGATAGCTGTAGGTGGTCTCTGAGGATGTGATGCTTTTTGGCCTGTGACTTACTTCAACACTTCATCTGAAGGTGGGTAGTGGTTCCTGCCTTCTCATGCACACCTTTCTGTACCATTTGCTGATTTTTAAATATTTTTGTATATATAAGATGTACACCAGTGACACTTAAAATCTCACCTAAACATTTTTTATAATTGGGATTTTGTTAAATGAGACTGGATAGGCAATGATACAATAGTTTTGCTGTCAGAATTTTTCATTTTAAACTAAGAGAAGCATTTTCTGATGAAACCTGTGGGGGATAGGTTCTCTTCTTGCACCTGGAGAGTCAAAGTGATTCAAATTTGAAAGCAGAAAGTTAGATTGGTATCTAGCCAGCGTTGGGTTTCCATCACAATTGCCAGTCATTTCTTAAAGTACTCATGTGGCACTTAGATTTTTGGTCTTTGTTTTCTTTTACTTATATTGTTTTTCTATCACAATGATCACACTCTTCTCAGTGTTGCTTTGTCTCTTAAATCAATGGTTAGGTCTACATTAGTCTTTGCAGTTATTATTGTGTATTTTTTCGCTGTAACCCAGCAGATGATCTGTTATGGAATCTAGGAGAAAATTGTTGTTTTTAGTAATGGCAGATCTAGAGTGCATCATGTAGAAGGGCTTCCTCGCTGTAGTAAATGCATCAAAGAGGACTTTATATAGGCAGTACTAAATCATTCAAAAAGGAAGAAGTTTGTGGAAGTGATGAAGAGACGATGTTTATATGAAATAAATAAATGTAATCTTGGGCATAAATATATGGTTATACTCACTGACAATGTTTAGTTTAATGGAAAAATACACATTTCATTTAAAATGCTGATTTTTTTCTTTAAATAAAGATATTGTTGAAAATAGACTATTATCTTATATTATAAAAACATCCTTAACTGAACATCCAGTATGGAAATATGTTCTCTAGGTACTTTTAACACTCTTATTTATTCACACACAAAAAAAGAATGAACCCTTGCTAGGAATTGTTGTGTGTGTTTTAAATAATATAATAAATAATAAGAAAGTAATATTTTTGGCAACATGTGACAATGAAGCTTTCATGTGTTAAGTTTTTATTGTCAGCTCTTGTTGACACTAATGAATCATCAGGTTTTGCTCTTCTTATTAATGTAGCTATGCCTGTTCTCTCTATAGCTGGAAAGTATTTCTTCACTAATGAAAAAAAAAATCTTAGTCTCTCTTGTGTGGAATGTTGTTTATACACACTTTCTGTAGGCTGACATGAAATCATGTGAGATGTTTATCAGAAAAAATATTTCCAAGAACACAGAGAGCCACTCGTTAGTGAGAAACTCTGATTACCCTGGAGGCACTTGGGCACATACATGTCACAAATGACGGCCAGTGGCATATATATACATATTCTTCCTACCATTCCATGACTTACAATTTGATGTACTGAGAGTATACAAGCACAGTAAATGAAGAGAGAATGTTGATATACACTAAACATGGAGGTGTGGTTCACTTGCTGCTACAAGAAGTCTGCATGTCCGAAGTAAACAAAGGGCATTTTGAAGCAAAAAAAAGGACATTAACTGGTTAATATTCTAACCTTAGTAACATTTACACAGTCCTTATTCTGTTCTGACTGAAAATGTCTCACTTTTTTGGTATTCCTTTTCATCCATTTCTTATCCATAGTTGAAGTGATTTCATTATGGAAATTGGGGGAAAGGCTCTCTAGGGGTTGAAAGTGCACAGGGATGATGGGGATGTTGGCAGGGGTGCAATTTTAGGCTACCTCAGCCCTAAAAACAAAATTAGGGATGTACACCCTCATTTTTACATATTGACATGTTTAGACAAAGGCGTACATATAAAATTGATTTATAAAAGTGTACAACCATAGGCAGGGCTGTTGTGACTGCAGCATTTCATGTCTTGGCCATTGGGTTTGAAGTAGCCTAGGTCTGAAAAAAACAGGAATGCACCTATCAGACTGATGTGGCACCCTGATGGACTGAGCTTTGCTGAACAAATTCACATGCATTCTGACCAGCATGATTAGGAAACCTTATTTAAGAAAAGAAAATAGTTATATAATAAAATAACATATATTTGAGGGACGCTTAGATTGCTGACCATGTTTGCTCTTGTGATCCACTTCTAAGGCTCACCTTAAAAAAGGCTGAAATTCATTTCAGAATTCAGTTCTAAACAGCCACAGCTAACCATCTAAATCTGTCCTTGTCTTGGGGCACATTCTCTGCAATGTGGAACTATTCATGCAGGTCAACATAGGTTATGAGAAAGATTGCGATCTCCCTCGATAGGAGTGCATGGGCTTGGTGACTATTCAGGCATCAGTGTAATAACAAACCATGTGGAATCAGATTGTATTTGTCTCCAAATATAACATTGAAGTTTTGTCATTTCCATGTTCCAGCACGCCACACTCAAGTAAAGAAGGGGTTGATAAGAAGGTGATGAGTTGTATTGTGTCTTAGCATAGGGACAGTGCTAAGCAGTGCAGAGTGTATCTTTCTGGGCCAGAGAGTGAGGAACACTGATTTAATGGTTCATTTTCCGACATAACTGAAAATTCCTTTGTGGACAAATCTTGCATTAAAAAAAACCACAATCAAAGCATGACTTTTTCACACTAAGGAATAACTTCTGCAGAAAGACTGGGTAAAATTGAACATGTGGGAGCTGTTACCAGTCATTAGCCTGATTCTTTTCCATTGATTAGTTTCTGGGCGACAGGCTTCTTTGGGTGTCATTTTAAGTCTGATTCAAGATTTGAAGAGGATTCATCATTAAATCAAGTCATTCATTAATTGCACACTTACAGTATACTAGGTGCAGGTAGTTAATTGCAGGTAGACTAGGTGCTTGCTGTTCTACAGCGTGAACCTTTCAAACCCACTGCACCCTTTAACTTGGACTTGTGAAAAGTAGATTGATAGATAAGGTGGGAGAATCTCACAGTTTAACCCAAAAGCTTTACTTTTAGATTGGTGCTCATATTGAAAAAACTTCATCACTTGTGAAAGGTAAGAGGCAGTGCTGGAGTAATTGATCAGGCTGATATAAATGATCTGATCTGTAACTGATCAAACTGATGAAAAATAATTCATTTGTCATCACAGTGTTCTTCTGCCTTCTTAGCCAGAGAATAGAGGCTTAGTGCTACTATTGTATTATAATGCAGTGAGTCTTGGGTTTGCTCCCCTACAACAAAACTGTAATCCAGATGCATGAACAATTTGAATTGTATCAATTAATAGTTTAATTGATTCAGTATACTGAATATTACATATTTATTTATGTTTACTGTTTTCATTTTTATTTTGCACTCCATCAAAGTTTTTGTAAAGGCCCAGACGTACAGACTCCTTCGACATAGACAGACATTTATTGAATGATGCATACAACAGTCATACTCACACATAACGTAAACAGTGAACATGAATGATGTGACTATGAACAAAGACAACACAACTATGACCGACACCAGTGCACACACCAACAGGGGTTTAAATACATATAGACATAATGAGACTAAACCAGGTGCAAGTGTGTGCTAAACATAGGTGTAGTTACAAACAAGACAAGTCACAGTCAACGAGAAACTCCCACTACACGCGGCGAGCTATACCGCGTGATCAGAAGGAAGGGGTACGTTCCGTGACAGTACCCCCTCCCAAGGGGCATGGCTCCTGACGCGTCCCACTCCGAGATAGCGAATCCCAGGCCGCCGTGTACATATACACAGAAAGAGCACGGCAATGCCTGGTGCCCACCCAACACAAGGCGGGCTTGGAACCGCCACCATGGAGGTCTTTCCATGTCTTTCCATGTCTTTCCATATGAGGGGGAAAGGCAGAGTCCATGCCTCTCCCAGGGCAGTCTGCTATGGTCTGTGGCAGGTCCACTGCTCCGAAGGCGTGGCTATGGCTTGCAGCATCAGTAAGCTCCCTTGAGGGACCCAGTCTGTACGTATAACATTGCACCCACAAGCATCGTGGGTGCACACAACAACAAACAGACACTCCTGTAGACACATGATGCATATGATGCATACAACAGTAGCACTCACACGTAACGTAAACATGAACAATGTGACTGAACAAAGACAACACAAACAATGACCGACACCAATGCACGCACCAGCAGGGGTTTAAATGCATATAGACATAACGAGACTAAACCAGGTGCAGGTGTGTGCTAAACAACATAGGTCTGGTTACAAACAAGACAAGTCACGGTCAACGAGAAACTCCCACTGCACGCGGCGGGCCATACCACGTGATCAGAAAGAAGGGGAGCATTCCGTGACAGTTTTATACTATATTGCTTAGGGATTTTAGAGTTAAATAGCAAAGAAGTTCTGGCTGTGTCTGAATATGGTTTAGAATCCTTTATATATAAATGTTGTGGAATTTTTGTAGTCTGTTTGAGTCTCTCAGAGTAAATACACAAGACACTAAAAGGTTAAAATGCAGAAATGTTCAGAGAACATTGACATTGCAGGGAACATAAAAGATAGGCTTCTGTTTAGGTTCTGATACTATAAAGCTTTGGCATGAAATATAGTACAGAAGGTTGCTTTAAATATTTGATGAATTCAGAAACTTTGCTGACAGCTTGAAAGAGACACAAGCCTGCTTTTTGGTACAGCTCTGTATCACAGACCAGAAAGTTATAGGTTTTGAACAGTGGACCTTGGTATTGCTTAGTGTGTGCTATAGGGCCTACCCTGATGACTACTACAAACAATACAGCTTCTTCCAATTCTTCTGGAGTTTTCTTAAAATTTGAAGGCATATCATTGGTTTGGTCTCAGCTATTGATGAGTGCAGCTTTTGTATTTTATACATTTTCTTCTGTCTCACAAGGACCCCATTGCTAATGAGGCTTTGGTCTCACAAGGATTTATTGTGAAAGAGGAAAATAATCAAAAACAGCTTCTCCAACATATCTTTACAGAGCTTTATGGTTGTAAGCAGCCCTATCCTTTGTATCATACTTTGTACTAAAGGGAGCTCACAGTGCAGCCCTGAGAATGCAGATGGTTGGCAAGGTTGTCAGTATGATGGACCTTTTCATTTGCTGACATATCTGACATTCACTTCCTGAACATGTTTGAAGCCTAAACTTCACCAGCGCACAAGAGAGTAGCATTTCTGATAGACCTTTTTTTTTTACTTTCAGTAAGCTCCAGCAGACAGTTGCCTCTGTCATTGTGTCAAATTAAAACTATGTCAATACATCTGCAAGAGTAACTTTTAAAACACTTTGTGTTTTTCTTAGGTGGTTAATTTTCTCATTCTAAAAAATAAATGTTTAAACAATTGATGGCATAGTTATGTCATCTAATCAAAACTACCTTTCAGCTAGAACTGGTATGAATCATTAATGACCATTATAATGAATGTAATTCTGCAAATATTCAGCTTTTACTGGCACCCAGCTATACCATGCAGCAGAATTGCTGTGTTTTAATGGAAATTCCCAAAGTAGCACCTTTTGCTAGGTGTAGAGAGTCAAGATGAGATCATGAGTCAAGATGAAATATGAGCATAATATTCTCAGCCACCTGAAAACAGCAAGCCTTCAGAGCAGTAGGTATGCACTAGGTGTGAATATTGTGGATTTTTTCCACAATTTTCACATTTTTCACGTGAGCATTGGCTCATATCAATGTAGTATATTTAAGCTGTGTTTAAACCTAATAGATGAAAATGTAGCTTGAAAGAGGTACAACTTTCAGGTGCTGTACATTGTGATTACTTCATCATCATATTAGTTTTAAATGCCATTTAAGTCCTAGTCTTGAATCAGGCATTTCTATCTCTGCAATTAAACCTGCAGTTCTTTGAAGAAAAAACTACACATATTGAAGTTCCTTTTAAGTAGACTTAACCTCACCTCTCCTCAGCCTGTCACTGTTTTTGTGGCTTTTGATGAAGCAGGCACACTGAATACCAGATAATTTTGAGTGTTCTTTCCCTTGCAACGAGCCACCCACTTTTCTCTCCCATTGGTAATATCACTGTGTTGCTTCTCTTATATGACTCATTTTAGCCCTTAAAATCTCTTTTGAAATAGTATTGAATGGAATTTACATAACATTTGTAATGGGTTTAGGAATTAATTTCAGAATAGTACTTAGTCACATTACATCAGATTAGGTACTTCTAAGCAAACCTTACTACTGTTCAGCTACTAAGAAAAGGCATTGCAATTTACTTAACTGTACACTGCCATGTCTAGAAGATTTTTAAACTAAGTCCATAGAGCAATGTGCATTACACATACCTGGAGATGCTAAGAGATCAGTAACTGGAGGGGCTCCATTGGTAATTATTAGTGAATGGAACACAAGGGTTCTAAGAGTTCGTATTAAGCCATCGCTTTGCTATTATTGCCTATAATTTTTACTTTCATTGACAGAATTCATATTCAAATGAGTAGGTGCTTTATAGCAATTGATAACAAATATTGTATTGTGATTCAATTGCCGTAATCTTCAAAAGGCTTCGTTTTTATATACACTATAGACACTCTATAAAATGTAGTTACTTGTTAATGTGTTCATTTGCTTATTGTGGCATTCTGTAATGTTGCTATTGCAGTATTGCATTGTTCTGATTATGAACAGTTAACATGGAATACTGTAAGCACTTTGTTATTTCAGAGAACTAACTTTTGTGACAGGCATCAAAACCAATCTACCAATGTAGTATAACGTCTGTTTAACTTTTATTTAAAAATGTACCCTACATTTTTTTACCCCAAATAATGCTTGTTCCTAAGGCTTTGAATAGAAGCACATATTTCAACCTAATTTTATATACTAAATTATTCATGGTCTCTAAGCTTCTGTAATATTTAGCAAGACTCCAGGTATGGCAAGAAAGTCTAAACGCACATACTTCAGCCTGTGAAGTACAGTGGTTAGAGATGTTATGTTTGTTTGTTTTTGAGGACATTTCCAGAACTTTTTTGGGAGTATTTCTGAGCTTTTATTGTTTGACAACTAACGTCCTTTTAACATAATTTATTATGAAAAGCAATATTAGTAGATATATTAGGTTAAATCATGTTAGCTGAGCATTTGGACTATGCCATATGCGTCATGTTTTAACTACTTTAAAGGTGACATACCCCTTTTCCACAAGTTAATATGGTTCCCTGGGGTCTCAAATGTCTATGACATGCTGTAGTCATGATACCACAAGGATCAAGCATCACAGCACCGTTCTCACCCTCTTTAAACAGCCCTGTTCAGAGTAGCCATTTTGAGTGGCTGTTCCTTTAAATGATAATGACCTAGTGTTCCACTCCCCTTCTTCCTGGGGTGTGCCAAGTATGACTTTGTGCTACCATGGCAACAAGCATGAACTCTGGGAGAAACATGGCTGCTAGAGAAAACATAGCAGTGGAACAATATATGTAATCAGAACCTGAGCAAGAGGAGGTTTCTGAAGTTTGAGAATTAAGAATAAAACAGGACATTTTGGAGCTATTAACTTTAGGTAAGTTTGACATTTCTTTTTGTATGTTTGATGGCTAAGCTCATATGGTGTTGCAGGTTGTGGTGGTTGTGTAGCAGACAACTGCTGGTGACAAGACCTTGACACCTATTCTCTCATTTTACTGTCATGTTATTTGTGTATTAATAAGTTCATGTTACAGACGTTCAACTAAAAACATAATGCTGCAGCAAATGGCAATAACTTTCTAGAAAATTATATTTAATATGTTACCTAAGCTGTTACATTTCCCTTGTCTATAGTTGGCCACAGACAGTTGGTATTAAGCCTTCTTTTAGTGGTGTTGTCAGTCCTGTGTTATACATACCCAGGTTGGAAAAGCAGTCAGACACAAATTGGTTAGCGTACATATATATGTTTTTACCAACTGTACATTGCCATCAAAAATAAACTTTATCCACTCAGCTCTTCTGTCCTTTGAGGCTGGGAGCTGATGTAGCGATTTTTGCTTGTCTGTGCTCCTGTGCTCAGCTTTTAGCTTCGACACACCTTCGCAAAGGTGGTTGTCAAGCTATGGGTGGAGATGTTCAGATGGTGGGCATGTACCTGATATAGGAAGTGCAGCCAAACCTGAATGGCCTGTTACATCGTATGCTTTACAACATTGGCAGCCCACAGAAGCAGCAAACTGGGTTGTCTCATATCAGTTTTTGGGCTTGTAAGCACTACCCAAATGTATGTGCACAAACACTGAAAAATAAAATTTTTCACATTGTCTCCTTTTATGTAAATACTTTACTACTATAAATACAGCAAAGAATGTGAAGTGGAGTCATCTCTCAAAAAGAAGAGCTATTCATTAGACTGTCATTAACTGCAAAAATGATAATTGTTTGTTGTTGTGACAATACAAGATAGTTTATACTCAACTAATGAGAACCCACTCTTAGAATTTTCCTACAAGGAGAATTCTTTTTTGTATAGGATTAACCCTTTAAACGCATTTGTACAGCAGATCTATCCTCGGAACATACTTCATGTTTATTTTTAATGTAAGTGAAAGCCTATATCAAATATGGTTTGGGCTAGCTACAGGTGGCTGATGACGTTCTTAGTTTTAGCCTGTTATGTCTGAACATTTTGTACCTGCTATGTCATTTACATATTTTCCATCAATATATATGTGTGTGTGTGTGTGTGTGTGTGTGTGTATATGTGTGTGTGTGTGTGTGTGTCTGTGTGTGTGTGTATATGTGTGTGTATATATATATATATATATAAGCAAGAATAAAGCGTGGTGCTTCTCAGTGTCTCTGAGTCTTTGTCACTAATTTTGAGACTCATGCTCCAGAGCCCTGAAGACGAACAACCATGCATATTGACGCAGACTGTGGAACTGGAAGGGACAGGTTAAGGAAAATTGGGAAATTATCCATACACACACTCATAGGCCAAGCTGCTACACATGTAATGTCAGATGACAGTGGAAAGCGCTTTTTGCTATCTGACAAATTTGTCCCGGGACATTAAGCCAATGTTTATTTAATGATTTCTCTTTTTGTTTTTGTAATTGCATACGGTATTTTGCAGTCAGTACATTACTGCCAATATCTCATTGTCATATGTTTGGTCAAGTTGTCTCAAGTGACGTGCTGGCTGGAATGGGTAGTGGACTGTGTGTGTTTGTGTGTGTGTGTGTGTGTGTGTGCGTGCGTGTGTGTGTGTGTGTGTGCATATGCATGTGCATTTGTGCATGTTTGGGTAATAATCACACAGATTCACAAATTCTAGGGCACACTATGCCTCAAAGGCCTGAAATACACTTCCCCACACTGCAGGCTATGAAATAAATCAGCTATAAAGTTCAGACACAAAAATGTGCTACAATGCTTCAACCAAGTCAAAGGAAACGCGAACTTCATTAGATTCTTGGGACCAATTTACACTACCAATAATCTGACACAGGCTGAATTTAATGTAAACACACACAAAAAAAGCTACGCGTTCAAATTTCTAAAATAGGACACAGGCTTCCTTTAGTTGCAATTGCCAGTATCTGCCCTCAGTGTAGGATAGATTTTTACTTCAGAACATGGCTTAGCAATGTCATTTCTCTGCACTAAATGACACCTAACTGGCTAACAGCATAGAGAAGGAAGCAGGCAGTCAGTAGTACAGTGAAGGAACAGAATTGTAATGCATTTATGGGGGGGATAACTCAACCCAATCTAAACAGGAATGTTCACCCAGACACCACTTAGTATTTAAAGACAAGCAACACGAAATCAAAGAGGTGACAGAAATCACCAACAGAAAATAGAATGTTATAGCCCTTTTTCTGATTCCTCATATTATGCAATTAATCTGTTTCTAAAACCTATAAAGTTGTACAAAAGTTACACCAAAAATAACTCTGGGTTTTTTGTTGGTGGCTGTTGTGTGATGCTATGGCAGTGGCTACCTTACCTGCATTACACCGCATGCACACCACATAGGATGAATGTGTATGTAAGAACACAAATACTAAGGCCACATTGAGGACATGTATTATAAACATCATAACCAAAAGATTCCTCCTTGGGTTCTGGTTCAGGCTTTGAGACATTGCAGAATAAAAGCAACCTTGTGTCATATATACTACAGATAAAAATGGCAAAAGAAAGTATACAGGATACCTTGGACTGAGTTGAGCTTTCTTTGTAGATACTGAGAGATGATCAGAGTGGCACTTTACAGTAATGTGTATGGGCAAACTAGCCTATATGGAACAATAAATACTTAGAAGAGTGTTCATTTTAATGAATAATATTCTGGCATAGATCAAATAATGCTCAGATGACCATTTGACAACATATATAACAGTGAAACTTTAAAGCATGATGAAACTTTTTTTTTTTGTTTGCAAGAGTTGTATTAAGTCCTTATGTGTTGGGGGTGGGGTGGAGGGCAACTGTTTTCTACTTCATCTTAGTTGCTATCTTGAAGTTATTTCATGTTACTGATACTCTTCAGATTGTGATCACTAAAAATATCACATTGGTTAATATGGTACCAAATATTTGTGGCTGAGGTACTGACACTAAATAAAAATTATCTAGGGAAAGAATAAAGGAATATAGTGTTAAGCATCTTCAAAAAGTACCACAAAATAAAGATTTCCTAAACTGCCATGTTGACTGTTGTACATTATTAAGCTGTGGCCTGCTGTTAAAGCTTTTAAATATTGCAGGCTAATTACCCTCATGAGTGTCTGCTGTCAGCAGTTAAGCTGTTAAATTGCTATTGACAATTCATTGAGTCTGGGGATATTCGTGAGTTCACTTTTGGTCGCAGTTGTGTGATATGGTGCAATGATATGAACCATTAAACAACCCTGTCATTGCTATTGCAGCTTTTTGAGCCAGCAGCCATGTAGCATCAAACAATGGTAATGAATTTCTGTGGTTGGGGAAGATTTTATGGGATCCTGACATGTGTCTCATTGTCTTATGACTCAAATTGATTTTTAGTGAATAATTATTCATTATCACTCTAAAAAAATTAATAATTGCATTATAAGACAATTAAATAATAACTTGATTAGCTCAGAATTGATATGTAATTATTAATTATATGCAGGTTCTATGTTAATGAGGAATAGAGTAACTGCTGAATTCTGCAAATCACATAACATATGAGGGTTTATTATAGTCATTTTAAATGTACAAGAATGATATGAACTGCATTTGCATGAAGAGCGTTTACTTTCTATTATCCAGTGATAACACCATTTTTTGGTGTTTGCTCTCTGCAGTGGAGGTAGATCATTGTTAATGATTATAACTGTAAAGAGATATCATTGCAAACCTAAATTTTGACAATAAAAAAATATAATTCAGTATTGGTATTGGTACTGTAACGGTACTTGATATAAGCATTAAATTAGTTGTAATGTAAAAATGATTGACTATATTGCAGCAATGGATTTCTTGTTTTTCCTTGTGGAAAAGTGAATTATATGAAATAAACTTTATGATTTCCATGCTTACCAGAGGTTATGCAATATGTTCAACAATGTCTGTACTATCTAACAAGTATGACTTTTTTCCTGTAATTCTTTGAGCAAATTCTCGGCAGTTATCAGAGGCTAATTTAGTGGACCACACCATCGCAGAAAAGGAATTTGCAAAGATGTCCAATTAGCAGTGAAAAATGTTGGATGGTGAGTGTCTGTCAGCAGGAAGGAGAGTTGGTAAAGTTGTGTCATCAGTCATCCCCACAGCTTTCCCTGTGCTTTCCTAGGAGAGAAGAAGCCAGTTCACCCTGGGAATGACACCAAGAGCATAGAATATCAGTGATGTGGATGCTCATTTACATGTCATTTTGGTGTTGGAAATTTGATGTGTTTGCCTGGTTAATAAGGCATATTATTTAATGACTGCAGCAAATGTCTTAGACCAGCTTGAAGGACTCAGTTAATGCCTAGGTGGTCTTAATAATGGAACAGACATACCTACAAGCAGATAACATAACCAATGGGGAAAAAAAACAAAACGTTATTCGTTTTCTTGCTCTTAATAGTTGTTGTTTTTTAAAATATAACACACATGTATCTGTGAAAAAGCCTTCTTGTATACATAAAACAGTCAATATTTACTTTTATAGGTATGCTATCACAGATGCTTAGGAATGTCTTTGGGAAAGTCACACAGTACTCTCACATTTTATTTTTAATGTTCACACAGCCAGGTTTGAGATCTCAGTTAATAGTAGCTTTTGAAATAAATTCTGTTTGAAGCTATTTATCAAAATATTTAGAGGTGCTACAGCAGGGTAATTGCAGCTGAATACTGTAATATAGAATGGCTTTCTAGACTACTGCTTATGATATGACAAGCACTTAAATAGTGCTAGCAGTTTTAATGCTAAGATTAAGTTTAAGAGTAAGTCTATGAACAGATTTCTGGAAGTTCAAGAGAGTACTGATGGCTTTTTAAGCATAAAGTCATCAACTCCCTCCTCTCACAAAAGAACAGATTAGAACACATACAAACAGTTTCCTAAAACACTGTCTTTTCACTGATACACTGTTTGAAACACTGTCTTTTCCCTGATGCAAGCAAGTAACTGATAAAATGTTTTGCCATTGTTTAAATTTATCTGATTTTTAAGAACATTAGTGACAATTTTGTTTAAAAAATAAAAGAATATATGACATTTTTCTAAGGAAGAATGGAATTTAATCGTTAATGATAAGCCTATGAGGAGTCCCATTATCATTTCCATACCATTAAAATATTCGTTGGTCCAGTCTGATCAATGAGTGAAATGTGACAATGTTTGACCATTGAAAATCATCAAATAGTGAAAGTTGCACTTTAGAGAGGTGACTATTTAAATAGTTTGTTTATTAGACTCTGTCTAATTCATCTGTCTGTTTATTAATTAAACTAATGTAAAATGCATAATTGCATTAATTAAGCTTATTGCCTTGTACTGTAGGCCCCATGCAGCCCAGTACCTGACATTGATGTCACTAATTAGTACACAACCATTAAAGTCTCTAGTTTGGCTGCAATTATTAGATGCATTGTAACTCAAACCAAGAATTAAGTGTAAGGCTTGAGTAGGTTTTAAAGGCAAGGTTCTGAGATTGGTAAATTATTTTTTTTAAACTGAGACGATAGAATCTCCAGCTTTCTTAGTAATGCATGTGTGTTGCAATGGGAACTCTGGTTCTGTGCCTTTTGATAACATTGTTAATACTAGTGCAAGTTGCTCTTTTTCTAAAGTGTTAGCTGCATGGAGCATATCTTGAATTGACTGAAACATTTCACAGTACTGCATTTAAATTCTTCCAGATAAGAGCACTACTGCTGGGTCACTTTCATGTTGCTTTGCATGTGAATCATCATTTTTAATAACATTTTAGTGTTACTAATCCCCCTGTGCTATGGTTACATCTGATTAAAGCATGCCCCAATGCAGTAGTCTATGAATGCACTCAAAGTCAAAGAACTTTCTGGGGCAGTTTTTAGAAAGGGTGTAATGCCTAAAATCTCCCAGAAAACTTGGTATCAGTGGTATCAGTTAACCTAAAAGAGTATTTTAAAATACTTTGAAATTTCAGGGGTTTCCCCATTAATGCATATTTTCTCTCACTCACACACACACACACACACACACATATAAACAAATGTTGCTGATAGTCATTCTAACACAAGTGGAGTGTAATATATTTTCTCATAATAAATGTCAAACTAGTGCAGACTGTGTGGTTGGCTATGTTATGATGCACTTGTGAGATTGGTGACTAATCAGAACTCACTTTCTCAGGATCACTGAGATGTCTGCAGTTGCAAAGGAAGCATATAAGAAGATTGATGGCCTTTCCCTATAGACTAGTTCTTCCACTGCATGCAGTGAGTAAGGGTGGGTTAGGCTCTGAAAAATGAGCTGCTTACAGAAAACAGCAAACAGAAATAGGGCACACAAAATATGGCTGGGTCCCAATTGGCCCTCCTACACATAATTATTCCAGTATTTGTAAAGAGGAGATAGTGTTAAGGTTCTATGGGATTTGCCTATCTCTGTTAGCCAGGGAGAGAAAGTGCACTTCCATAACATTTTGAAGGAAGCAGTTGTTGTTTGAGTGATAACTATAAGGAATTACCCATTAAATTAGAAAAATATGCATTAGAATCACCCAGTTTGAACCATCATGAGATGGTTGCGGCAATATGGTAATAAACATAACATTATTAATTCTAGTATATGCAAGATTTTGTTATGCCTTAGCGAGTTCCAGAGAACATAAAATTGACTTATATTCTCCAAATAGCTCTTACTTTAATGGAACTCTTGAGAACTGGATCCACTAGACCTTTATATCTGAAGCCACTGGGTCACGTGGCTCATGCCAAGTCTGACATGGTATTACACAGAACCTGTGTTTATGCACTGTATGTGATTTAAAATCATAAAAGGCTATGCAAAAGCAAAACTTAGAACGCCTTCATATAAACTTAAGTACAAAGACTAAGTGCACAGCACTGGTCTGTTCTGGTTATAGAATATACTGTATGTTGACTTCTGAGATCCAGATCTATCACAACCATCTGATGTGTCACTTTACTTGCTGATGCTAGATGTAGTAAACAGCTGATATGTGTGATTAACAGCTACTATGCTAATGAAATCTAAATACTTAGATATTCCTAGGTTTGCCCTGACAACACAGTTTGGTGGTTTTTAGTGTCTCATAACTGCAATAAGTCCAAGAGATCTGTTTTTAAAAACAATTTTTAAAGAAGTCATGATTCAAAAAGATGTCTCAAAAAATATGTAAGCTTAGAGTTTCAAAATAGGGAAACTGTGGTATTTACCTTTACAGTTTTAAAAGAGGAATCCTTCTGACTAATCAGTATGATCTTATCAAATATTTATACTAATAAATACAAGAGTGTCACTAGATTCCAAATGAATAATAATGTAAGAAAATGCACTACTTGACATTAGCCCTAATAATAATCATCCATATCTTTTCACAATTACATTTTCAAAGAAATAATTTACATGACCCAGTTCATTTAGAACACCTTTGGCTTATCACAGTGACTGGCATGAATAGTAAATCAATAAGCATAATATCAGTCTTTTGTTTCTTAATATGTTTATGGACTACTGATACCTGGGAGAGTAGATATTTCATCAGACACTAACACTGCCACTGGATGGAAGTGTAGGAAAGTCCAGCCCAGCTGGTGTTTTTCAAGCAGCCAGCTCTCACTTCGGGGTTTCAGAGATGTCTGGCCCAGAGATAAACAGACTTATTCCCACAACTTTCAAGCAGTGTCAGAGATTCTGGATTTTGAAATTAAGGGCCTCATAGATATAACAGACAATGTGTCACAATTCTACCCTGTCCCTTCTCTTCTGGTTCTGTTTATTTTGTCTGTCAGTCTTGCCATGTGCTCATTTACTTCTTAACCTGCCTTGGTTTACTCCCCCTTGTTACTTATTATCCTGTCAATTATGGTCATTGTCACCAGCTGATTGTACTTACCTTCATCTACCCCTGTGTATTTATACCCCTCCATTCCCTGTCAAGTATTTGTTTTGCTGGCTGCCTGGTTCAGTGTTGATTTTTCCTGGGTTTTTGTTGTGGTTATGTTATGTGGTCTTGTGTTTTATTTCCTGTTTAAAGACTGATAAGCTATGGATATTCTTTTATACTGTGCCCTGGACACTGGATTGTGGAAGCAACATTAAAAATGCTTTAAAAACTTTGCTCTTGCAGCCTGCTTCATCTGTCCCATTGTTACACAATGATGGCTACAGCAGTTTATTTAAAAAATTAGGTAGGGTAGATGGAGAGGTTTCAAAACCACCAGGTGCGATTGACTAGATGTCAAAACTAAAATGATTCCTTTAGCCCATAACAGTCTATGTGAGTTGATTTGAAGATATGTTACATAAAAGATAAATTACAGTGTTGTGTTCAGTCATTTGAAAAAAAGAAAACCAGATTACCCTCACCTCATTGCAAGTCATGCTGACATCCACAGACAATTTTGGAAAACCTCACACAGACTTATGTTGTAATCTGGATAAAGAGGGTTGTTTATTTGAATGTTTGTCATTCGGCAATGCTCTATGAGTATATAGAAGCTTGAGTGAACCAGTATGTCATTCCACAAAGAGAGAAGGAACAATAACATCCAACCGCTGCCCAGTGAGAACGCCTACAATTGCACTCCTGAAGGACTCAGAGCCACAGATAACACAGCTTGGATTTCCAGTCATAGATAAGAAACCATGGCAAAGCTTTGGAGTGTGGGAGCAAGGTTTATCTGAATTCTTAGACCTATGGAAATAGGGTATATGATCTGTTGGTTAGTCAGTTTGCTTAACATCTTTGACAACTTATTCATGACATGCTTCTTATGTTTCTAAGGAAACCTGTGAGAACAGGTAGATGCCCTACATAGAACAGCTGAGAGAGGCTCAGTTCTAAAGCATCCTGTTAATTTGAGATCTAATTGGAAAAGCTTACTCTTATAAAACCATCAAGATAAAACAACACTATCATCCAATCACTTATAACAAAAATGAATCCAGTTGCATTATTCAAATATTCATCTTAAACAAAAAAAGAAGTAAACAAACAAACCAATTTTTTTTCGTTGTGTGTAGCACAAGGATTTACAAAGTATTCAGGCCCCTTTACTTGTTGCACACTTTATAGAGTTTATGGAGATTTTGTCATGATTGGCCACCTCCCTAGCGTCCCTGTCTTCATGGTTTCCCTGTCTCGTGTCTGTGTTGCATTACTTCCTTGTTGTGGTTCAGTTCCTTAGTTTAATTTTCACTGGCCCTCCTTTGGTTTTCCTCACCCGTCATTACTTTCACATGTTCCTCATTTCTAGCCTTCAGTTCAATATTTAAGCTGGTTGCCATGTTTGAGACACCGGTCACTGTTAATCCAAGCCTCCGTGTGAGAATACTATCTTCTTTGTGTAAAATCCTAACCCTTGTTTGTAATTCCTGGTTGTTCGGAATTCCTAGCCATGTGTTAATTCTAGCCTTTGTTTATCCTAACTTCTTTGTTATAGCCAGCTATTTGTCATCGAGAGTTTTATTTCATTTAGTTAAATATTAATTAAAAATAAAATAATGAAATCTTATTCACAAAATTATTCAGACTATGCTGTGGCACTGCAAATTGTGGTCACATACACCCTGTTTGTTTTAAATTTCCTTGGGATATGTCTAGAACTCAGTTGGAGTAAACTTGTTGTGATTTTGATTGACTGGGCTATTCTTGAGCTAATGACTGGGTCACAGTCCCAACAATGCAGTGTAGACAAAAACCAAGCCATGAAGACCAGAGAACTGTCTGCAGATATCCTTGATCAAATTGTGGCAAGGCATAGATCAAGGAAGGGATATAAAACAACATCTAAGATTTTAACTGTTCCCAGGAAGGAATGGAAGAAGCTTGGCACAACCTTGAACCTTTGTTGAGTTTTCCATCTAGCCAAAATAAGCATCCAAGGAAGAATAGCCTTCATCAGGGAAGTAAGGAAGAACACACTGGTTTCTCTAAAATAGCTCCAAAAGTCCTGTGCAGAGATAGGAGAAACTATTGGATAGCCAACCATCTTTGCAGCACACCATAAATCAGGCTTTTATGGTAGAGTGGCAAGATGGAAGCCACTATTTAGTTCAAGGCGTATGACAGCCCAGTTGGAGTTTGTTGAGCAGCATGTAAAGAACTCTGGCAACATATGGAAAAAGACACTCTGGTCGGAGAGACAAAAATGTAACTTTTTGGGCAGAACAACAAGTACTATGTCTGATGGAAAACGGGCACTGCACATCACCTGGCTAATACCATCCTTACAGTGAAACATGGTGATTGCACCATCATGCTATGGGGGTGGTTTTCAATGACAGGGCCAGGAAGAGTAGTAGCAGTTGAGGGACGGACGAATGCAGCCAAATACAGGAACATCCTTGAAGAAATCCTCCTCCAGAGCACCGCAAACTCAGACTTGGGTGACAGTTTGTCTTTCAATGACAGTGACACGATGCATACAGCAAAATAACACTGGAGTGTCTTCAGGGCAAATCTCTGAATATCCTTGAGTAGCCCAGTCAAAGCCCAAACTTAAACCCCATCAAATATCTGTGGAGAGACCTGAAGATGGCAGTTCACAGATGCTCACCATCCAGTTTGATTGAGCTTGCGAGATCTGCCATGAAGAATGGGATAGGTGGACTCCAGCTGAATTCTAGACAAAAACATGATTACAGTTTAGAGTGCCACAGTGAAGGGCCTCAATTTTTACCATTACCTATTTTAAATAATTTTGACACAGGACATAGTATGTGAGAGAAACGAAAGGATGAATTTGTTCATATGGCTTAAAAGCCATCTTTTAAATTAATATTCAAATTGATCAGAATTTAGTTTGATAAATTACACTGTACACTGATCAATCATAACATTAAAACCACATGCCTAATACTGTGTAAGTCTCCCTTCTGCCTTTAAAAAAGCTCTATTTAAAAAATAGTAACTGGTAACAAGTCATTAGTGGCAGATCCATTCACATGAGTTGTGAGGTAGGGCCACCATGGGCCATGGATTGGACTTGTTTTTTCAGAACATCACACAGATGCCTGGTGGGATTGAGATCTGGGGAATTTTGAGGACAAGTCAACATCTTGAATGCTTCCTCATGTTCCTCAAACCATTTTCGAACATTTTTTGCAGTGTGGCGTGGCGCATTATCCTGCTGAAATATATCACTGCCTTTAGGAAATCCTGTTATCATGAAGGGGGTACTTGGTCTGCACCAGTGTTTAGGTAGGTGGAACATGGCATCTCGATGCTTCTGTTGGTTTGACTTCTTCCCTTTGTGCATCCTATTGCCATCTGTTCCCCAGGTTGCGATTCATCTTCCATTGCTCCATGGTCCAGTTCTAATGCTCACGAGCCCATTGTAGACACTGGCAGTGGAGAAGGGTGAGCCTGGGTGCTCTGTCCAATCTGTGACATTGGAGGCCCATAAGCAGCAAGCTGTGATGCACTGTGTATTGTAATATCGTTTTGTCATAGCTAGCATTACATTTTTCAACAATTTTTGCTTCACTAGTTCTTCTGTGAGAGCAGACCAGATGGGCTGGCCTTTATACCCCACTCACTTCAGTGAGCCTCAGGCTCCTGTGACGCTCTTGCCGGTTCACTGGTTGTCCTTCCTTGGACAACATTTGCTAGGTAGTAACCACTGCATACCAGGGAGATCCCACAAGACCTGCTGTTTTAGAGATGCTCAACACATCAACTTCAAGAACTGAGTACTTGCTGTTTTTTTTGCTGTTGTCATGGGCCATTATAACAATATAATCGATATTACTCACTTCACTTAATATTGTGGCTGATCAGAGTTTGGTGCAATTAATAACATTTCTATTAAAGTAATGAGTAATTGGAGTAATGAATAACATCTCTAACTATGAGTCTCAATCTCAATATATCAGTTGTCAGGTTTTTTGTTTACTAATATTTCTAATATTATAGAAATAATATTTGTAATTTTAAAAAATAGGTGAAAAACTAAAAATATCACAGAACATTAAATATTTTGCCTCTCACAATATATTGTCTCACAATATTTTAGGTTTCTCCAGAATGAATATTCTACAATGGATGCAAGGGTCTATTTATTAGCCATAAGATTAAATTATACTTGCATGCAGCCTCATCAGTGGCAGCTGTGGGAGTGTGGTACTTCAGGTCAGTCCACAAAAGACTGTGAACCATAATTACAGAGAAAAGGGCAGTGAACTATCAGTATGCAGCAGTGAAAAGTTGACATAGTTGCTGTATAGTAAATTATCATCTGAGCAACAAAACCATTTCTACTGAAGACTTACCTGGTGTTTTGCACTTGTCTCTGTTGGTTTGTGTTTCTGTGGAGATGTTATGCATGTAATCAGCATGCATCTGCATGTATTCATCAGGGTCATTAAGGTATGTGGTGGGAAGTTGTGTGTGACTACTCTTAGTGATAGGTCAGTTGGTACTGGGGGTGAGCATTATAACTCATTTTGTTAATGTGATGCCGAGAGAGGAAGTGAGACGTGAGTACATAAAAGGTGTTTCTTTATTCTCCATTCCAGGAAAAAAGCAAAAGGGGCACAGCGTAGAGCTGACTCAAAAAGCACAAAATGAAAACAAAGCACACTGGCAATAAGTGCTCAATGAGTGGTAATGCAGGAGAGCCATAGACGTCTTTTGTAGCAAGGCACATGCTAACAATGCACAACACAAGAAGAGAGTACCTGTGAGCTATAAATAAGGGAGAAAACACACAAGGAACAGGTGAGTGTAGTTAGTTGTCGAGATTGAGAGCAGGAAAGGAGTGGTGTGTTTGTGTGTGTGGCAATGGGCGTGTCCCTAGGGCATGGTGCCTGGCACACCGTGACAGCTAACTGTTAGCGAAATGGATAAAAGGGTATTTTAAAAATAATAATGGTATATTTTTTGTTTATGGAATAAATGTAATTTTTAAATGTATTAGGTGTATTTATATTTTATTCCTAGTTCCTTTTTTCTATGTGTGTAACATTTTCTTTAATGATGATTAAAACCAAATAAGGCACAAATCTAAATGGCTTACAGCAACTTATTTCTGTCATAGAATTACAACAGAGAGCAAAATCAGTATACTGTAGCTAGTAGCCTGTGGGCTTCCATAATGGGGTAAAAAAGGCAAAGCAGCCTATATTTGAGGGAACTTAAAAATAACTGGTGACAGTGCAATGCAGCATTGTCACAAGGGTTATCATAATTAATACTGCGAAGCTGGAGACACAGTGCTGTGTTCTATTAAGAATAATAATAAAGTAACAGCATTTTTCTCTTGCTTGGCTTAAAAAATGAATTTCTCTGGACCATATAATTAACACCCTAACACTGAAGTGCTGGGATGTGCTGCACAGAAGCATGTTGCTTCTTGCATTAATGTATGTATTTCCTGGAGTTGCATTCTGTATCAACAGATTGAACCATTTATTGTGTTTTGTCTTCTTTTTTTTAAACTTTTTTTTGCATGTGTCCACTCATCCACCAGTTTGTTAGAAAGGCCTGCCTGGTACCTACATCCACTGACCAGACTATTATGTATTGTAGTCTTTTGAATTACAGACCTTAGCATGTTTGTTGGCATGCACAGTTTATCAGCAACCATCTAACCCATTCATCACTTGTTAGTTTCTAACCAAGAGGCCACTGCTGACCAGATAATTTTGGACAGCAGATAGTTATAGTCAAGGCAATATTGCTGACATGGTGATGGCATAGTTGAGCATGCTGTGCTGTTGCTTTTTTATTAGGTACAGCAGTGTTGCTTTTTTTAAAAAACACATATCAGTCTATGCAGGAGTGAAGGTGGTCTGCCACACAACAATACCCAGATACCAGTGGCCCAGGGGCACTTGATGAAGCGCTAGAGGATAGCTAGCACAACTTGTATGGCAGTAGATGCATTTATATAGACTCTTGTGTAATATGTACCTATATGATAGTTTGTAATGTATACCTACATAATAAGTATACGTGTGTGTGTGTGTGTGTGTGTGTGTGTGTGTGTGTGTGTATACTCTAAACTGTGCTATCAAAATTAACAGCTCAGTCGCTCTGTGAGCTGTTACCTTTTACTGAATCATTCAAAAATCGTAAAAATAAAAAAGCTGGCTTACAGAATATGACTTTAATTTTTTCTTGCTAGCAAAATGAAAAACTGGTTTTGGATAATAGAAATATGTATTTCTTAATAGCTCTGATTGACTTTCAATGGAACTGTAGATGTTCACTGCTTTTCATTTAGCTATTTTTACCATTGTACCCCAATTTATGTTCCAGACAAATTTAATTTCATAATGATTGAAATTATCCTAGTGGGAAGCATGCATGTTTAGATGAGCAACATTATAAACATGCTTCTTGTAGCCTTAAGTCAAATGTAATTTTTATTTTTGTATAAACACCTATTTATCAAATATAAACTGTTACACATTTAAAAATAAATATATCCAGAGAAACAATAGAATTAGAACAATTTAATAGAACAAGAGAACCTCTTGGGGCCTCCAGTAGGAAGTTCCCTACTGTAACGGCAGCCTGAGTGTCGCAGGGTGTGGGGCAGGCCGCACAGACTCCCTTGACGTAGTGAAACATTTATTAACAAATTACATAAAAGACAATGGTGGCACTCACATTCATTATCAACGTTAAACACGAACACACTTAAACGGAACATTAACACAAACATGCAAAAACAGTTTACATCTACACTAACAACGGCATAAGCACACTACATCAACAATGACCAATGAAGAGACACACACAGACGGGGGTTTAAATAGACAGGACACCGAACCCCGTGCAGGTGTGTGCCATCACGGAGGGCGTGGCTACATACACGTATGTGGGGGCGGGGGGGGAGGGGGGAGCATCCCGTGACAACCTACCTACTGGAAATCTAATGTGAAGGCAGATGAGAAAGACCACCTTGGGTTTGTAGAGCCTTGCTTTGATGATGCTCTGAGGGCAAAGGTTCAAGGCAATGAATAAAACTGATTAAGAGAAATTCAAAGGAATAACAAGCATGGCTTGATTATTGCAATTTTCATAATAGTTTAGACAGCAAACACCACAGTGCAGGAATGGTTTACAACTGAAGTTTGGTACTTGGTAACTTCACACTAGATCCTGCTTGCTTATGCATTTACCATCACATTGTTCAAAGAATTGTTGTGGAACCTCCAGCCTTTTCTCAAAGACGTTTTTCAGTGTAAGACCAAATGTCAATGAAGTCAGTGACCATTCATTTAATTAAGAGTCACTGACGAGACTGAGGTTTTGCTGAAGCAGATTGCCATTTTATGCTGCATGGATTCTCTCTGGAATGCACACACATATTTTTCTTGAATATGTTTCATCATTTGGTTTATATGCCCTCATGCAAGATAATTTATTAAAAAGGACGTGGTATCGCTGCATTAAGCGCATGATTTGGATTTTTCAGTTACTTTTTCTGATTTAGATATAATTTGGATTTGGGAAAGCACCATATATCAAATGCTTAGTCTTCAGGCATGTTATATTATTATACTGCTGATGGAGTCAAGGTTGTGCTTATGATCTCCCTTTCTCAGCATCTATGCTCCATCGAATGTGCATTCTATTCTATTCTATTCTATTGGTTTTATTTGCCATGCTTTTTGTTCACCGCTTTGGTTTAATCGTTAAGCCACCAAGTTTGTTGTCAGAGGCACCAATTTGGCTCGAAGTACAGGAGGAAGTTCTATGAGCCAAATCACATTTCCAGTCCATGTGACTGTATTGTCTAAACTGGCACTTTTGAGCTAGTGATTGAACAAATAATTTTGACTATATATAAGTTGTGAAATATCAGTTTTGGTGAAACAGAAGGTGAAATATCAAATGTGAAATAGGTTTGTGTGTCCACTTTCCTGTTATGGGTTGCAACAAATTACTGTTATGAAAATGACTAATTACAAATTATATATTAGTTCTGTGGGAGATGGTATAGCTATATGGCACAGGAGACCCTTAATATTTTTAATTAAAAATTCTGAGGGTGGAGGCTTGAATTATTAGATTTATGAATTCCACAAATATCTGAAGATCTAAGGTACAATACAGCACAGGATGTACTCTTTTGACCACTCAGTTGAATGTAGCTCACATAAGAGGGTCTTTGGAATTTGGATAGATATGACTCATTAAACTGTTACATCAGACTAACCTCCATCCACAGCACACAGTGTGCAAGAAGGGGTATAGTGGAAAAATAGGCGGTAGAATCACAAAGGGATGTGAGACATAGACTATCTGCCAGGAATTCAGACAACTCTGAGATTCCCATGCTCAAAATAGGATCAACTCTCAAGCCTTTGGAATTATGATGCAGTCCATACGTAATTGGACATTTAAAAATGTCATTGTTTAACACATTGTATCTCAAATAAAACGATGACTATGAAATTAAAAGGCACACTTTATTTCAAAAGTATCTAGGTCTGTATCTGCTGACACTTGTAGGAACTACAGTTTTTTTATATGTAGCCCTCCCAATTTAGGGGATTATAAGTAATTGGACAGTTGGTTGTGCAGTCTGTTGTTGTCTCTCAACAGGAGGCCCAAAGAAGTGTCAGTGCCAGAAAAGCTGGGGCGCATCAGGCTGAAAATCAGAATTAATCAATTGGAAACATAGCCAAAATATTAGGTGTGTCAAAACCATAATGCATTGTTAAGAAGAAAGAATACACGGGTGAAGTTGGCAAAAGCAATCTGACAGACTACAGAAACGATAGTCCTAGTAAAACGTTCTTGAATGGCCAAGTCAGTCACACTACCGGATTTCTTTTAAGCATAGATTTCTCTTACTGGAGACAAGTAGGACCTGAAAATGACTGCATTACAGGCATGGAAAGAATCTTCAGGCACAACACCATCATCTTGCCCTCTCTGTGTGTCTCACACGTGCAGTAATCGACTTGGTTCATTTTATTTTGGATTATCTTTTGTTTATCCTATAATTTATGGTCTCCTAAAATGTGGAGACAGGGCTATGATTCTCAGTTGGCTCACCCAATAAAGAATATGAGTACTTTAAATTTAAAAATGACATTGTGTACATAAGTTAAAATCATTGTTTCATTTCAAATCCAATGTACTGGAATAAAGAAAAATGAAACATACATTTGGATGCACTGCTGTGTACCTGTGTATGTGGACTATAGTCATACAATTCTAGCATGGCCACTTGATCAGGCAGTATGTTTTTTTTTAAATTACTGTTGTTATCTGTTGTGACTGTTGTCAAGCCACATTTCCCTGAGTTTTAATTTTTTGCTTTTTGGGATTTCAGGTGCTATCTGTTGGATGGGATCTCAAAGGGAGCATGGTTGAACCGTTCCAGTATAATATTCGCAGGGAATGACAAGTGGTCAGTGGATCCACGTGTGTCCATTGTGTCAAATGTGGGTGACAAACATGAATACAGTCTACAAATACAGAAAGTGGATGTAACAGATGAAGGCTTGTATACCTGCTCTATACAGAGTGAACGCAACCCACGGCCCAAACTCATTCAATTAATTGTAAAAGGTAAGTGTTACAAATCTCTAACCTAGTTAAAGGTGTTATGCTTTTCCTGCGTTTTTATTGTTTTAAATTATGAGGATGTATATCACACAGGAAATGCATTTGCATAGTATTTTGATCAATCAACATACACAGCAAAGAAGTACAGCTCAAGTTAACTTTGATACAGCTGTATAGACCTTATGCTGGTTAGTAGATATTTCCAACCCTAGTTATCATCTACACAGTTTAACATTTACCTGCAGAGGTTAAAGCACATCGTTTGTTGAGTCCCACATACAAGTAACTAATTTAGATAAGGGTTTTGTTACATTTGTTACATTGTTTGTTAGCTAGCTAATTTACTGGAGTAAGCTAATGTTACCTCACAGACTACCCAGCTCTACACCTAAGTAAGTTGTTATTGATAAACTGCAGTATAAACAGTAACACTTTAGCTATATTTGTTCACATATTTGTTCATGTTCTGTCACTTTTAAACTTTGCAACTGAATTTTTGGTTCCTACTTTTCTTCTTCATATTCTCTATAAGACTTGGGCTCATACAAATACATTAAGGGGCAGCAGTTGTATTTCAGAACTTAAGCAAGTTAGCTAATGAATATTAATGCACATGGGCAGCCTGCTTATGAATATCAATGACTAGAGGGTGGTCTCAACAAATGTGCAAGTTAAGAGGAGGCAGAAAGAGGTACCCTACAACAGTATACTTAAAATTCATAGAAATGATTTTCATAGTAAAATCACCTGAGGTATGTTTCATTGACACTAAGAAATAACATAAAAATGCATAAAAGCACAAAATGTAATGTCTTGGAAATTAACAAAGGATCATGTAACGCACACTCAGTAGCCCCTTTATTAGAAACACCTTGTTTCAGATTCCATAGGCCATCTGTTTGTATTAGCTATCTTCTAGACCTTCATTTGACCATTTCTGATCACAGGACTGTTGTTGGTTATATATTTTTGTCCCAGCACTGACACATGCAAAAACATGAGCAACACTTCTCTACCTGATAAATTTGCAACATGGTAATGCCACACCAGTTTTAGCACTGGGTTAAGAATGATCTATCAAATAATATCTGGTCAGCAGAGATCCTGTGGTCACAAATGAACCAGTAATGAATAAGGTGGAGGATAATGAATTGTACATATCAGGAGATGGGCTAGTATTTGTAATTGTAGACCTCTAAAATGCACTTACATAGAAGGTGTTTAATGTGGCTCATGCATGTACGTTGCATGGATATTGTACAAGCGACTCATGAAATTGAACAGTTTTCCTAGAATGCATTTCCTGTGACACCACATTGAATTACACAGTGCCTCATATTTCTTGTGGCTGTTCTAGATGGAATCAGTTCTGTTTTTGCTGTTTTGGTCAAAGGCAGCTTTGGCGTTAAGCAACATTCATATCAAAAGGATTTGAAATGGAAGATCTTATACCTTACTTTGAAAAAAGCATTAGATAGACAGTGGGGAAATCAGATGTTTCATGGATGTAGATTTTCATACTTCTCTGCAAAAATGCAAGGCAATATCATGCACCTACACAGCTGGTTGCATTTGGTTAATGTGTTTTTTGAAGCAGCTTAGGAAGATCTATTCAGCCTGAGAACATTACTAAAATGTATGTTCTTTTTAGTCATGTGCAACCCCACATCTAAAATTAGAAAATTAATGTTGCTGCATATTTCTGTGGATTTAAACTTGTTACACATATTATTACACTCAAAAATCACTGTTTCACCATAAATTTCGTAATAGAAAAAGTAACACCTTTAAAACTCTCTTTACAAAAATGATGATCCATATAACCATATGTGAAACAAACAGTAAATTTTATTTATTGTTTATTTTGTTTTGGTGTGATTAATTCTGGAAAAGGGACATAAATGAAGCCTGCCATGTGCAAACATGTCCCTTGTTCTTTCATTCCATGTTCTTTTGGTTTGTTCTAGGCTATACACTGCCTACTCTTCTATTTCTGTCCACCAGTTAGGGAAACAGAAGTGTCAGAGTTATGGGGTTGTAACGTTGGCCACTTTCTTCAAAATAAAGTACATTTACATGCGCATGCAGTATAGTGTTTAAGATGCCTGATTACTGTGAATAATCAAACGGGTTGATATTCCTATTTTTAAAAGATTGCATATTTTTAAAACAGTAATTATCCCAAGAGCTGGGTGTATGTGCATGTTTCCTAGCCACACTCCATGGCTGACAACAGTGTTCTGCCCCACCTTTCACCCTTGCCTGCTGTGCACAGAAATAGTCATGGAATTAGAATTCTAGTTCTTTTGCTGTACATCTACTGCTGTTGTGCCTTCTAAAGGAGGTGTTAAAAATTGTAAATGAGGGTAACGACTTACCGTTTTTCTCAAGCTAGATAGCCATATTGGTTTGTTGAGCAATATTGAAAGCTTCAAGGCAATAAGAACAAACACTGGGTAACCAATTCTGATTAATTTTACATATAAAACAGTAATAAGCCAGTTACTTTACCTGACTTTACTTTTCTGATTTCCATGCACCTGATACTAATAAACTGTAGACCTATGTGTCTACTTGTGTCAGTATTTGTCAGTATCAAAGTTTGTTGGCATCAATTCCAGAACCTGGGCACTGTGGTACAGTCATTAACTTTTCTGACATTACAAAATGACAGGGTTCATTTCAGCCAAGCGCATTTCACCTATGTGACAGGGAATTTTAACAAGAGGTTGTGGACTTGATATGCTGGACTTTGGTTCCTCCTTTTTATGTTGTTAAAATTCTCTTTGCTTTGAGAATTTAGAAACAAGTATTGGCAAGTGCTTCAATTGAATTAAACTCATTCAAATGACTCGTGAATTTGTCTCATGAACTCAGTTTATAATAGTTGGAATGACTTTTCTAAGGAGTGCATATCTGTTTCTTTATTGTTCACACACACTGGACATGGAGGAACTTTGGAAAAAAGTGTTGGACTTATAAAATAGTCCATGGGACATATAAAACATTTGCCCGCAGAATCTGAATTGGTTGTATTGCCAGATTTATGGATGCTAATTGTAGCACAATTGTAACAAAGACAACCCCTACCATAAGTGAACCCAGTGCGTAAGGGAATCAATTATTTGAAATGTCTTTTCCAATAATGTTTCTATTTGATCACTGGCTCAGACTGTCAAAAAGGAACACTGAAGGGAATACAAGTTTGCATGTACTACAGATGTGCAGCTTACCAGCTATGATGTGTTCATTTGGGACCAAGCTATCTGAAGAAAATACCAGAGTTATGTTTTTGCTTTAGAGTAACTGCAAGTCATTTAAATTGTTATTCTGGTGTGTGTGTGTGTGCGTGTGTGTGTGTGTGTGTGTGTGTGTGTTTTATATATATATATATATATATATATATATATATATATATATATATATATATATATATATAAATTCAGCTTTCATGTCTTGAACCATTTTTGAAGGGATTGGTTCCTAAGAGAGCCTTTCTCCTCATCACTAGATGCCAGACACTATAGCATAGTGCATCTTAAATTTGCATTCCTCCTTCATCGTGTCAAGGGTCGAATGGCCTCTTAACTGGCTCATTAAGGCAGGCAGTTTTCTCTTCTGCACATCTTTAACACATATTTCATTTTGGTAAATGAAAAGGTTTACCCCACTTTTATAACAGACACACAAAGTGACTGCAAACAAGTTTTTGTAGTAGATTTTATTGCTTATATGTGTCAAGATATATTTATTGAAAATGTTAGTATAATATGATTGAAATAGGTTATTGCATTGTACATTATGAAAAATAAAAAACAAACCAGATTATTCTAAATATAAGTTAACAATAGTGTTTCATACATGTTTGTAACACCTTCCTCTTTAAGGATAGGTTAGTTTTAGTGCAATGAATTCATGAAAGTTCATTGCTGCTAATGAAACATTAATGATGCTGCACCCACACCACACCCACCCAACATCAACTTTCTTGCAGTAGTTTATGAGCCTGTTTCCTCATTCAGTGCTAACTTGAAGCTAGTGTATGTATGTGCATATTGCAGGGTGCACCAACTGCTCAAGCCAAGACATAAGACCTTGATGAAGTTAGAACACAATATGTACCCATACAGACAGTTATGTAAAACCTTTGAGTACAGCATGAATCATAATTTTAATACTATTGTCATGTCAAAATATTATATGAGAGTACAGCAACCTTTTTTCACACACAGATCCACAGATCTAGCGCTGTGTTCATATTAAGGCATTAATGCTTGATTCTGAATTCCTACACAGGTCTAATCATTTTGCCTTGATTATTTACATTCATGATCTTATTTGATCCACATCTTTCATAAGCGTAAACAGACCTCTGGCCTGAAAAGGCCCACATTCATTTAATAAAAACAATAACATCACATTGAATGACCTGCAGGCATGCATGAGCAACACCAATTTGTGAGGTATATATCCATCAGTGAACCTGCCAAACAAATGAAATGATACAGATGTTCATTGGAAACATTACTTGCAATGGATGTGGGATGGCAGTTTGTCAGATGCTGAGGATTAGGGCAGGAAGGAAAAATGGCAGAGGCATAGCTGTTGCAGTTCACCAGCTGTCCAGAGAAATGTATGTGTACTGGAGAGGTGTCATTACTGGTGTGGACAGCCTTCTGCATCTGCACAGGCTGATGTCAGCCCTGATATGAATGCAGAACAAATCGAATATGTAAAGATCAGATTATTGTATTCACACTGCTTAGAAAAAAATCAATATGTCACACCTAGACAAAAAAAAAACTGTTGCATAAACATGGTTTATGATACTGGCCATAGAAACTACCAGTGATTTTTATCTTTTACTGTATAAGTCCTTAGTTGTGTGGGCTATTTAAAATTTTATATGGTGATCACAGATGACTTCTGTTAAGAAGGATAATGGGGACTGGTTTTCATGATATGACAGGGAAGATACCTGATCCTATATTTGTGATAGCTATACTAAGTAGTACTTCTTTATTAAAAGCATTTGGTTTCATTGCAGAAAATGTACTGGAGAATTCATACTGCAATGAGGAAGGTGTGGTAGGTGGATAGAAATGCTGAGAAGAACAAGCTTTATTACAGGCATATCCATAAACATGGTTGAAAGTACAACCCATTGTTGAAAAACCAGATAAATCAGTGAGCAACAAAAAACAGGGCAGGAAAACAAGAAACATGGAAACCAAAAACAGAATATGAAGTGTATAACAAAGATCATAGCACATAATTCCAATGGTGAAATGACCAGTAACATAACAAGGGAAACTAAGGGCTTAAATAACAGAACTAACTAGGGGCAAACATGGTACATCTGAAACCATTAAGAATCTAAGAACAGAAACAAAGAGGTGAAACTAACAGAATCAAAACAATGAAGGACATGGAAAGGCATAATCAGGGTAACTGCAATGCCAGAGAGGGGGCAACCATGAGACTACTCCCCCCAACACATGGCACTGAGTGAGAAAAACAAAAACAAGATCAGACACAGACAGGACCAGAACACAAGGCGGAGAAATGGAGCAGAGACAGAAGACAAAGCAGGACACAGAACAGAAACAGGAACCGGAGCAACAACAGGAGCAGACACAGAAATAGAAGCAGTAACAGGAACCGTAGCGACAACAGGAGCAGGCTCAGACGCAGAAACAGGAACAGGAACTGTAGTGACAACAGGAGCAGGCTCAGAAACAGAAGCAGAAACAGGAACAGGAACTGTAGCGACAACAGGAGCAGGCTTAGAAACAGAAGCAGAAACAGGAACAGTAGCAACAACAGCAGCAGGCACAGAAGCAGAACCAGGAACAGGAACTGTAGCGACAACAGGAGCAGGCACAGGAGCAACAAAGGGCAATGGGAAGGCCAACCAAGCCGCTACAGTAAACACAGGACGACTCGGTCTCAGCTGGGGGTGGGCCAGGCGGGAACAAGATGTGGCGATGACAGGTAGTGGGTCCAGAGGAACGGCGGCTGCTGGCAGTAGCAGGTCTGGAGGCGCTGCGGCTACTGCCGGCAATGGGTCTGGAGGCATGGCAGCTACATGAGTCACAGGGGTGCTGTGGGCTGCAGGACACAGCTACAGAAACAGGCTGGAAGGCCGATGGGACAATCATGAACTGCAGAGGCTGCATGGCATCATCCATGCCAGGATCTGGAACCAGGGCTACATTGTCAACTCTGGGAACAGGAGGCATGGTGGCATCTTCCAAGCCGAGAATAGCAAGCTGCGGAACTGTAAGGGGAACACACAGACAGAGGATCACCCCAGCAACCCCTGAGGACCATAGTCCTCTTTACATGGGAAATGGGATACTCCAGGTTGCCCTTACTGGCAACTTGCATGTGCAGAAAAGGATTCCCCTTGAATTTCCCATATGCATCTTCCCAAAAGATTTGGGAAGGGGACAATGAAGCTGTCCAATCCTGCTCTAGGCCTCCTTATCAAGGGCTCCCGAGGTAAACCATTACTTACCATTGAGTGCTCTTCCCTGTAGCACTGATAACGATGTATAGACTCTTGGCACTTACCTGGAGTCTCATCACATGCAAAGTCCAATGGAGAAGCTTCCTTGGAGGATTTCCGGGACCAACAAAGAGACACACGCAGCGCCAGAGAATTTGCTCTCTTAGGCTTGGTAGAGCTGGGACTATGCTAACTCGGACTGCTTTGCAGAAATAGCCAGAGCTGTGCTCCAATGGAGCAACCACATATTGGAGTATTGCTCTCTTGCTGCATCTTTAGATGGCTCATCATTCTGTTATGATGCGAGGTAAGACACACTCACAGCGAAGAGCAAACTTTATTAAGAGCAAATTCATAAACATGGTCGGAATGGTTTGTTGATTGAAAGAGGTATTTGTTTTCTTCAGTGAGTGTAACGTTGAATGGTAAGGAGGCGGATGCATGTGCAGAGAAGAGCGAGCTTTATTAGGGGCAAATCCAGAGTTGTAGTCGTTGGAGTAGTCCAGGGTCATAGAGTCAATACGGAGATTACAGAGATACATTATAAACCAAAAAACACATGAAGGCAAACAAGGGAAGCAGGCTATACCATAGGCTAGGAAACAAGAAGGCTAGGATAAACAGTCAGACTTGGATACATGGAGTACAAACTTATGGGCATACAGATACAGGCTTGCAAAAAACATCAAAACATACACCCAAACAAACATTCCACCAAACAATACTATGACCGTCAATACAACCAACCAAACAATGAACAGCCAAGACAAAGGGAAGAAGACAGGGTTTAAAAACATGATCTTAACAAGACTAGAAACGAGGAACAGGTGAAAGTAATGACGGCGTGGAAAACCAAACGAGGGGTGGAGAAAACAAAACTAAGGAATGGAACCAAAACACACACCAGACAGGGAAACCATGGAACACAGAAGCAGGGAGGGACTAACCGTGACAGTGAGCAACTAGCTAGAGGATCTATTTATAGTCATAATGTTAGCCAATAAAAAAACAAGTTAGCACATTTAACTGCTGCCTTTGGTTCAAAACCTGCGCTTTGATAAGAGGTAGGAGGTGGGAAACAATTGCTGAGACGAGTGAGCTTTATTAAGGGCAAATCCATAAACACAGTCGAAAATATAATCCATTATCGATAAACCAGGGAATCAGAGCAATAAAAACAGGGCAGGAAAATGAGAAACACAGAAACCAAGAACAGAACACAAAGCATATAACTAAAAACATAGCACATAATTCGAACGATGAAATGACCAGTAATGTAACGGGAAGTGAAGGGCTTAAATAAAAGAGTAACCAAGAATAAACAAGGAACAGATGAAACCAATGAGAAACTAAGAACAGAAACAAAGAGGCAGAACAAACAATCAAAACAATAAAGTACAAGGAAAGGTGTAACCGATATAACCACGTCACCAGGCAGGGGGCAGCTGTGACACAGACGTAGTCTTTCATAAATTGCAAAGGCCTAAGCTATGATCCTGATATGGATAGATGACCAGCTGTTCACTTTTTATAAAGTGCAATCTTAAGTCTGAGCCATCATCATAATATTACTTGAGTTATGTTATTTTCTCATTATGTAACTATATTTGCATTTTGGTCTCTGTGTATTAAAGGGCTTTCTTGCTTTTTAGATTTCAGCTTTACAAGTTTACAGTGGCAGTAGTTTCAGAGTGAGTCAATAACAGAAGAGGCAGATGAATTACTAGCTTTGACATGTGTAATAAGCATTTGAGACCAAGGCTATTGAGTGACTGTGGTTATGTGGTGTCCCTTAAACTGATGTATTATGAATATTCAGATGGCAGCAGTGCAGATTTGCTGAAGGCAACAACACTTTTTGCATGTGGTGGCTTTTACTGTGTTTTAACCAAGTTAAACCCCGGATTTATCTGGTTAGCTAATTTAACTAGAAAGTTCAAAAAACACATGATGACTATGTTAAACTAACTTGCATTGACATTAGTTGGTCCTCATTTATAGTTATGTTTGAACAGTAACAGGCAGTGATGACTGCTGAAATCCTCTCATCCAAGAGTAGACATTAGGAAACAGCACAGCATACTAATTGAAATAAAGGTCAAAGTAAAAAGAGCCTTTACTTTAGGGTTCTCTATTTTTTGTTAGAATAGATTAGATGTAGATTAGATGTACTTTAAATATTCAGATATACCAATCCTTTCACAAAGCCTGTTTTAGTGTTTAATTACAAATCATCATACTAGTTTATGATTAATAACAATTTAATGCGGTAAGATAGAGAAACTTTGGAAACTAAGAACAAAGGTCCTAATATGAATTATCAGTGCAGAAAATATGTAGAAAGCCAAAAAGGCACAGGGCTCAGATGAATGTCACAGACCTCATTTTGACCTATTTACTAGTAATGCTTTCTGGCAGTCCACATTCTGTTCTAATATATGCTATTGTATTGTCGTTACAGTACATTGGTCCACTGTCTACTGCAAGCAACTGAGTGGAATATTTGTTCAGCCTAAAACAGTCTTCACAGTATGTCAGAGGGACATGTGAAGTGAGTCTGCCCCATATGTGATGTCAGACTTAGTTAAAATCAGTAAACTGGCAGCAGATGTGTTTGAATGCATGATTGGAGACAAAATAAATGATTTCATTTTTTGCCACAGTGTGTGGACCACTGACCATTCAGCTTGCTGCAGAAATATGTATACACCTCTCTGCTAATTCCCCAAAGGGCACAGAGCCCTCAACTTTAATTCCTTGAGAGACACGGGGCAAATTTTGGGAGACACAATGAAAAAAATGTATACTTTTTCTTTTAATAACAAACAAAAAACAATCCCAAATAAATAATTTTAATCCTAATTAGGCTACTTACTGACAAGTCTTTAGCACAAAAATATCTCAGATGCCATATTTACTGTACAATTGTGGTAATTTCCTACACTGCACTTAGTCATATATTGCCCCATATAGTGGAAAATCTTTCTGCTCTTGCATATCACAATTGTAGGGCTTGCTAGTGGAACCAGTTCAATTCAGTTGGAGAGGTCACGAGTCTCTTTATTAGAGTTGTGTTTATTGTGTGATTTGAAATGGCCCATTGAATGAACATAATATTTGTTTTTTTAAGTGAGCTACTAGCCAGCTATTCTATTCATAGTCATGATGTTAACCAAAAAAACATGCTAGCACATTTAACTGATGTCTTTGGCTCTAAAATTGCACCTTGAATAATTTTCTTTTCAACTGCCTAGCAACAGCAGCAGCCGTGCCTGGTTACCCATCCTGTTAGCTACCACTGAGATCAGATCAGCTAGGTAGGCTTCAGTAAGCTCCATACAGAGCACCTCTGCTAGTTCATATATTTACAAACAGTGCAGCTTCTAATTGTATTCTGAATGTTCTTGGTCTTGTACGTTAATAGTCAGATATTTTAGTGATTGTATTTAAAGGTGAAAACCCAAGTGCTGGTGGTTTGATCAGTATTTTAGTGGCTGTATTGGGAAGTAAAAAGCAAACTGCTGCTGGACTGATAACTATAACCATTTATTTTCACTTTATGTAAACAGGATGTAGCCTACGCTAAGTGGTTCACTATTTTATCTTAAGAAGTGTTCCAGTCTGCAAACTGTTTTAGGGCCATGACTTTGCCTTGCTGACAGTTCTCTGTGCTAAAGGATTATCAGAATAGGGAGCAGTATGTGTGCATCTCTATGTGTGTGTGTTTTTGTTTGTTTGTTTTTCCTCATTAAAAAGAACTGCTTCAGGAAACAACTATGAGCGCTAAGCTAATTAAAATAAGTGACAACAAAGGTCACAAATTCTGTTTGGAAGTCTTTCTATAGATAAAAGGTTTGAAAATAAAGAGTAAGTGGGAATTTTTTTTTTCTTTTGTTAAGTACAGTAGTTGGAGCTCAGGTAATAACAGTTAAATATACTTACATGTACTGTAAGTTAGCATGCTAACTTAAGCTAAATACTTTGGGTAGTTATCTCTCATATATCTATATTTTTAAAATGTATTTATCCTCATTAACATGAAAACGTTTACAGTTTTTACCCATTTGTAGGTAATGTGATTATTTATATTTTCTTAGTTTGTCCTCGCAGATTTAATTTTTCACTAACCAAAACTTTTTTTGATATTTAATTGTTTTTGGATAATTACACGGCATGACTTAGTTTACACCACAACTTAGCTAACCATAGTGGGTTTGTATTGAGTAATTTCCTGCAGCGAGAAACAACTTAAGACGGATGGCACCATAGTGGGAGGTTTTGACTCTCAGCAGCAGTAAATATGCTAAGATATGCACTTCATTTTAACAAACAGCACAAGCTCATGGTCTTTAATTAGGCCGAAAGATATTACAGAAAATTCTCTTTGCCCTATGAAGCACAGCTGGCAAACTGGTATCTTTAAATCATAGGTCTTCAAATATGTACTTTTAGAGGAACTACACCTCATCATTGAGCTATTTTCCAATGTATATTTCAATCACCAAAAAATAAAACTTTCTCTCTTTCTTTCTCTCTTTCTCGCTTTCCTCTTTATTTTAGCTCAGGGCATTCCTTTGATTGTGATGGATCACTTGTTTTTAATGGAATTCATTATTAATCTGAAAAAGAAGCAGAGTAATTGATAAGCAAACTAAGGGAGTATGCGCTTAATTTTGAGATAGTGAGAACAACAAAGGGAAAAGACACTGATTGAATAAAGGCTTTGTGCTGGGTAATTGTGAGCTGTTTGCAAAGTACAGAATTGTTTAAAAAATATAAAATGTATGGATGTAGTGGTTGTGAAACCCAGTGGACACATATAATTTCACTTGTTTTATGTCTTTAATCTTTGTGTTTGTAAATTTTTAACATACAATGTTGGCAGTGTTTTCAATTCTTGTAAAACTGTGGAAAGGTGAATCTTTTGCTGGGTGAATCCTTCCAATGAAATGGTCAATACTGGCCATTGCCAGAGAATGAGTGGGCTTGTTTGTTTCACAGGGAAAAGACAAGTACAGCCAGCACACATTTTTCTGAGGATAGTCACCCATGCTTGCCTCCACTTACATGTTAGCCTTGCTTGCCAGAAACCATTTGTCATACTGAGTCACCAATAAAGAGAGCAGTTTGAGGCAGTCTGATTTCCATGTTTATGAATGGATGTTTTGTGTTATTACCACAAACAATAGTATATTCAGTATCAAATTAAAAAGTATTTTATCAAAATAATTTTACAGATAAAATAATAAGAATAATTTTAACCTAATAATTTGTTGAATGTGCATGAGTATTCGATGAGGCCTATTAAAATGAGTTTTACTACTTAATTTGCATGTTGATGAATGAAGTTGAATATAATTCCCATTAAATGCATGAGTAGAGCTATGTGCTGTAATATGTTTTCATATTTTTAGCCTGATCCTTTATGCATAACGTTGTCCTGTAATCACTGCTGTGATATGTTTTTTTTTCTTCTAGCTGCATCTGTTTACACACATGCCAACTTGGCAACAGAATCATCTGGCAGAAAGCAACTGGGAAGGAGCATTAGAAACTGTTTGGATTCTGTTTTACTTGTACTGCAATTCAGATGGAATTCATCCTGTAATTGCATTGGGGATTCATTGAAATTCCCTTAATTTTACTCAGTCATGATTATAGTTGGATGGCATTGAAATGATCTGTTGTAATATTCAAATCTTTTGCATAGTTGTATAAAGCAAAACTATTGGATTGCTTTGTGTGAAATCCAGTTAAGGTTGTGTACTTTTCCACTTAATGCTTTGTGGCATTGCAAACTGTGGAAATCCCACTGGGTAATGCATTCTGTCAGTGTGTGTGTGTTTTCTTCTTGTGTCTGACACCTAATTAAGGGATTTAAGTTGGTTTGTTTTTACAGCATACAGCTTGTACGGGGAATTGGAATCCTATAAGGATGAGTCTTAGCATGGCAAGTGCAGTATGTGTCAACCACTGGTTTATATTCCAGAGATATATGTACCATTGGCATTCATGGAAAATGCAGGTATATTTTGGAGCAAATTCTTAGCCTTGGTGACTAATGCTTAAAACATGGTTGTAGTGATTGTACTGATGGTTTCCCTGTTTAAGCTAGACGTGTCCTATACCTAGGACTGTAGTCTTAACTACACTTTTTGGCAGTGCTTGCTTAGGCTCTTTAGAGAGATATCTGGATGTGATATTTTAGTCACACACTTTAGTTGCGCTTTACAGTCTTGACTGACTCAAGAGGACATGCCAAATTAATCTGAAATCAGATAACTGTGTAGGTACACTTAATTAAATATATAAACCATATGGATATATTCATCAATTCAAGCAGGTCAAATGTTTTAGCTACTATTATAGTTTTCAGATATTATTTAGCTACCATTAGCTTACTATTAACTGATTCAAAACCTTTGCAAAAGTGAAATGTTACCATGACCACAGTTTGAAATGTCTTAATTACTTTGGTTAGCCCAGTGGTCACTTGCCTAAACGCACTAAGAGAACCCAGCTCTGACACTCCAAACAAGCAGTTTGGTAGCCCCCTTGAAATAAACAGTGTGACTTTAGGCACACTGCGACTGAATTCAGAAACACTGCCTAGGTGAGAAGACTTGAATGAGTTATAACATTAGTTCCACATTTTTTCCAACTCTTATGGAACAAAACCCCTTCTTGGAAATTATGAAGTTAGAGACAGGAATGTTAGCATCTGTCTATGTCCATCTATGTACTTTTTAGTGTATAAATAGTAACTCTTTTTCTCAGAGATTAGCCTTTTCACTTGAAGGAATAAGTAATAGTCATGGACGTTCATTCATTAAATCAAGCAGCTCAAATGACCATGTTTTATCTCTTTAGAAAAAAAAATAATGTTTTTCATTAACACTGTGTGCATGCCTATTAAGGTTAATAGATCACTTATTCTTGTGTGATGGTGAATATTTTTAGTTTTTGCCAATTCTATAACGCATTTGCCAGAAGTGCATCATGATAAAGCATCTGAACTGATTTTAAAGACTTGATAGCTAGCTGTTTCAGTAGACTTGCTTTCTTTATGCTAAGCTAAAAGTGAACAATTCTGACACACCTTAAAACTGCTTGCATAAACATACTGTTACTGAATTCATCCCACTATATGTGTTTTTAATTACTGACACAGCTGCAGCTTAGTACATCTATAGCTTAGTTGTAGCTGTTGCTTGTAATTTTTGCTGCATATTAGTTTTGCTTCTAGGTTATATGCTATACATTATGTTTTAAGCTTGATCTTTGCAGACTTTGTGGAGCACTAAGTTCTTATTTCCAGTGATTCTTCTTCATATTATGAAACAGTCATTATACTGACGCCTAGTCACCAGGATGTCAGATTCTGTACTAAATCTACTTTAAACATGGCTGCCTCCATGTGGGGGAACCAATTTACGGAGCATAAACTGGTTTGGTTGGCGACTAACAAAGCAATCTGATTCTTCATCTCATGAGAGCTGCACTTTGTAGAAAATTTTTTTTTTATAAATATTATTTACTACATTATGGTGGTAAAAATGACTGATTGCCCCTTTAAAATGACAACAAAAGCAGACATGAGTAGATATGAATGGATATCTGAAGTTTCTGCTTCTCTTAAGCCTTTGCACGTGCTAGGCAGCCTGATGACAGGTGGCAAAATCTCCTCAACTTGGTAATTGGAATGTGGGCTGGCAGTAGGTGGGAAGTAATGGGGTCTTACAATTCAGTGGCAGCCCTCTGCACTAGAGAACCTGTCAGGAGTCAGTAGGCAGGAGAGCTATGCACTCTGTTCTATGCTGTGGAGAGCCTGCATTTTATTAGTGCTGTGGTAAATGTTTCTGAATTTCAAAGTGGAGTCATTAGAAACGTATTTATTCACTCTAGCATTCGTGAGCAGATAACGCCTTGCCCATCAACTTTGGCAGCTCCATCTCAGCACCCACTGCAGTGCAGAAGGAGGATGGGCAAACATGACAATCACTCAGCACTTAATAGAGGAAAGAACGGATGGAGCTTTGACCTGTTGCTGAGACCTGGAATATAGTTATAATGTCTTTTTTCCTCTCAATGCCCATATTATGCTATGGAATAGCCAATGCAAACTACATAGAAATAAGCATAAAAACAAAATCTGCAGCTGGACGCTTTGAAGTTTGAAGCTTGTAAGGATTCAAAGAGTTTAAGGATCTCTAGAGGCACCACAATAATTGTAGTACTTGGTTTAGAGATTAAATGACATTTTCTTTCATTATGTGCTCAGGAAAGGTAAGTTTGGACTGTTTGGATGATGCTGTTGACCTTTGCAGGTGCAGGTGATAGCTTGCTCATGTTCACTGCCTCTTATCCACATACTTCAAAGCATGGTGCTCACTTCTAAACATCTCAGTGAGTGTCACACATGAGAGGTACACACCGTGGCAAAAATTAATCTGTAATGAACCAGGGAATCTTCTACTTTGAACATTCTTTGTGTGAAATGGTTTCTGTGTACCAGGTTGCATTTAAAGGCTATGGTGCTTCTGTTTCTTTGCAGCCAGGTGAAATGAGAACAGACATAATGGCATCTTATGAAATGGTACTGTGTTAATGAATAGACTATTTCGACTTTTATAATGAATTGGAAGCTATAAGACAAATATAGCAAAGTGATGTTTTCATTCAGTCTGGCCTGGCTTTCCAAAAGCAAACAAACAAAAAATGATAAAACAAATATTACTTAGGCTATTCTCACAAATAACTGATAAGATTTTGTCACTATGTTGATTTTGGAAAACTGGGGCATGATACATTGTTAGCTGTCTACATAGACTATGCAGATATAGCATCAAAGTCTTACACCCATTTTAAAAACTACTTTAAGGACAAAACTGATCAGTAGACAAATGCGGTATTTGCAATCTGTGACACACACGTCAACAGTGGGATCAAGTCCAAGTAAACATATTGGCAATAAATGCCTTTGAACATATATTTTAGGTTTTCACTGAGGGTTGAAATTTATATCAGTATATACAGAACAGATGTCCATAAACGTCAGGTTACAGCTTCATTAAATAATGTTGAAAGAGCCTAATGTAGCCAGTTGAATTTAACAAATCATTTTCTGTGGCTCATCATCACTTGGCTTGGTCTAACTTGGATTCATCTTTGTGCCACTTTAGTTTACTGCGTGTTAATACTTGAATGTAGCAGTGAGGCAGTGAAGGCAGCAACAAATGCATTTGTATAAAGGGCATATGTTTGGTATAGATTTTCCAGTTCAGGTTTTTTAAAACTAGTGGTCTACACATTTTCATGTGTAGAGAATACATGTACATGTTTGTTTCTTGACATGAAGAATAAAAATGTCAAGTTAAGAGGTTAGGTTTGGCTAACATTTTTCTTTCTTTCTTTTTTAGCATAGATAGATGTAAGCATTTTTTCATAGCTCCATTTTATTGCTTACTCCCAGGCCATTATAGTTTGTTCTTTATGAATACTGATGTATGGTGATATTCACAAAACAGCATGCTGTGCTCCTGATTACACTACCACACAGCGAGAAATCTGTCTGCACAAGTCAAGAAACCTATTAATTGGAATTTCCAGTCAAAGAAAAAGATAATTACTGCTCAACTCACTTCCCACGAAAAAAGAAGGTAACACTTGGAAAAGTGCCCTCTGCACTTCCCACAGACCATTCGTGCTGTTTAGAATACTGGATTGGGATTAGACAGGAAGAAGGAAGACAAGCCCAGCTAAATTGGACACATTTCAAGCCACAGTGAACAAATGGCAGGGCTTTAGATCTGGCGCTCAAAGAAGGCACAAAGGGATTTGTTGATTTTTTTTCTTTTTCTTATGACAGTTGACAACCTGCTTTACTTTGGAGAGCTAGATCAGGGGATGAGGGTTGTGTTTGACGCCGCAGACATCTGAAGGAGGAGAGCAAGAGGGTGGAGATTTGATGATACAGTTTGCAGCTAGAGCTTTTCTCTCACATGGACTGCACAGTTCTGTGTGGATTACTAGATGATCTGCTTTCATTCTGATATATGCAAATGAACAGAAACATTCTAAACATTATAAATCATTCATTTGATGGCATGGAAATAGTTGCCAAGTAAAAGGCCACAGATTTATATTTTCCTTGTTGCTTTTTTTCCAGTTCCTCCCAAAATATATGATATTTCATCGGACATCACAGTAAACGAAGGTGGTGATATCTCACTCTTCTGTTTCGCCAGTGGAAAACCAGAGCCTAAAATCACCTGGAGGCATATCTCCCCATCAGGTGAGTTCTTTATCTACCATACAATGTTGACTATTATGTTAACAAAAACCATACATTTGCTTAAGCATCTCTGTTTATAGATAGTGGGCTTGACATTGAACAAGAATTTGGTTTGTAACTGGTTCTCTTAGTTTGCTTAATCTTCCTACTTGCTGTCCACAACCCATACAATAGTGATAGTTTTGTGTGTTGGTTAATATCATAACATTGCGGGCAAGTTTGATTTAGCTATTGTGGTGGTCTGATGTACCATTAATTGAGAATGTGACATTTTTTATTTATTGTTGTACTGCAAAAAAAAAAAAGTAGTTAAAACATCGAGATAATGTAAATTAAGCTCATTTGGTCTTTCCTGTCTAAGGCAGCCAGTAAAAAGAAGATGTTTGCACATTACCAAACCAAAATCAAAATTCAGTGGCGCGGTAGCAATTTTGAGTGTTCCTCTATTTTTATGAAGTTGCATGTTGTACTTATCTAATAATTGAAGACAGCTTCACTTATCTTGAGGCTGTCAGATTCCTTCTCCAGTACATTTCTGCTATTCAATTTCTCTTTCAGATTTTGATCAAAATGCTTCAGTAAGTCATAAAGCCAGTATTTACTAAAGGAAGAGTTCTTTGAAGTGCACATTCACCTTGAAGTTTTGGGAGTATGTGGTCAGATTAAATGTGCCTTTAGAAAAATAACACATAAATAGCATTAGCAGATGGAAACTGGGTATGGTATGAATGTAATGTAGGAAAAAAAATTTAAACCCTCAGTTGAAGACTTTGTATTCAAGGGTGGGGTGTTTTTATTGTTTTGGGCTATTAATGGTCCTTATGGATGTACTGGTCATAATAGATGCTTAAATCAACAAAGAAAAAGATGCACACAGTGAACACAGATTACCTGTTTCCATATGCTCAAGCAGTCTGGATTTGAGATAAAATGGTATAAAATGCCACTTTTTGTACTTTTTTGGTATTCGTGTGTTTATACTTTGTACAAAATTAATTAAATGCAAGTTTTTTAGTAAGTATAGTTTAATCTGTGTATTATTCTATTCCTTTTTATTTAATGCTAGTTGGTGATAATATGAGACTTAATAAAAAAGAAACATGGAATTTGGTTGCTGAAAAGAAAGTAGAATTCACTCAAAACTATAGCATGGAAACTCAGCATGGCAGAGTTAGCCATGTGGACCATTCTAAGAAGAAGATCAGCAGTGACAGCAGAACATGACTGCAGTTGATAATAGAAGAACTATTCCAGATGTAAAGAAAACCCAAAAACAACTGTCATTAAAATCTCCAGCAACCTCCACAGTGCAGGGGTGAAGGTATTCACCACCTACCACACAAGATTTTCATAGTTGTGTTCTAAAGGTTACATTGCAGCATGTAAGCACCAAAAATAGAAAAGGCTAGAATAACATTTGCTGGAAGAGATATGCCATAGGTACTGGAACAGTGCTATGGACAGATGTGACAAAGCAAAACATGTACCGAAGTGACTGCACAGTAAAAGTATGAAGAATGGACAATAATTGACTGGCTAGAGTGTTCGGCTGCATCTGGGAAACACTGTAAATCCAAGTGTCATGTTTATTAAAGATAGTGTCATGACTTTGACATTCATGATGGGCTCTCATCTTTATTAATGCTGTGAACAAACTGCCAAATACCTGTGCATTTACTGGCTTCATAAATGATTTCATATGATTTCATCATACTGCAGGACAATAACAAACACTTGACGAAATGGAACTGAAGAATTCATGGGGGGGGGGGGGGGGCATTTTACTTGACAAAAAAGAGACATCTGAAACCCAGAACAGACTTGATATAGTTATTTGCAAAAGATTAAAATTATTTTAGGTATTTATATTATTTAGGTTAATGTGATCCAAGAGTTATACTCACTTTAACTCTTGGGATAGATCACAAAAAGTTTCATTTTTCCAACATGGTCCAATACACACAACAAATACCTAGGAATATAAAATGATATTGTGTACTTTTACCCTATAGTCATCTTTTTACCTGGAATCTGAACTCCTTGAGTGTACAAAAAAAAAAGCAATTTATACTTCACTATCACTACACCAACACTTAAATAGGAGAACACACTGTATGTGACCATTCCATCTTCCCAGAGGAAATTACCCTTAAAGATTGGCATCTGTTTTCTCCACCATTGCAGCAGCAAAAAACTATCACGTTGAACTGTGCCAGTATTTTTGCTGCAATGAGCCATATTGCAAGGCAAAAGTACTGTTAAAATGAGAAACATTTATCATGTTTTATTTAAAAAGGCCTTTTTCCAGTGACCTGGGCTTTTCTGTAATGGGCTCTGTGCAGGGTCAGAGGCAGGGTATAGGCCAGCTCTTACTCTGCCTTCATATTCGCATTGCTGATCCCAAACATTCGTTCATAGGCTCTATATTTTGACGTGAAACTTCGGGATATACATAACTAAGATATTTGGAAATAGCTGACTACAGTACTATGGATATGGTTTTTTTTCCTTCTCATGATGGAGGTGTGCTGAGGAACTGACCTGTCTTATGCAGGTGTGTCAGGCTTCAAACACACTAGGTTTTGTGGGTGTGGGTGCAAGCGTGCGGGTGGACACATATATTCTGGTGGGTGTGTGCATGTGGGTGGGTGGGTGCATGCGTGTTGGTGCATGTGTGTGGGTGGGCTGTGCGGGCTGATTCATGGCTGACAGCTCAATGAATGCCAGTGGGGGAAGCCACTGACAGAGCATTTAGACCAGTGCTGTATTCTCTCAGGGGTTAACTGCAGAAATGCATACAGCCGTCGCCTCACTCCATAATGCATTCCCCAGCAGCACCCCTCCTATCAGCAAATGCAGACCTCAAGGAAATGTACTGTGTGCTCTCCACACAATGTGGGAAATTGCTTACTGTGACTGCACTTACCACAGAGCAATGTGGAATCGTAGATTAACCTTGCTCTGCTTTGCCTAATTTGGTTGGAGCGACACATCCTTGGAGCTGTGATGAGCCTCACTTGAGCTTTTCACGGGACACTCAACATGCGTTTTCCCACACAATTCAGGGGCATTTGTGATGGCAAGCGATAAGAAACGGCTTTCTGTTTAAGTGCATTTTCTGTGAATAATCAATGGTTCTTGCGTTACTTCTGAGGTGTGCAGGCCTGTTTTGTATGTTTTGTTAGCAGCGGGAATTTGCAGTGTTTCAAACATACAGCTGCCTTTTACTAAGGTCATTCATTCAGGCGTTCTGCTTTTATTACACCCATCAAGAGCCCATGATCATTTCCTCTTTTGCTGTAATGACTTTGATAAGTGAGGGTTCACTGGGAAATCTCTGTATGGGAAAAGAAAGTAACCCAATGAACTAAGGAAATTATGCAGTGGGTTAATCACAGATAAAGATTATACCGGTTGAGAGGGAAAAATAACACCCACTGCACAAAGCTATATAATGGTGTCTTATTAAAGCGGAAAAATAAGCTTTCAGCTCGCTACTGATAGATGGGCCTTCATCCCTTCCCATCCCTTTCAAGAAGGCACACGCTCATAGCATGTCTTGAAATGTTGATGCACCCTTTGAAGTGATGAGGAAGTGGATCGGCACAAAACTCCCACGATTGCAGGCGTTTTAACCAAGATACTGCTAATCTTATGTTTATTGATTAGACAGGCCTACTGTGTATCATGCTGCATAGTTGTTCATGTAGTAAAAGAGGTTAAACTTTTTTTATTGTGAGTTATATTTTAACTCTCAGATAGTGTGTAGGCACCTGCATTTTGTCTTCATAGGCTACTGCATACTGTGTATTGTCACATGAATACATTTGGGTCAATTCATATGCAAAGGAATGAAAGTAAAGTAGCACCTTGTCAGCCAAAATAACCCTCTCCTGCATTTTCTTAATAACTCAGAAGTGCACTAAATTCTCCTGTTTGTTTTCCTCTAAAGGATGTCTTTGTTCTTGTGAAATGTGCATATATGTATGCAAATTACAGAGATCAAAGAATAATGCTGCTTTAGTGATTGTTTTCCAATGTCATACCTACTATTCAGAACTAATGTGTGCTTCTTCTTCTCAGCAGGTGTGTAATTCAGTGTCAGTGTTGTTTAATGTTGATAGGGCTAAAACTTTCTGATCTCCCTGCACTTGTATTCACTTCACTCTTTCATTTCAGTATTTGACACTTTAGCAAAACATTTTACCACAGCATTGGGACAAAAGCTGGCATTCCCTCTAGCAAATCCTCTTCCCTTTCTCTCTCCCCCCCCCCCCCTTTCATTCAGTTTTGCGTTTGCTGAGTCAGCTTCCTCAACTACATGTTGGAGTTTAGCTCCCTCTGCTATAAGGTGGATTCACCTCACTCTACAGAAGGGTATAAATAGATTTCATTGAGCAATACTGCAATAAAGATGCCTCCTAGTGTCGGGAACTCTGTGGAGGTTTTGGGGCCAGTAGCAGCGTGGCAGCCTCCTGTTGTGCTATATTGCCGTTTATTACTCAAGGACCTCCAGTCAAAGCTGCCACATTGGCACAGTTCTGATTTGTTCATGGGTTTTGATGCCAGTAATCTCTCTGTGTGCAAATTATGCCTCAAAGGAGAAATACGTCCCCCTGGAATTTTGGCCTACAACGTGATTATTTGCCATTTAGGACGCTAAATTATATTAAGCATAGTTTTATATTAGCATACTCATCTGATTATCATTATTGTCTCGTTTTATTAACATTTATCAGTACTAGCTATGTCCAAATAGTAAAACTATAGAAATAGTGTTTCTATTGTATGTGCACAGACTGAAAATACCAAATTACAGTATCTTTCTTGAGCTAAATAGATGGAACAGTATCCCAACCTTGAAGGCCATAACATTAACACAAGATTTTAAGGAAACCACTTGTGAATGTGGGTACATATGTTACTTTCTTTCACTCACAGCCAGGAAGTTTGGGAGTGGAGAAAATTTGAACATAACTGGCATAACTCGTGACGCAGCAGGGGACTACGAATGTGGCGCTGAGAATGATATCGCCTCTCCTGACACCAGGACTGTGAAAGTCACAGTTAACTGTAAGTATCTGCTCATTCTCATACCGGCTGATTCTGCACATGCACATACAATGATGTCTTTTTTTATGCTGGAGATACTGCTTTACCTTGAGAGGCAATGGTGCTGGCTATGGTGAAAATTAGAATAGAATTCATTGTGTGGAAGTTTTTTAATATTTAACAAGAGAATCCCCTTTTTGTCTGGGCTGAGATGATTAATTTCCAGTGAGGAATGGTCTCAATGTTATAAGGACTCTTCTATTATGCAGGTAATGAGTCTCTCAAAAGTGTGAAAAGACAGTAATGAGCACTCTACGCATTCATGATTTATACTGACTTTACCCATCATGCTTATGGTGATGATCTGGCTTCTCCAAAAAGAAAGGGGACACGTGACCATTTTCTCCCCCTCCTCTTTTCTTTTCGAAGGCGTCTTGTCTTATTTGTGGTCACTGGAATCATTAATCTCTTTGTCTATGTTGACGTGATATGCTGAATCACAGCAAAGCGTGAGCACATAAATCAGACACGCATATTCCCACAGCCGAATGTGTGTGGAGTGAGCCCATTAGGCAGAGCCTCCCTTCACCATTGGTGCACCAAAGACTGATGGGCAGAGAGCAGTGTGGAAATGTCAGCGTTTCGCTGAGGGGAGGCCGAGGACGGCTCTGCAGTCATAACTCGCATCTTGGCTCCGCCCTGTCGATTGTATTGACAGGTTCTAACAAAGCGGAAAAGATCAGCAGCGGTGTGCCAAGCTGTCTCCCTTGCCCAAGCTCTGCCGTTACTGTGTTCGGCAAACGGCAAACATTTTCAGCTGGTTTCATACTCTAATCTTTCCACGTGTGAGGATAGGGTGATACTGTGTGGAGGCACGGACATGATTTACTATGGCAGATGATGTCAACAATGCCAGTAGTTCTTTTTACCTTTGAAACATTCCAGGCTGAAGCAGCTCCTGGGGGTAAAATGAAGAGGCGTTTGGTTATAATCCCAATCTATCTTTTTAGCAACCCTTGTCCATCATGGAAGGTTGCTTCAGGCTGCAAACAAATTTGATATAAAACAGGTGCCAAGCCTGGAATTAGAAGACAGGATTACCTTACCATGTGCTAAAATAAAAGTGTGAGAGGATAGAAAACTGGTGAGCCAATCCATTCCATGACAAGTACTTCCCACTGTGAAATCTGAAGAAGTGATGGAATATTTTCTAACCAAGCTATGATTAAAGTTCTACTTGGTAGAAAAAAGATGTGGCATTACCTGTGTGTGTGTGTGTGTGTGTGTGTGTGTGTGTGTGTGTGTGTGTGCGTGCGTGCGTGTGCGTGTGTGTGTGTGTGAGAGAGTGTGAGTGAATTGTCTCTGGAAATACTACAGCAAATATGTAATTAGAAATAAGGGTGTGGCAGTTTGTTATTGTGATTCTTGGGTTATTATGCATTCTCAGTTCAATTATTATGGAAAAGAACTGTGAACCTTAAACAGTTCTATCTTGGAAGATAACTACAGAATACATTAACATTTAAAAATTTATTTAACAGCACTACGAAAGTATGTTGCTACATACTTGTCGTTATATTAGCCTAACATGACTATAGATAATGTGACTTGACTCTTGACATTTCAAGGGTAATCAGTATAATTAAATACACAGCAAAATAATCTCATTCCCCTTTGAAAATAATTACAGCTTTTAGGTAAGAGCAGAAATGACCTCTAGGCTAATTGCAGATTATGACCACTAATTGAAATAAGCAAATTTATTAGTTGAAAACAAATTATCTTCATGTGTGCATGAATGTACTTAATAAAGTTTTGTGTTAATATTAATTTTATTATAGCTCTAAAGTTTTCTCCTGCTGCAGCTCCATGGCCTGCCAGTGTCTTTTATAAATGCAGTAAGGATAAAAATGAGAACATGTAAGGGAATTCTTGTATCCTCTGTAGACACCATGAGGAGCAGAAGGGTTCCAGGTTCTGCTGTTAGGGCCTTCCCCTAACCACTGCTGCTGTGCCTTTGAACAAGGTACTTACCCTAGAAGTTTCTCTGAGGCTGCTGCAGTATAGCACCCTTGGCAGGGTCAGCAGGTTCTGCAGCCCTGCACTGCGTACATACGGATAACAACTTAACAGAAAAAAGAAAACATTGAGTCCATAAGCATGTGCAAAAGCAGCCTGTGGTATGCAGTAAAGTGTCTGTGTATATGTACTTGACACCTCAGTCACTCCCTTTTGTTGTTACGTTGCCATTACAAAAAAGCAGCCTACTGGACTCTAAGAGAGTCATCTGAATCTTTGCTGTCAATGTTATTGGAATGTCATGTACATCACTGAGCCAAACACACTGTTGTTAACAGTTGCACCCAGATCATGTAACTAAACAACATGAAATATGCAGCCTTTTTAACTGTACCATTGTCAGCCTGTAGTTGGTTGTAGTGTGAAGTTACCCAGATAAGAGACACTGCGATAACAACATCTGGCTCAGTGATCTACAAGACAGTCCAGTAACCCAGCACACAAACTAATTACCACAAAATGGGGCCTTGCTTTTGTATCTGAGGCCTTTTCTGTAACCTTAGCTAAATCAACATAGAACAGACTCCACATCTACAAGCCCACCACCTTGTCTTGACCTCTCCAAATATACATGTTTGGTGCTTAGATAATAAGACCTTCGATCTTGAAGAGGCTGTAGCGCGGTTCATCTCTCCTAACATGGTCGTGTTTGCTGAGCCTTTGGATTGTTGCTATTGTGAGCAGCACCAGATGTTCAGCTTTGCTTTCCTCCTTGCATCCATGCCCTGCTTAAACGCTGTCTCTGCACACATCACAGGAAAAGAAATATATAAACATGACGGATTAGGTGATGTCATGCAGCTCCGCAGATGGTTAGAATGTGGATGCAAAACACAACAGCTTCAGCTTTCTAGAGGCAACGTGACGCCTATGCTTCATATGTCATCCTGTCAGAATGCATTCTGGCTTAATGTTTGTTGGATGAACTTGGCTCATTTATGAAAGAAGGACATTTTCTTTTCATCCAAGCTAAGAACCTATCTTTTCTTGAGTGTGTCAAGGCCTTTAGATCTTAACATGTTAGGCAAAAGCTCCCATTAAAGTTGAAAATCCAAAATTGGTGATTGAGTAACACATAAAGCATGTGTCTTTCACTTTGCATCATGTTGCATTGTAGCTGTTGGCCTCTCTGGCGAGGGGAAAACACATTTTCTTTTGGACTAATTAACTTGAATCTGCAGGATGTTTAGGGTTAGCCTTTTAGCTATAATATGGCTCATGGGTATTAAAGTGACACCCAGCTTTCAGAATAGATAAAAGGAAAAAAATCATTGTGAATATGAAACAGGAGGGTTTCTCACCATAACACGGATAGTGTTGAAGAAATACTCAAGTTTCTACTCATATATACTTTTCATTTCCTCCTTGATGACAAGTGCATTGCTTATGTCGTGCACACTGATTTTTGTATTGCTGTATTTTTGGTATTTTTAACAACTGTATCTCATTGGTTAAACTCTTTACTAAAATGTGAGGGTTCTAGCCTATGGGGTGTGCTGTAATTTATCATACTAAAACAGGAAACCTTCTGTTACTGGCCACAGGCACTCAGTGACCCATCATTTCCATTTGACTTGAACTCTTGTTCAGATTTTTTGGCTAGTTTCCCAGACAGAAAGCAGTGATTCAGCTTTGGGAATGTTTGATTCGGTACATTTAATCAAATATTGTCAAGAGAGGAAAGTAATCGGACTAAAAGAATATTACAGTAAAACAGGTTTTTAGATGGTGATTGTCAGTGTAATTAATTTCAACAGAAGCTTTGTAGGAGATGAGACGTCAGTATTTTTCAGGTCCAGTAAAGCTTTATGTGGCTAATGTCTTCATTTTCCATATAGTATTTCTTATCACAATTAATTGCTGTTGCCTAATATACTTTGTTGCCTAATATACTTTGCTGTGTGTAATATATCTATATAGTAAATGAAGATGTAGGGGACAAATGTTGGCTATTGCTTCAAATTATATCTTCCTGCAAAAAGACATGAAAGGCATCTATTGACTGAGCTGTTTAGCCCACTGACTAAGCAGAATGTACTGCTGAAGCAACTGCTCATGGACCCTTATTCATTTTCATAAAGACCTCTGTGATTATTGCATATTGATATTATACCAAATAGACAAATAACAGATTGTCTTGACTGTCCAACTCTACTACACTGTACAAAATTGAATCTATTCTTCAATTTCATATGCCTGGAGCTAATTTGTCTACTTACAAAGATGTGAGCCTCTATGTTTAATGATTTCATTCAGTGTAATACATTTCTCCCTCACTCACTATTCTCTATGGGCCTTGCTCAGCCTTTGTCTCTTTATAGCATGACTGTTATTTATAAGGATTTAGTGTATTAGAGAAAGAACAAGATGTTATTCTTAAAATGTAAATGGAAATCTTAATGAATTAATAAATCTTTGCTGCTAAACCCAGTGCTGGCGGACAGAATGGGACAATGAGGTGGAGACGGTAGTTGAAGCAGTCTTTCTGTTAGTAAGCTGATAAGTCACGGACTGATGAGTCCCATTTCTTAATTGTGAAGAAAACTCATTCTAGACTGTGGCTGAAGCGGTGGATTATTAATTGATCTTTTAAATTAAAAATGCTATACTTGTTGGTAGAGCAATGCTCCAGGCAAAGTATTTGGGGTTTTTTTTGTTTGTTTGTTTACCAAGAGATAATATCAGTTCATTATTTATTGTATCTACCCAGAGAAATCACAAGACCAAGGTAAATGATTTGTTTGTGTCAATGGACTTGCAAGTTGTTTAGGTATCAGAGTGACATTTAACAGGCCAAACTAAAGCAATTGGATTAGTACATAATTTCTATTTAACCAGTGACCTTTGCCATACAGTAATGTACCATGTATCTAATAAGTCCACATTCTTGCCTCTGATTGAGGTGCTTCTAGTCCAGAGTTTGGCCCTCTTGACTGATATATTTATGCATGTTAATATGCATTAACCATCTGGTTATTTAAATATTATTATTTTTGTTGGGCTCATACTATGTGCATAGGTATTTTCCCACAACATTTTGTATCTTGTTTTTTCCATTTGCATTTGTGATCAAGCTGCTACTGGCAAATTTGTCAAACAGTGAGCCCTGCAGCACACATTTCTCACAGCAACTGTGCTATTTCCAGATACTCCCATCTGCTGGGGGCTTAGGAACTCACAGATGATTTACAATTGCACTCTTTTGCTATGGAGCCTGTAAATTACTAGGATTATTGGGCTTTCATGATTTTTACACTGCTACTTTGCATTAGCCAATTCTGGAATATGCTGCCAATAGTGACAACGCCTTGGAGAACCAATGTAATTGAATCTGAGAACTTGTGTAATAAATTTGCATTTAATACTGAACTCTCATTCATAGCCTGGATTTGTTGAAAATTGTTGTATTTTCTTTATAAAATACTACCAAAGCATACACCACCATTTAATCCTTTTTTGATACGGCATAATCTCTGTTAGCCATGTTATTTATGCTGCCATGAGTCTTATACAGCAGCTCATGCCCTCCCTCTCTCTCTCTCTCTCTCTCTCTCTCTCTCTCTGTCTCTCTCTCTCTCTCTGCATCTGTGGGCAAGCTGGAAAGGCAAAGCAAAGGATTACTCTGACAAGAAAAGGCAGTATGTAAACAAATCAAACTTTCTATAAACCTAGTCCTTTTCCTGCAAAGTGCAACTCCTTACTGGTTTCCTAGTTGGTGGTATAAGCTCATTTTAGTCATTTACATTCAAACACACTACCCATACAGGCTGCTGAATGAGTCTGAATATAAAGTGATTTGTCTCATTGTCTCTTAATTGGGTGTGCTCATTTTGCAAACCAAGCAACTGTTTTAAATCCGAGTGTTCATCCTCCAAACTGCTTGAGTTACGCCTTGCCTCTTCCACTCTTTATTTCCTTGATGACTTGTTGTGGCAGTTGTCACAATAGTTTTTCTTTCTTTGCATTTATAATATGGATAGTAATTAAGCAGATCATCCATTAGCGATGACAGCTATTCTGCTAGGTTGATAGAGTTTTGGGAGTTAGCTGTGTGGATATCTGTCACAGCCAGCTACCCCTATGCTATTAAGCCTCTGTCAAGGCCTGCCAATACCTCACAATGCAGCACAAATCTTGTTGATCGATGACCTACAGAAATGTCTGTCATTTCTCACACCTCATAGATTTCACCTCCAACTCAGTGTTGCACAGAGGGTACAAATGGTTTAGAGATTATCATGCATTCATGCAATACTGAAGAGTAGTTTAGGCCATTGGAGGTTTCAGCTTCTGTTTACTGCAGGCTAAGACACAGATGTGTATGTTCATTTTAGTCATTTACATTCAAACACACTACCCATACAGGCTGCTGAATGAGTCTGAATATAAAGTGATTTGTCTCATTGTCTCTTAATTGGGTGTGCTCATTTTGCAAACCAAGCAACTGTTTTAAATCCGAGTGTTCATCCTCCAAACTGCTTGAGTTACGCCTTGCCTCTTCCACTCTTTATTTCCTTGATGACTTGTTGTGGCAGTTGTCACAATAGTTTTTCTTTCTTTGCATTTATAATATGGATAGTAATTAAGCAGATCATCCATTAGCGATGACAGCTATTCTGCTAGGTTGATAGAGTTTTGGGAGTTAGCTGTGTGGATATCTGTCACAGCCAGCTACCCCTATGCTATTAAGCCTCTGTCAAGGCCTGCCAATACCTCACAATGCAGCACAAATCTTGTTGATCGATGACCTACAGAAATGTCTGTCATTTCTCACACCTCATAGATTTCACCTCCAACTCAGTGTTGCACAGAGGGTATAAATGGTTTAGAGATTATCATGCATTCATGCAATACTGAAGAGTAGTTTAGGCCATTGGAGGTTTCAGCTTCTGTTTACTGCAGGCTATAACACATAGATGTGTATGTTCATGTTCTTACAGATGCTCAGTCTAGTAAAGGGAATCCTTCTGTTCCTTCGGCGAAAAGCACATGGACATCTTCAATCTTAATATAATAAACTCACATTGATAAGCATGCAACACGGGATGTTAAATATTATTACTCCCCCACACCCAAAATGTCACCTAATGTGCCAAATATTTAAGGTAAACAAAGCCTCTTTTTTGGTGGTGGTGTTTTTTAACTCATTGGATGAAACTTGACAACCTTATGTAGAGGATGGAAGGACATAGTCTCATCAATAATGAAGTAAAAAAAGGATGTTCTTGAAGAATAAATACACAATCAATGCATTTTAACCCTTTCTGTCTTACCTGAGTCACAAATAAAAAAAATATTTTCTTTCTTTATTTGCTTGTTTGTGCAAGAATTTTATTTGATGCAATACTATTTAGCAATAATGGCAGCTTTAAATAACTTTTATTTGCACACTGTAATCATTTTAGGGGAACTATTTAGGTCTATATGTTTGGCAAAAATAATTGACAGTAAAAGAAAATGTGGTTAACATGAGAAAATCATACACACACACACATACACACAAACACAAACAATACAAATGCAGCAACCTTGTTGCTTATTGAAATTCCCAGTTTGTGTGAAATTTCTGTTTGAAACCTAGACTCCTGGTAACTATTGTCACATTATGGGCTTTATGTGATATGTGATGGGAAATGTATTATTAATGGATAAGAACAGTTCACAGAGCATTAACAACTGTTAGCAGTTACAGTTGTTATCAGATCTTTACAAGCTGAACAGAAGAATTCACTGGCTGGGACAATCACTTTTTTATTTTTAAATAAATGATTATTTATTAATTATTGATTGGGTCATGTCATGGTGCTCACTTCTGCCACTATATAACTGGGAAAGGGGCTCCTGTATTAACACTCTCAGCCCTGGAGAAGTAAGCAGAAAACCAAGGCAGGAAATGCATGTTATAACATAGCAACCTGAGTAAGGCTACATGTCATGCTTTTTGGTGGATTGGACCAAAACTATTTCTGAGAAAAGTTTTTAAAATGCCCAGTGACTGAAAAATAACGGGTTGAATTTCCTTGCATTGCATTGCTTTTGCATTGTGTTGCATTAGTATCTTGCTCACCTTAATGTGCTGCTGTTCACACTATAAAATCAATCCTGAACCTACTACCAAAATTGTCCAAATGTACATTATTTGTTTATTTATTTGTTTGTTTATTTTTGTAATCTTTGCATCAAGGTTTGCAAAAAGTCAGCAGAGTGTTCCTTCGATCTATTATTTTATTCTTAAATCTCACACTAGATGCATTCCACTCACTTCCTGCCCTGTTAGGATGAGTTAAGACTATACAATGCTCAGTGGGCTTCTGAGTGGGCTGGTGCATGGACTGTATGTCACCCAGGCCACAACTGTCAATTGGCATTTTTTCAAAAGAGCCAAACTCCTTGTGCATATGGTGAAACTCTGCGTTCCTGCTGGGTTCATCTGTCAGACACAAGCACTCTCTGGAGAGCACGTGGAGGAGAAATAATCAAAATAGTCTGCTAAACCAGCCTTTCAGTCTCAGGTGGGGGCATGAGTTCAGTGAGAGAAGCAAGGGGGATATTTAAACACTTTCAGTGTAAAAATGTCCCAGAGCTTTAAGTGGTGACAAGAGTGCTGTACCATAGTTTAAGCAGTTGAGTGTTCATTTGAAAAATGTTTTCTGAAATGGGTGACATTTTAAACCACAAATTGACTACATGCTGCAGTGTGCATTTACATCTTTTTTACATCTTTACATCTTTTTTTGGAGGCAGATGCGGGGGCATAAAATGAAGAAGAAAAAAGAATAGATGCTTGTGTAACACGAGAATGGCTAAATGTGTTTGTGTAGCATAAGGAGCGAGGCAGAGAGACTGAGTGGCACAAGGACGGGTATTCTGTTTTAGAGCCAGGTGTTAAGTAGGCATGGTAGTAAGTTTGAGCTAGGTATCTTCACATTTCCAGATGTGAAGTCATAGCAGTGATTTTCTGGAAACCAAATGGGAAAAAAAATAGTCTGAGCATAGCTTTTGCACCTCAGTGATTTACAGGTCATTTTCAAACACAGGTGTGTCAAGAATATATTTGCATCCAACTCAGACTTAGCCAGTAATTTAACGCTAGTCACAAGAACATTTACATGGATAACTGTCCTCAAGGAAGGAAATCGTGGCAGCTATTTTCTACTTTTCTATTTTCTGTTCTGCTTCAGATGTGTGTGCCTAGAAAGTGTGGACTGATTCTTCAGTCATCTCTCTCTCTGCGCCATCACGGTTCTCACAAGTGCTGTGTTCAATACTGAATTCAGTGGTAAAAACCAAAAAATTCATTGTCACAATGTGTAAAATCCAGTGAAAAGTTATGTAAATAATTTCTTGAATGTATCTTTTTTTCTGTTGAATGAATCAGATTGACTGAAGAATGATTTCATATGTATTTCAAACCCTGTACTTTTTTTTCCTCTGGCAGGCTGGAATTAAATGGCCCGTAGTTACAGCTGGGCTCTCTGACACTTGGAAAGAGATTTACACAATGTTTGAGAACATGAAAGAGCCCTCATTTCATATTCAAAGACCCTACCTCTGTTATTCAGACTTTGAACTTCTATTAAGCAATTTAGCACTGGGCGTTTCTTTTTGGTTCTCCCCACTGTGTTAGTAGCATTTCTTTGGCTTTACCAGTCCATAGTTATAATGTTATTGCTCTTCAAGTATAGCTACTCCCTTTTAGAATGTATTAATTATAAAGCTTCATATTTTAGGCAGTTCCCTAATTGATACCAATTCATTTCCTGCTTTTACTAGGATTTGATATGTTGCTCTAAATAGTGCTAAGTTCCAATCAAACTGGAATTTTGTCACTAATTCGGTTTTATCGGTACATTTACTAAGCCCATTTGAATTTTTGTCCACAGTTCCGCCATTGATCCACGAGATGAAGAGTCATGGCGTCCGGCCCGGCTTCACAGCCCTGCTGAGGTGTGAGGCAGCCGCTGTGCCCACTCCAGTCTTTGAGTGGTACAAGGGGGAGAAAAGGTAGGACCCAAACACAGTGTGATAAAAAAGGCTGGTCGTTTATCTCCTACTCATTTACTCATCATACATTATCAGGCATTGTAAGTTCATCTTTGATTCAAAGGGCGTGCTGCAATGAAGATTTATGTCAGCTGGTTCCTCTCTGTTGTGTAAAGTGGGCCTTCAAGCTGACTAGGGCATCAATGCAATCTAAATCCCTGTAAATATTCAGCCATTTGACTGGGTGAAGAGGGGATCCAGATAAGAGAATTTTCTGCTTTACTGCTTCAGGGAAACGTGGGAGCTACACACAGCCTCTTGCTGATGTTTTAGATGAATATTCATATTTATTATTCATACTTTCAGTCTCAAGAGCCAGTGCACTCTATATGTTCTGTGCTCCCCTGCTAATCAAAAATACAGTAAGATTATTTCCAACTTACAGCTTTTATCATTCAGCTAAAACTCAACAACCATGCTTTCCTTGTACTGTTCTGCTATGAATTGCTGAAAGCTTACACTGAGAAGTCTTACTATAAGGCTTAACCTTGCATTTTAATTAAATGTTTGCATAACCTTGCCACCAGTAAAGAGCATTCCCAGTTTCTGCATCAATCAGTGTCGACTCAAGTGGCAGTTCTTGAATTTAAATACCAAATTACCCCATTACCCATCATTTACCCACTCTTTCTGAGTACGATCTGAATCAGCAGTTCACACTGTGCTAATTGTAATTATAGGCTTCACTCAATTTATTCAAATTGCTAAGGAGGCCTTGGCACTGGTTCTAGAGTTTGCCTAATTTAAGACTACATTTGTTATTCTTGATAAATTCTTGATAATCTTTTTTTCTGCTTTCCCATGAAATTAGATAATGGATTATAAAGTATTGGTGTTGGTAACTTTAAATAATATCATACAATGACTGCTTTCTCATAAAATAGATAAAATACTATTAGTGGTGTAGACCGTAAGTGATAACATATAATAACATACTTTGCCTTCCACGGAATATTTCCTGTGTGGTTAGAATATATTTAATGAATGCTACTGTGTTTGATATATAGTATTAATCCGTTTAAACCACAGCTCTTTATCTATCTCAGTGCATTGGTATAGTTTGATAAACAAGTCAGGCTGGATTGCAATGCCCTAAAATAGCATGTGATGTTTCTAGGTCAAAACACTCTGCTTTAACACTGCTTTAACATTGTAACCCATTGTAGCAAACTGTATTGCTTTTATGGTTGTTGCTTGGTTAAGGACCAGTAGCATTCATTCCCCCTTGTAGTGATCATCCGTGTAAAACCTTTTGCTAACATTTGAGCAAATCTCAGTAGGAGAGCAAACAGCAGCTGCTTTGAGATTTGCTGGACATAAGGTCAGATGCATCTCTTTTGCTCAGAGAGGAACATGGGTAGTCCATCAATTCAGATGTGTTTAGGGAGGCGCTGCAGTGCCAGGGCAGAGGAGTTCCGTCTTCTGCACGTTGCACCTTGGCTCCGGAGCTTGTCATGCATGCCGCCCGCGTGCGGTACCGATGACAGCTTCTTCTCTGAGAGAGCTCGCTTCACAGCCGTGGCATTTGCAGACTTGCAGCACCTACCCTGTTGTTACATCACCACAGTTCATTTGCAGTTCACTTATGAATAGCTTATTCATGTATTAGGTTGGTGTATTCATCTCATCAGTAACAGCTCTCCATGATGTTTAATAATATGGAGAGTAATGTTAATGGTGAGACCAAGAATGCCCTTTTCCTCCTCCTTCTTCCCCCTCAAAACCTCTGTTAAAGGAACACAAATGCATCCTGTGCAAAGCTGTATTGGTTGGATGGGATAACATTTTGGCTGGGTTCCCATTGGGCAGGGATCGTATAAAAGGATCACTCTGTCCATCGCATTGCAATGTACTGATTCAGTTAAGCTGTCTTCTCAACCATGAGTGATTGGCATTCTTGTCCATGTTTGAAAAGAAGGACTGGCTGGGTTATTGTGCATCAGGGAAACCGTGTGGTTTTCCTACCCACAAGCGACTGGCAACAGGAGAGAAACAAAATGGGTGAAAATGAGATAAAAAAAAAAAAAAATGAAAGTGTATAAAAAACAAGACAAGGTGTAGATCATGAATATGAATCTAAAAATGCTTGCTTTTTATGGTCCATAAAATGTTTTTTGTAGTTTTTCACATCTAGTCATTAAAAAATTATATATGGACTGATTGAGCTTGGTCTCAGTTCAAATCCTGCTCTTTAGCATGCCGTGTATATTGTAAGACACCATCTTTCTATGTTTCTTTGTTTTCAGGCTTAGCAAGGGTCAACCAGGCATTGACATCAAGAACCTCAGCTCCAGGTCAGTCCTTACAGTGAGCAACATGACGGATGATCGCTATGGCAACTACACCTGTGTGGCTGTTAACAGGTTGGGAACAGCCAACGCCAGTGTGCCTCTGATTCGTAAGTAACAAGCATTAGTTCCTGTTGTTTGGCTCTCACGAAACTCAGAGCTGCTTTTACCGCATATGGCTCTATATTTACCACTGCCTGTGTACACGGATGCTTGTTTATTAGATAGGGAAAAGTAATGCATTATTTGGTTTTGTTGAGGTGTTTCAGAGAAGTGTCTTTCATGAAAGGTGTGGCAGTTCCTTTGGACGGCCATTTTGAAATCTTTAGTAATATCCTTGAGTTTGAGGTTTCAAAGTCAATGATAAAACTGGGATTGTTAACAAATCAGACCTAGACTGCTAAAAAAGCTGATATCATTAAAAATGCCGAATGAGAAGTGCTACTTGAGACGCCTGGTTTTAAATGAAGACCAATATAGAGAGTGGAGCCTATTGAAGACTCAATGGATGTGATGCAGTGGAAAAAAATAGACTGGCCAAAAGGCTTCCAGGCCCTGCCACTGCCCAGCCCCTCTCTTCTGCTCTCCACCCTGCTCCTCTCCCTTCCTCTCCTCCCATCTCTGCTCTCTTCCTCTTCTCCCTGGTGGAACTGCTCTGCTCTCTTTATCATGAACACTAATGAAAAGGAAACCCATTCCACTATCCCCATAATGAGAAATGGCAAGCAATTCCTGCGCAACACACACTGCCACATTTGCACAAATTACAAATCCAAGAAGCAGCCATCATTACCAGTGACTGAATTGCTATTATAATATCAGTCAATAGGTATTGATGAAGCAAAGGTGGGCTCAGGGACACATTAATATTTAATGGAGAGCCGTGACCTAGAGACAAGGTTTGGAGTGCAAATCAAAGTGCCTTGTGGTACTTGATGTTCTCCTCAATGTGAAGAAACCTGACACCGTGGAGTATTTCTAACCCAGTTCATGATCCCTCCTATCATATGCCATACATGCTATCCATTTTAAGCTGTTTTGAGTTGTGTAGTGCAGGACCTCTGTGATGTGGTAAAATCAATGCTGGTAATTCATGACATGCTAACGTCCTTCAGGATGCAGCAAACCAGCCTAACCTACAAATGCCTTTTCAGAGATTGTTTTCAGAACAGCTTTTTTAGAAAGTGCATGTACAAGCAACTAGAGAAAATATATGTAGCAAAAGATTTCAGAAGATCAGTGACAGTGCACTTCGTGGGTTTAATGAGTCTGATGTTTGTTGATAGCTTGTCCTTATTCATCTCCATCACATTCCAGAGGTGCTCTGGCTCTGTATACGGTAGACAGCCATGTCATCATTGTGTAGGTATAAAGCAGCACTATGCGAAAAGGCATTGCAGGGCTCACGCTGTTGGAAATGTACTGTGGGGAATATTAGAGAAGCTAACAATGAAATGTGGCTTTGCTTTGATTTTTAAAGAATTTAGAATTATTGGCTTGCTTATTGTCCATAAAACTTAATTGCCAGACTTACCAAAATTAGGGAATTTTGGTAGGATTAGGAAAAATCTTTGTGTGTGTGTGTGTGTGTGTGTGTGTGTGTGTGTGTATACCCATATTTGCTGATATAGTTAAACTATATCAGCAAATATGGGTGGACAAATATAAGTGGACTTCTTCAGCTCAGTAACTCGTACTGACTCCCTGGCCGATTCTATAGTGTATGCTCACATTTCGCTAAAACAATACAGAAGAAACAGTCCTGGTCTGGAAAACAACAACCCCCCACCCCCGCCAAAAACAAATCCCTCAACAGAGTGCTATGGCTCCACTGACAAAGCCCCTACACTCTTGGCAGGCTCTGGCTAATGGAGACCTCATTCAATTTAGCATGCTAATCAATCACTACCTCGGTGTCATCCTTTCATGTCACCACGGCTGTCGTCGGGCCCGGTTACCTTGCCGTTACTGCTGCCCTGGCCATCAGGGATACTGTTGTCGTAGTTTCCATACTGTGACTGCGCCTGAGTCACAGTGCAGGGACATGAGAGGATGGATGAAATGGAAGGTGAAACAGAATAGCTGTGATGTGAATTCATTTGTGCGATTGCCGTTTCCGCCCAGGGCTTGGCAAAGAGCCAGTCGTCCTCTGAATAACTCTTTCTTGCCACGTGGGGTACCCGTTCATTTCTCTTCTCATTTCTGCGGTGATCACGGATCAGATTGGCCCTGACGATAGTGAGCCGAGCTCAGCTGCTTTTTCCCAGGCGCCCCGCATTCACAAAAGAGAAACGCCAAATGCTGATTGCATACCATTCATGTCCGTACATTTCAGAACAGTGTGCAGTATTATAGGACTTCACAATTCTGCAGGCCACATGTACATGTCTGCATTCATTTGGAATTCATTACCTTGCACCTTAATCTGTATTCAGCTTGATGTGTTCAGAACGTGGACAGTGTTGTGAGGTTGATGCCGTTATTATTTATTATTTGCCATTTGAAGCCATTACCTTGACATTTCAATGCCAGTTCTCCAGGAAAAGGGGCCGGAGGCATATCTGTGGTTATGGTTTGTGTCTGTGTCTTAATTTGTTGTGGTTCTGTGAACCAGAAATTTACAGCAGCGGGCAGGAAAGATGGTTGGACAGCAGGAGAGGTGGCATCCCTTGGTCTCATTGATCGCTGTCTCCCATGCCAGCACATCGGGCTGAGGTGCGAGTGTTTTAAAGGATAGGGTTTCACTGCTTCTTGGCAGACTGAAAGTATAATGAATATGTTACTCCTCACAGAGGAAGGTCTCACCTGAAATTGACACATGCGATGCAAAGAAGATTCATGCTCCATTCTGGCTATAAAACACCTGTCCTCCATTCATTAGTGAAGTAAGCGGTTATAACAGCCTGGAGAAATAGGCAGTCAATATAGGCAGGAAAAGCCATGCCATCAAGCTGGCTAGATCAGTCAGTCAAGGATATAGGCAATGCTTGTCAGTGAGTACCCTACATTGTATTTCTGAAGATGAGTGAATTAGAGCCATCAAATGTCTCAGCACATGACCTTAACATTTTCAAACCCAGCATTGAGACAGGCTAAGAAAAATGGATTCACTATCCACTGTTTACTGTCACATTTTCATACAATATTCCTAAAGGACACACAGCAGATAGTACTCTTCTATCTTTGCAATTTATGCCGCTATGAATTGCGTGGAAGCTGCACATTTTCTCTGGTTGCTGCTTGGCTAGGAAAACGTGATGTTATTATAGAATGAAATGCTGTTCCTTTCTCCATAATGTGTTTTGTCTTGCAAGTGAGATCAGAGGTCGAACAGCACACACACGGATCCACTATTATGGGATACAATGTTGCTTGCTCCATGGCCGTATGCCTAGGTCTCAAGAAGATTGCATGTCAAAAAATTGAGTGCTGTACTATAATGGGTGTTGATGGAGAGAAAACTGCAATGTAAAAGAATAAAAGTGCGTGTGTGTGTGTTTGCTGTTAAAATGGATATTTAATTTTTGAGTGGCTGGCCAGTCTCAACCCAGCACCAACACTGACATGTGTAAAAATACAATTACCAGTGCAACACCTACTACCATAGCACAACCATGTCAGTATCACCAAATGTGTCTGATAATCCAAGACACGTTTGATGTTCAAATGTTGCTTTTTGTAGTTTTGAGCTAGTGTTTTGAGGCTAACAGTTAAGTAGTGTGTTAAGTGTGTGTGTGTGTGTGTGTGTGTGTGTGTGTGTGTGTGTGTGTGTGTGTGTGTGTGTGTGTGTGTGTGTGTGTGCACAAAATCTCACACACACAAACACACACAAATACACAGATACAGGAGGTAGGGCCAAGAACTAAGTATTTAAATCAATAAATAGAGTGGCTCAGTAAAGTGGATTGTATTACAAAGGACAAAGGTTAAACCAGAAGTGTACTGCCCAGTCTCCTGGCTGGACATTCCCTCTTTAAATGCTCCCTCTCTAAAATGATGGTTTATGATGACTTTATATGTTGGTGTACCTTCCACTGTTATTTTTGCTTCCTTCATAAACTATGGTTCTGAATCCAGCCCTGGTTTTATTCCCAGATTCTATTTATTGAATTTAATGGCATATTTGTCCCAAGTTTCGTTCTTGTGTACGATATTTGGGATGAAAGTGGTTAAGGCCTCTGTTGCATAACACACATGTGGTTTGGTTTTCTCTCGGTAGACCACAAGTGTACATCTATTGGCAAAGTGCTGCAATTTGAAAATAACTCCTAAAATCACAGTTTGTGAAAGGACTTTCAAAGGAAAGTCTTCTATGATCTGAGTCAAAAGGATCATGCAGTATTGCAGTTATTAAAGTTGCATGGCTTCACATACACTTGTACAGTGCATCCAGGAGCATGCAGCAGTTTTAACATGATAAAGATTGGGAAGTGGTATGCATTTGGTTATGACTTTTGGCTATGTTTTATTATTCATGTTTTATTATAAGATAATGTATAAACAAATTTTAATTAGTGATTGATAGTAAGGAAAATGTAATCTAAAGAGGCAACCCTGGGCATTAACACATACTATACCATAAATGTATTAATTCTAACACAGATATGTGAATATTCCTCTAAAATGAAGCGAAATAAATCTGCAATGTATATACTTCTGTACTTAATTTAATTGCACGGAGGACAATCGTTTTTTTAAAACGTTTTTTTTTTTCACTTGCAATGAAGGAATTCAAAATTGAATCAGTGAAAAAAATTATTATGAAAATCAAGAGGCTAAAATACAGATTGATATTTAAGCCATGGTGTCAGCATATCCCTAAAGGGGAGCTAGGTGAGTTGAGAGTTTGATATCTGTTAATAAAATGAAAGGCTTATTACATAGTCATGATTAAATGGTTGTCTGCTAGGTGAAAATGTTATTGTATGTTAATTGAGTTGAGCTCTATTCCAGACCACCAAATTGAAGGATCATCACAAACTTTAGATTTGGAGTATCAACGATCAGCAGTTCAGCACAACGTGAATTAAATCTGAATCAGACAGACCTCTGAACATAAAAACTGATCAAAATGATTTTAAACATTACACTGGCAGTTCAAGAGTTCTGAGCTTAGTTCCGCTGGCTGCTGGGGATTGAGATCTGCGTGAAAGAAACTAAAGCAGAAAGAAGAGCGCACTCATTGATCATTTTACAGCCGTGCTCTGTTCAGTGCATGTTCTTTTCCCTTTGTTTCTTTGGCTTTCTTTTCGTCTTTCTGCAACAGTCCCTTTTCCCTAATAATGTATGAATGTCCTCTTTTTCCTTCTCTCCTTCCCCCCCCCCTGTAGCAATTATTGAACCCACCACAACTAGCGCTGTCTCAAGTCCAGGTCAGTATACGTCACCATGCTGTAACGCAACTCCGTAAGGGACCCTCAATGCTACACTAACCAAAATGACCTCTTCCTCATTGCAATCTCTCTCACTTTCGACTGGCCGGGATGCCTGCTGGCGTACAGCTTTGTGTGTCTTTCGAATCACTTTGGTTTCCTTTACTTTGCGTTTTCCTTTCACCCATGGCACGGCCCAGTCGAGCACTGCCTGCCCCTTGGTGAGAGCTGTGGCCTAATGGTACTGTCATGTGTGGGTCTGAGGCCGAGTGGCTTTCCTTAAATGCTGACTGCTTCTCTCCAGCTTCCCCCCTCCCCCGCCATTCTCTGCTTTAGTGCGGTCTGCATGAAGAGCAGAACATTGATAATATGCCTCCTCTACTCCTCTTTTTTTATTTGTTGTCTGTGCAGCCATTTTCTTTTCCGACTAAGCAGCAGATCGACTCCACCGCCTCCGAACCCACCTTCCACTCTTTATGATGTCGCTGTGTGTTTCGTGCTCCTTTGAAATCACGGCTATCATAGTATTCATAGTGACCTTATTTTGGGGAAGGATGGTGTGTGTGTGTGTGTGTGTGTGTGTCTACACGCGTACACCTATGCACACATGGGTGTGTGTGCATGTGCATCTGTGTGTGTGTTTGCATTTTAAATGAGGATGTGGGATATGCTCTGAAAGCCTTTTCAAAAGTGGGTTACATTACTTCCTCTTCAGCACATACAGCATCGATACCACCCCCAACAAACACACACACATACACATACATACACACACATACACACACTCACACGCACACGTGCAAACAGAGTAATGTACACACACCCACTTTGTGATGTATATGCTTATTAATGCCGCAGCATTATTGTATGTGTGTGTGTGTGTGTGTGTGTGTGTGTGTGTGTGTGTATTGGGGGAGCTTCTGTGAGTTGCCACTCAATATCACAGATCTTCAAACACTTCCAGGATCCATTTTACTGATATGCCTCTAGGTACTACCCTCTGACACTACATTATCTGTTTGCTTGAAATGGATATAATTAGTCCTGTGAATCTCTCACTGCTTTCAGGGATCAGTCCTCAGCAACCCATAACTTTGATTTGACTTAAGGCTTGCAGAACAAATGACAATTTCATGGTCCAGTGCTGTAGTGGCAGTATCAGTCTGTGAGATGAACTGACTCGATGTCCTACTGTTCTTGTTTTATTTCAAGTTCCAAATTGTATTTAAAGTTAATTTTGCTGTGTCCTACATGAGTGACTTGAAGGGAGGGAGGTTAGGTTCACATTTCTGGCAACTGGTACCACGCTTCAGTTAACAAAGTATGTAAATTAATTACATGGTTAATTATCTTCTGACATCATTCTGCTATAGGAGGGATGATGGCTACTGAAGAGAAAGTAAAATATAGGAGGGAAATGAGCAATTGTGTTCTTCAGATTTTCAGCCAGATATTTTTATAAACTCCCCAAAAAAATCACCTGAGATGGAAAGTGATAATGTCGTTTTGCTGAAGGCTTGACAGCAATTTGCACACTAACATATGCAGTTCTAATTGACTAGGACACACTCATCATAGACTGTTCAACTATATTAAATTCCCAGTTTGTGCTAGCGTACAGTCAGGGGTGAAGTTTCTGGGATTGGAGCAAAAATAGATCATTCAAGAACTTGGTAGGCACGAGATACCAACCAATATTCTGTATTAGCTATTTCTGCCTTGGCCCGCTACAATATAAATATGTGGAGGTTCTGTGCATTACATTGAAATCTACACTGAAAGAAGCTGGTTTAATAACTATGAAAATCAATGTCACACACATTCAGTGGTTTTCTCCACACACACCCTGAGGTTGAAGTACAGCAGCAGTGCTCAGAATGTTGACTAAAATGACAGATACATTCACATTCTCCCAGATTCCTTTCAGACTTGACCTAACAGTCATTTTTACTGTGTCCTGCTAATAGAAACCATAAACACTTTTGCAGAATAACAGAGACTGATTTAACCAGAGCAGGTGTGAAGGACATGCACCGTAGCACTTTGTTCTGTTAATAAAATAAACCATGTTCTGTTGAGCAATATAAAAAGTCATTCTTACTGCACCTGTTAGTCCTGATATAATCAGCCATGTCCATCTAAACAGAGAGCCGTGCCTGCCATTAATTTCCAGTGTCAGCATTTTGTGAATAAATGGGACCATTTGATCATAACAAAATCATCTTACTTCCTTTTGTTTCAGAACTCTTCATTTAATTATTTACTGATTAGACATACATCTGTGCAACATTTGAAATCATCTCAGAAAGCCCAGTGGTATTTGACATTATTGTATGACTACCTAGCCAGATCATTATACTGAGTTGATATTTGGGGGAAATGAGCTGTTTCTTTCAGATCCGATATTTATCTTTTTTGTTGTTGTGTTGTCAAACGTGTTTATGATTTCACTTAATGAAAAAGTAATGAAACTGATAGAGATGTAGGTAAATGGATCACTTCTGTGTGTCACTTTGTTGGAGTAGCTGGGCAGCATTTCGTCTGTGCCCAGTCGTGCCCTTTCCATCTCATTCTTCATGCTTCCAATGAGCTTAGCTACAGGGCTTAATCATGTTTAAGTGCAACGCCTCGCCTTTGATACCCTTTCCAACTGGGTATTTTTCACTGTCTCTGTGAGCTATTAGCCGGATGTTATTAACTTGACATTGCTTTTTCCTCAGAGTCATGCGCCACCTATGTTGTCCAACTAACAAAACACATGATTTGCTGGATGCCAGTGCATTAGCTAGAAAGATGCTTTTTTTGTTCTTGAATAAAGATAATGAAAGAAAACCTTGTTTTTCAGCCCTTGTTCAAACTAACCTGACAAACAGGATGGAGTAGCATTATGTGAGAACCTTACAACATTGCATACAAAACCCTTTGCAGTTTATTCCAAACATATGGTGGAGCATATGCCAAGCATGTGTGGTGTATGAATACTGATTATTATTGCAAATACAGGACCTTTTATACCAAAGCAAGTGTCATTGCAAAAGAGAGATATTACTCATGGACATGTGCTTCTTTAGAATGGAAATGGGATCATAATTAGGTTCTTTGTCTTCAACACTCACTACAGGGGAACAGATAATTCAACAGCCTGTACTTTGATTTAGTTTTTGAGTTTCTTTTTTTCTTTCTTTCTTTCTTTCTTTCACCTTGACTTTGGTCACTTTAATTCACCTGAACATGCCAATGCTCATGTAACTCACTAATCGCAATATTGGCTTCAAAACCAACACTGCTCTGGTCTTGTAATATACTGCTCTAGTATTGTAATAAACTGGTCTGATATTGCTATATGCAAGCCTCTGTTTTTCCTTTTTGCTTCTATGGAAGAGTGTCCCTTATTTGGGATTTTTGCTTCGCCGCATTGCTTGGTGTTAAAGTATCTTTTGAGCATGTCTCCTCTGAATTTACTAAAGATGCGATATTTTAGCACAGCTCTATTTTTTCTACCATGGACTGTTTTACACATTTCTGTAAACTCCTGTGATTATTTTTCAAAGTAATGTTTGAATCCACTTGATTTTGCCTTGCAAAGGTTTTTTAATGAATGTTTAAACTGAATGAGCACTGGAAAGCCTCCACAAACATTTGGACAGGGAAGCTAACCTCTCCCTCACCTAGGCTTATTCTTGCTAGCGAAATGAACCATGGCTATTTGGAGCATGCAACTTTGTCACAAATGAATCACTTCAGTATTTGCGATTGAAGATCTGGTTTAAGCTGTTTAAACCTCAAGACTGCTGGCTTTTTTAAACATCTCTAAGACATACCCTTCACATGCTGTTTGCCTGTCTTTTTCCAACAAGCGCACCACTTCAAAGCTCTCTGTCCTCTCCTTCCCTACACCTTCTCCAATTTCTCTGAATTCTCCTTCCCTCAGAGGAGACCACTAGTCACAGCAGCCTATCTGGTCTTAATCCTGTTTAGCAATTCTTTCAGGTGCACTTATCAGATTTGTCACATATCAGGGAGGGAAGGATGGAGAGAGGAGAGCCCCCTGTGCAGACTACCCGACCTTCGCTGTAGGAAGAAAAAAAAAAGACATGCTCATCTCTGGTTGTAGATGATAAGCAGATGTTGCGTCGTATATCATAACGTGACCTCTAGATTCTAAACAGGTATAGTGTACAGCATTGGTGCTTACATTCATCCTGGTCAACCAGCAGCCAGTGTGTGCTTTTTGTTGAAGACATCCCCATTCTAAATGCTCCTGTGTTTACATGAGCCCCAGAATAGCTCGAAAATCAATAGTGTGCCCTGGCCTGCATACAGATTTGTTTGGTATAGATTCCTGGTTCAGAAGCTTGCTGTAGGGGTGTGCGCTGCAGAGCAATTAACTCAGTTTTAGTACATTCCTCTAAGGTGCCCACGTTAAAAGGCTTACTTATTGCTTATAGGACACCATATGAACTACTACATACCATTTTGAATACCTTTTGTATCATTCTGTGAAAATGTAAATTATGCAACTACACCTCATCCTTAAATTCAAAGAATTTCATCTGAGTGTGTGTGTGTATATGAATATACGTATGTATGCATATATATATATATATATATATATATATATATATATATATATATATATATATATATATACATATATATATAAAACACTGTGCATGTCTGTGTTTGTCCATTTTGTTATTGTTGTCATTTTTAGAATGGTTTATAATGACTCACCTGCCTGTACTGCATCAGGCATCAGCTACGTTAATTCAGTTGAAATAGTGTCCCTCTACCAAATGTCTCAAAGACTTCTGTGGCCCTGCCATTCTTATACCTGTACAAATACACAAAAAAAACATGCATTTTTCATGGGCTAAAGTCTCCTACCGAGACCTCAGATCGCCTGACCTCTGCCTCTGCTGCAGATTCATCTTTAGCCTTGGGCTCTCACCATTCTCCAAGATGACATGCACAGTTCTGAATGGGCAGCAGCAAAAGATCACTGTAGCCTGAGTCCACTCTCCTGGTGCTCTCACTCTCTCCCTCTTTCTCTCCTACGCTCTGTTATCAGTACCTCTCCTGCATGCACTCTTGCTCTCCCCCAGTGTGGCGATCCCTCTCCGGGCTGTCTGTTAAATGCCGTCTGCAGCTTCCTTCACCCCAGCGCAGTCCACCACTGAACCACTGGACCTGCCCTCATTCATGGGTGGGGGCCAGGGGCTTCAAACACAGTGCTGTAATAGAAAGTGCCATGTTCGAAAGTGCTATAATTGAAAGTCAAATGCATGTTTGCATGTTGCCCCTGAATAGTATATTATGTCACAAGTCCAGGGATGGTGCTTCTCCCCTCGCATGTCACCTTCTGTGGCATGATGGTAAAGGAGCTGAACAGAAAGGTATGTGTTAGTGAAAGCATTAGTGGCTACTCTTGCACATGGTTGTCATGAAGTTGCGTGGAGCGTTCTTTGTTTTGATTGGGCCCTGTCTCCCCTTTCTCTTATCTGCTAATTCCCTCCTCCTGCCTCTCATCTTCGTTCTTGATCTCGACAACGCTTTTATCTTGTCAGCCCCATTTCAATCCCATCTCGAATATTACCTCTCTCTGTCTATATATAAATATACATAATTATTTATATTACTTGACTGCATGATCAAAGCGCCTGGCTGAGCCCTGTACCGTTGCATAGTGTTCTCCCCATTTGGATATGGCAGTACAGTGTTTGAATGCAAATGCGGAAAATGATAGCCAGCAAATTTAAAATGCAAATGAGATTGTCTTTAAATGGTTTCAGCAAAGAGGGAATATCATTAGTAAGTTGGTTTGCAGTGCTGTTTCATATGGATGACTTAAAAGAGGAAATAATGGACTTAGAGCATGATTTGGAGAAGCTAACTAATGGCTGGCATGGCAGTTAACATCTCTTACAGATATTTTTTTTTTCTTATGATTTGAAGCATACTTCTCTGGGTTCAAAATATGAATGTTAACATTGTGCATAGTTGGTAATAACAGTGCAGACTGACCAGTATTACCGTTTTATATGGTCCTTGATGAGCTCTGCAGATTCATAAATACTCCTATCATGCCTGTCAAGTAATGGCAGTTGCTTTCCATTTAAATTTATTGCATAATCAGTGATCTGAATGACTATAGGACCAAGCCTGCCTTATTGTCGTTAATATTGGCTCCAATCGCTGATCCATTTAATTGACATTTTAATTGGGATTATTTGTCGAAAGGAACTCCTGGCTGCTCTCCTGAGCTTTTGGACGAAGACCCCACTGCCTCTTGTGTTTTTGCGAGGATTACTGTGACAATTGGTAGCCAAAAGATTAGTCCAGACTTTTGGGTTGTCATGCCAACAAGGCTCCAGTTTTCTCTGCGTGTCTCTAATGGCCTCCCAACCTCAGGGCTTTTACTTACAAGAGAACCTTTTATCTAGTGTTTTTACGTGTGCAGAAGGTTTTTGCATGCTTCAGAATGGACTGTTAACAGTGTAGTGTGCCATTTTTATCCTCAACGCAACTCACAGAGCAATCACCAAATCAAAGTTCAATGCTTTTAGGCTTTTTTTTTTTTAACAACAAAAAGTATATGTAAATGGTCTAGTACATAACCCTAATGTATATGAATGTATGGTGCTATACAGGTTGTATTTTTATCATAACATACTATGTCACACACAGTAGAATTTTCTTCCACCACTTGCAAATAAATTAATAATACTCTGCTGTACTGTCTATTGATATATAAAATGAGTTAGTACAAACATAATTTATTTGTCAAATGTAGTGAGTCAAATATAAAGCCTTAGCTCTCCTTACATCTTACAAATCGTTCTCACCTTGCATATAACAAAAACATTTGTGCATGCTCTAACTTTATGCTCTGCCTGTGTGTTGTCATTACCCTGGCCGCTGGAGTGGAATGCACTCGCTAGCAGCAGAGCATGACTGGGCTATTTCTTATTCCAGCACCCAATTATCCCTGATGCCTATGGAGAAAAGCTGTGTTCTGCTCCGGACATGTCCTAACCTCCATCACTCACCTGGTCCCTTCACTCTCCATCACAGTCACTCACTGTCATACAGTTGAAATCCTCCTCCCCCATGCATACCCGTAATAGGCCATATTAAAACATCCATTAATACCACAGAATCAAGATTAGTTTTTGCCATGCTACTTGTTTTCCTGTTGATACTTCCAAATAAAACCTTTAGGACTTTTAAAATTTGGAAAGGTTGTGACATTCACAAATGTCAGAGGCAGTAGAGGGCTCATGTCCAGCTAACAAGGTTCTAAGTGTAAAGAGAGGTGGGCCAATTTTTTCTGTAATATGTGCCTCCTGGTTACCAATTGAACATCACCTAGTTTAGCTAAACAACCGAGTACACTCAATTGCTGTGCTGAGCTTTTTCAGGTGAACAGATGTCTGCGAACCTTCTGCCAATTATTGGTTCTGTAAAGCTATCATTGGGTTTATTGATCTTTTTCTTCATTCCTCTCAAATACACAGCAAGTCATCTTCCTCCCTCCCGCCCTCTTTCTTTCCTGCTCACTCCCTCCTGCTGGGGCTGGATAGAATCTCTAATCTTCTCTTTAATTACACATCCCATGTCAAACCACCTCTTGCGCCATAAATGTATTTTTGACTCCAAATTTTGAGGAATGCCTGAGGGACTCTCAAAAGGGCTGAAGTATTACTTTTTTCCAGATGTGTAAATGCTTCTGATGCTGCATTGATGATGCCAAGGCCTTGGTGAAGGTGCTCTGTGTGTTCACTTGCTCGCTGTGTGTGGGAGAGATTAAGGAGACTTGTGTGCAGCACGTTGTCTTTGACAGAGATCTAAGGGCATGTGCCCCAAGGCCAAGCTTGCTCTGAACTTCTGAACGCACATTTTAGAATCCCATTAGAGTTAACACGAAAAACAATCAATCCACTTTAATAAGTCCCATTTTACATCCTGTATGCACTGAAGATGCCAATTTGCATGCAGCAGAATGGCAGGCGCTTTTGTCTGAACTGCTCAGAGAAAAGAGGATTAGCCTGTTTGCTTTGCACTTGTTTTATTATTGTTCTTTTTTTCTTATGTTGTACTGTCGCGGAACCTTCTGAGCATTACTGCGTTACCTCAGTGGCCCACACGCATGCAGCATTCCCCAGAGTGAAACACAGGAATATTAAATCCTTGACTTCTCTTGTCAACGTATGTTTGCAGTTCTGACTTTTTTCTTTTGCCTTACAGAGATATATTTACTGCCTTAGTTCTTTATTTCCATGGGTTGTATATGTCTTCCATGAGATTACTTTTTGATAGTGTGTCCTTTGCTTTGTTTGTTGACATTTCAGTGATTGATGTCGGTTTATGCTGGAGTTGAATAGCAGGTTTCACTGAGAGCTGAGAGGAGAGTGTCATTTTCGTGAGTGCTTATAAAGTGGTTTCAGTTAAGAGTTTTTGTTACAGGGAGAAACAAAATGAATTTTAGAACGTGGCTAAAATTAAACTGTACTGAAATAAGGATGATTGCTCTTGCTAATTTTTTGCTAATCTACTGCATGCCAGTTTATAGATTATACACAGATTTAGCCTCCTGTTAAGATTTAGTCATTGTCTTAACAAAAGTTAAGTATTAACAAAAGTATTATTTATAAGTTATTTAAAATTGCTTTGCAAAAAGTGGGTTTGTGTGTTTTCTTTGGTTATAGAAAGAAATTGGAATAATGTTCCTGCTACAGCTATTCGAGTTGAGGATCAGATGTACTGACCAGCTATGACACACCTTTGAGGACTTTGAAGTTGAGAATTAGGTGTACTGACCAGCTACAACACTTATGAGAACTTTGGAATTTAGGGTCAGGTGTACTAGCCAGGTACACTACATTTATGAGGACTTTTTCTTGGCAGTTGGTAACGGTAATGAATAATGCCCAGAGGCAAGATTCATGCACAAGATGATTTAATGAGGTAAGCAATTCACAAGAGTCCAGAACAGACTGTCTGAAGTCAAAAACAACTGCAATCAAGATCCTGGGGAATAGACTATGGTCAGGCAATGATATAAACAGGCAAAGGTCAAAAACACAACACTAGGCAACTGGCAAAAGAAAACTGCCTCTTAGTGTCAAAGGTAGATCCCAGTGAGTTCTTAACAGGAGACAAATGCAAGTGATGGGGTGTAGTCAGTGGTCAGTAGACCAGTGATGAAGAGGAGATATTAATTGGGTGTACTCAGTGGCCAGTAGACCAGTAATGAGCAGGATGTGTTAATGGTGTGGGTCAGTGGTCAGTAGACCAGTGATGAAGGGAGATATTAATTGGGTGTAGTTAGTGGTGTGTAGACCAGTGATGAAGAGGAGGTGTTATTGGGGTGTAGTCAGTGGTCAGTAAACCCGTGACGAGGAGGAGGTGTTAATGGGGTGTAGTCAGTGGTCTGTAGACCAGTGATGAAGAGGAGATATTAATTGGGTGTAGTTAGTGGTCTGTAGACCAGTGATGAAGAGGAGGTGTTATTGGGGTGTAGTCAGTGGTCAGTAGACCCGTGACGAGGAGGAGGTGTTAATGGGGTGTAGTCAGTGGTCTGTAGACCAGTGATGAAGAGGAGATATTAATTGGGTGTAGTTAGTGGTCTGTAGACCAGTGATGAAGAGGAGGTGTTATTGGGGTGTAGTCAGTGGTCAGTAGACCCGTGACGAGGAGGAGGTGTTAATGGGGTGTAGTCAGTGGTCTGTAGACCAGTGATGAAGAGGAGATATTAATTGGGTGTAGTTAGTGGTCTGTAGACCAGTGAAGAGGAAGAGGTGTTAATTGGGTGTAGTCAGTGCTCAGCAGAACAGTGACGAGGAGAACATGCTCAAGAGGCACAGAAAAGGGTGCAAAGGGGGGCTTGACACATTAAAAATGGTTACAAGACATGAGAAATGAGAAATCACAGCAGTAAATAAAATAAACAAAATAAAACATTCAAACAGGGAAGAGAGGAAGGTATGTACATAAACGTGTGACACAGATTTACTAAATATGTAGGTCATGAATATTATGCTTGAGTGATGGTAGGCAGTTATGTATGCACTGTAACATTCTGTAAAGAAACCACTGGAACTTCAAATGGAGCCAAGTGGGTGTATTTACATATAATAATGTGTTTTTGCACTGTGGGAAGGTTCACCTGTTGATCTATAGACATATTTAATATCAAATTTATATCACAAATCTAAAGTTGTATGAACGTGGGGAATTCGAAGGGAAATTTTTTGTAAATGTTAATACTCTCATTTGTACCATTCATACAGATTTTTTGCATTTTCTGACTTTCAACATTTTGGATTGCATTTGAAGTAGTTTGTGATAGCATCTTGAAAGGATGCAGACAAACTGATAGAAGATTTCTATTGTTTTGACATTTTAATTTGTAGCTGCGTGGTGGTGTAGCTGGATGTCTGAAAATGCTGGGGAGAAAGGCATGTTAATGAGGATGAGTAAGCCAAAACAGCAGGAAATAAGATGATCATACTGCTTGTTTTTGGATAAATGATAGATTATTGTTGTTGTTATTGTTATTAGCCTATTAACGCTATTTAATATAAAACACATTAAATACATTGTGTATGCTAAATATATAAAATAAATTAAATCCACTAGAGTAATGACAGCAAACATTAGACCACTAATCTCATTTAATTTCTTTTCAAGATATGGCTCTGCCTGGCCAGAACAATGAACAGGAGTTATGTTAAGTTACAGGCTGACATTGTAAAGCGTCCCTGCAGATTCTGTTTGAGGTGGTGAAGTAGCATGCTGTTTTCAGCCAGACTGAACAGCCAGATCAGTACCTGTGCCAAAGAATGGGTTTTGTATTTACATTTTAACAATCGAGAACAATTAATTAACTTTGACATTAAGGGTATTAAAAAAACGAAAAGCACATGCTCATTGATAATGGTTTTAGAGAGAAAAGTTGAATAGCATAAAGCATAAAATGTTGAATAGCATTGATGTAATTGCCAATAAGACACATAGAATAATTTTTTTTAGAAATGACTGAAAACATTTTGTGATTTGTTTTTTGTTGGAAGATAGTTTGGCAGTTCAGTGGAGATAAGTTGCATTCATAGACTTTTCTTTCTTGGTCATGTCCATGGTATAGCTAACAAAGGGATCTTAATATAGATTTTGGGTTTTTATGTGGCATGCAGCACTTTGCAGTAATAAGTCTCTATCTATTCTCTAACTGCATAATTTTTAAAGAGGGGTTATGAAATACTAATTTTAGTTTTATGCTCTGGGATATCAAAATATGTTCAGTAATTTGAGAGCTTGTTTTCAAATATCTTGTCTTGTAATTCTGTTTTGTATTTTAATTTGTATCAGAGATTTTCTGGAAGCTTATATTGCTCTTGGTCCTTGGTGGAGAAACTATGTAGGAGCCTTATCCATGAAATCACAGGATGCCCTGACCCATAATCTCTAGTTTCTCCATTAATAGAGCAGTATCTTCAGCCGCTTTCATAGTAATGACATAGAGACTATGCAGAAGCAATAAAGAAAATACACTCATACAGAATTGTGATGTTCGGCTACCCCAAGAGCTGATTTCTAAACAAAATCTAATCCAATCAGCAAAACCACCGACTTCTATAACTCAATTCATTAGCAAGTTGCAGGATGACAGTTTGAATGAAGCCATTTTAGCTTGCGTGGGCAGAGAAGGCTCCTGCTACATTATTAGCCTCAGCACAGGCTTGGAGCTCAGCACTTGCTTCTTATGTGTTTCCTTGAGCTGGATGGATTTTAGTGAGCGCTGCAATGGAATTTGCGTCACAGCTACCAGAGGGGAGTCATATAGGGGTCAATATCCCAGGCTTAATTTGTCAGGAATCATCAAGTATGGCTGATCAATACATTTTGACCCCTTGTAGAATGGCCAGAACACAAAGGTATAAAGCACTTCCTGGCCTGAAGCCACAGGAGTTTGACAGCATCCATATCAAGCTAAAGTGCACGTGTCACTACTGGGGATTTGGTATTTATGCAGTTCTGTAAGTCCCACAGATAGTGTCAGAGTGGCTGAAAGGATTGAGGAGCAGAAGAGAGGCTAGAGTGAATTTCATGGTGATAAAAAAAATTTGCGTGTGTATGTGTGTTTACTATGCAGCTTCTGGCTGAGGTGGTCCATCGGAAGTGAATCTTATAAGCCTTTTATAGCCTCTCTCCCCACTACAAACAATGAACTGCCCTACATTTGGCTTTTTTCAAAAACACCTGCAGGAGAACTAATGCCACAGGATTAAAAAAAAAAAAAAAAAAAAAAGAGTAGCATTAATATTGCACTTTGAACTCAAATTTGTGTGATTGCATCGTCTTTGGTAAATTACAGCAGTTTCAAGGTCTTTAATGGCAATTTAAAGCCTTTAATGGTCTAAATAACCCATGATGAATTCAAAATAGTCAGAGACAATTTTAGTAATGGACATCTAGCACTTTGTGACCATGGTGTTCTACTCCATGGTGTTGCAGTTCTAAGAATTGTTTATTAAATAATCCCTGGCTAAGACACAGAATATAAAAATCCTCATGCACATACTGAGTAGATTTTTTGTATTCTAGAGATGAATATCAATTTGTGAGCAGATCTGGGCACTGAACGCATATACCTCACTCCACATGTGTTTTTGGATACTCATTCTCAGGGTGGTGCGCAAGGAGTTGTTGGACACAAGACACAACACAATCCAGAGCTTTTGGGGTCATGTTATTGGGAAATATTTAATATTTCACGTGTGCAGAGAAATGACCTCCATAACAATGGCAGTGACCGATGAGAATGCTTTAACATTAATGTATCTCTTACAGTACCATATTATGGCTAGTTGTCACTATTTACTGTTTACAATTTTACTGCATACACAGCAATTGCTTAATATATCTCATTAAAATTACTAGGAAAAACAGGATGATTTTCCCCACAACATTAGCAGATGCTGTTGTGTTTCTGGTCATATACACTGGTTACATAAACCCTCTATGAGCTGTAACTTGAAGAGCAGAGGAGGCATCGATGTGGAGTTGGGAATGGTCTGACTGAGGCAGTGAGCACTACAGTCGAAGCGGACAGTGCTCCATTGCGCCCACTCCTGACCTCCCTCCAGGGATCAAGGACAAAGAGGCCTGAAGAGGCAGAGTTTGTGAATTCCACATTTACTACTTTTCACACAGCAGATGGATTTCATTTGTGTTCTCCCAGCCCTTCACTGCTTAATCAGAGCCCTTCAGGCATGATTATGTCTTGGAAATGGCAATGTTTAGAACACAGTGCGTAATGATCAATCAATGCTTGTTTGGGTCGATTCGATTAAGGGGAACAACTGAACATTTCTCAGCACAGAATAGGCAGAGGTTGGGGAAGCATTGTGCTTTGCAGAGCGTTAGCCTGCAGGAGTGTTTAGTGGCTCGTTCATGCAGGTACATGTCATGCTTAATGCTGCTGAAAAACACAAGGGAAATGAAGCTGTCTGCTGTAGAAAAGCTGGAGTAAATCTGCCATATCTTCAGTAGCACCTGCTATGATACTTATAAAGTGAACAAGGCCAGTCAGAAATACCAATGAAGCCAGTTCACAGTCACACTGAAACATTCCTTTATGCACTGACAGAAAAATTAACAGAATTAATTTTATTTCAGTATAAGGTTCTTGATTACATTTGGTATGTTGAACCCATGTCACTCTATCACCATGGAATTTATGAAAAAAGTGTGAATCATAGATAGGTACATATGCCTGAACATACTAGATGTGGATATTGTTTGCAAAATTGTCTACCGAACATTATTTTTAAGTGTCACATGCTTTTTAGTAGTGCTTTGAGTGGGTTCAAGTATGTGGTAGATACTAGTGCTGTATAGCCTAGATCAAGAAACTAGATCAAGAAGTTTTCAAACTCATAGACAGCCATCTCCAAACCATCTCCAAAGTAGGCACTTCAGACGTAAAATTTTAAAAGCCCTTCATTGGTCATCAGTGACAAAGAAGACATAACCAATTGGCCACAAAAAGAAACATACAATACTCCATTTACATTTATGCCCAGACACAAACTGATAGGTTGTTGCTTTTTTCATGGTCTATTAATCCTTGTATTACCTCTGTTCCAGTGTGGTGAAGGTCAGGCATACCATATCAGGGTGGACTCCCTTGCAAAGGCTGTAAAAGAGGCCCTCTTACACAGCCAGTGCATGAACTTGTCAAAGTACTTAATACAGATTAAACCTTATTGTAATCTGATGATTTTTTTGATGGTATATCAGTGCATCCATTCACAGCTGTGACATTTCAACTGTGACAATAGTGACAATTGAAGCAGAGAGCAAAAAAGGAAAGAGGCACTGGTGTTTTTCCCAGAGCGCCCCCCCCCCCCACACACACACACACACACACTTCAGAAAGTTCACTTAACACAATAATAGATACCTGCTCAGTGCTCAGACTAAAGTGGAGCTAAAAAAATAGCAGCTAAAAATAAATAAGTAGCAGTTTGTTTCATTATGAGGTAAAGGATTAAATCTCCAGGGAGGCATGGTGTGTGCCTTTGGAGAACTGGGAGTCTGAGAGAAGGTCTAAAGGCATATTTGTCAAACAGATGACTCTAGATGTTGGGTTTACTCCACACTGCCTCGGTCTGGGCTGGGGCTTAGTACTGTTTGGTGAGAGGGGTTTTTTACCCCTCTGGAGGCAGCACAGGGAACAATAGGCCACTGATTGATGGTCAAGGACATTTAACTCTTCTCTCAAGGCCACAGAGGAGCTGCCTCATGGGGGAAGGGATGCAGGCTGCCAGCAGCTGGCCAGATTACCTGGAAATGCAGGTGTCTTCACACAACATTAAACTACAATACCAAGAGTTGTGTTCGGTCAGTCAATTTAACTACCAGACTGCAGTTTAGTATGGCACTGAATGGGAAGAACTGATGGTATGGCTTAGAAAAGATCATTGTACTTGAGAGTCACAGTTTGGGCTTTTGTCTGAATCCAAGATGAAATACTGTATTTCAATTTCACCTCCACCATCATTTAATAACTTGCTGAATATGAATAATTAACTAAAGACGATTTTAATACATTGAATATTTTAAGAAGTTGCACATTGTTATTACAAATAATCTGCACTTAATGAAATCTATTTGCTCAGTGGCTCAGTAACTCACAGGGTTTATCCATGGAATATGGTAGGAGGCGGTTGACTAGTGCTGAAGAGGAAAGGGTTGAGCAGAGTAACAGAATTCATTAAGCATCTTAACGAAGAGTCTTGTCCCAGTCAACAGGACTGGTGGGATTAAAACAGCCTGCTGATTAAGAGGCCTTTAGCCTCTCCTTTCATCCTTCACTGCCTCTTCTCCTGCTTCATGCCACCAAGACCACCATGCCTAAATAGATTTAAGCTAACTAAATCAACCAAAACAAATATACAGAGGAAGCAAAAAGAGATGAGCAGAAGAGCCTAATTCCATTCTTTCACCCAAGCAAGACGAATGCTGCTTGAATTTGGTTTTGCTGGAATGCAACAAGGTTGTCCTTTTGCTGCTCATCTATGCAAAATTTTCTCCACAGCTCAGTGGTCATAGAGCAGAATTGCATTTGATGCATTTGATGTGAAATTGAGCTGTTTGCATGCTGAGTGCAGGTCAGTGCATGGCTATGGTTCACACTGACCCTTCCCTGAACTGCACTTAATTAAGAATTTGGTGCATCGTACATCTTAAGACTTGGGGTCTTGCAGTTTACATTGAAAGCATTTATTTCAACTTTATTATGATTATTGTTATTCAGAAATATTCCTGCATTGCTCAAAACCTATAATACTAAGGAGAGAATTCAGGAAAGTGCAAGAGTATTGCAATAGCCACTGCAATATCCTTCTTTCCCTCTGTATTACTTTATACAGAAAGGGTAGTAATCAGGCACTAGGCTCTCTGGTGGTTGGGGGTGGGGGTGGAGTTAATTAAAACAGCAAGTGCAGTAACAACCTACATCGTCACAACAACAGGGAATGATTTAAACCCAGTGGGATCTTAAACAAGCCTGCAACATATATGCTGCAACTGAGCAGGTAATATCAGTGCTTTACTTAATTACTTCTAGCACAGGACAAAATATAAAAAAAATTTCTTAACACAACTCTGAATAATCGCTCACAGAGATGAGATGATTATACTGATGAGAAAATAAAGTGATGGCAAGGATGAAACACTTTGTTCTGTTCCCTTTTACTAGCCATATGGCTTGTGTTTTTTTGGCTAACAGACATGTGGTTCGATGTTGCAGCAGGTGCTTATAGCCCGAGTGCTTTTGTTCCATTGCTAGCTCCGCGTGTGCACTCTCTATCTCTGGCCAAGGAGACCAGTGCAGGATGTAAGCTGTTTCCATGGTTACGAAACCCTAGTCCCACTGCCTAGTGAAAACTGTGTCATTATCCAGGGATGCGGATAGAGGCCGAGTGGAGACGTGGACTCCCCCCCCCAGCCCCCCAAGCCTGACAGTGCACCATGCACGCAGCCGCCCAATTTGCCTCATTTTCCGGCCGCTGCTCATTTGCGCTCCCCTCTGTGTCCGGGCCTGACCAGCGCACCCAGCCGTGCCACACTGCCCATTGTGCCATGCGGTTTGGAGAGAGTAAACACCTGTAATCTCCACTGATCATTTAAGAGTCCCAGAACGCAGCAGCGGAGGTGAAAATGGACACGCCACATGGATGTGTTTCATCTCAGCACGCAACTGCAATTTTTGGTAATTCACTGTGAGGACATTGTAGAGAGAGCTTACTGTATGAGCACCCTGCACTTATCTAGCTGAAGACGAAGAAAGTCATACCAAGTCCAGAAGAAGCATTCAGACATGAGCTGAGTGCCAATAAATATTTGGATAGAAAAATAAATAAATCTAAGCCATAATACTGAGACAGGCAATTCATTAAAAATTAAGGAGAATCCCGTTTCTTAAGCAAACACTTTGTGTGTGTATGTGTGTGTGTGTGGGGGGGGGGGGGCAGTAATCTTCTTAGGTAGGGCAGTGACTGCCATTAAGAGAGCCGTGTAAACCTTTGTTGAAGAAGGATGTCCGTAGACTCTCACACCCGCTCTGAAGCACTTCTGTTGAGCACTACACTCAAGTAGTGTTTTGCTCGAGGGATAGACCTGATGAGTTCTTCCACTGAGATCTTTGTCACTGAGAAAATATGAATGTACCTAAGCACAGGCTGCTTGAACACTTTGATCTTACTATATAAAGGAGTCAAATGGTTTTGATCTAAGTAGCAAGGGAAGTAGGATGGGAAGAGAAATTTTTGTATATTTTGCATAATACATCTTTTTTCTCAGTATACTTTTTTAGCATAAATTACATGAAACAACTTTTCCTGATTTGTCTGCTCATTAACTCATTGACTTTAGATGCTGAGCCAGAGAAATAGACAGTGTTCCTGGCAGTGATGTTGCTTCAGTTTAGATCAAGGTGGCAGAAGTGGCTCATGACTGTAAGCATTGCTGAGAAAAAAAGATGTGCCAGGAGAGAGAAAATCCAGTAATTTTTGTGTGTGTGTGTGTGTGTGTGTTTCTGTGTCCTCTCTTGTTCACAGCACCCAACACGACTCCATATGGAAGTACAGGAGGAGGTGAAGTTCTGCTGGCCTGCTGGTATCTGATCCTGGTTCTCTCCTCACTGCTCTGCGTTTACTAGCCTTGGGGACAGCCATGCACAATGACTGTAAAGAACCCTTTCGAGCATTTAGCAAATCCTTTGACATCACTGATGACTGGATCCAATCTGGTACCGTTTGTTTGGGGAGCAGCGAGGGATTTTAATCAGCAGTACTTATGTTTGGGATGGTGGTTTTGTTATGTGGAATTTCTCATCATGTAAATACGTACAATTTAGATTTTTTCTTATTTTATTTTGTTGATTGCACACTTTGTGAATCAGCTCACATTGTCCTGTTTTGGAAAGCTTTGAAATTAGCCACACTTTGTACAAGGAGGGTGTGGGAATGGGCGACATTAGTGTCTTTGTTGTCAGAACCAGTTGAGAGGATGCCCTTGTGAGCTACCGCTATCAAAGTACAGCTCCATCGTCAATGTAGGCCCAGTGGGGGGTTTTTTGGTCAAAATTTGGCTAGATGATTTAAATCCAGTTAGACTACACAAACAATCCAAAGGCTTTTAAAAGGAAACACTTTTAAGATGGTGAAATTATGTTATAGCAATTGTATGGTAAATGCCAAACTGCAGTGCTGATGACTGAAAGGGACACAGATTTGTGGAAGAAAGTTCTTCACTAACTAAGAATGGTGATCAAATCTGTGGACCAAAATTACAGCCATAATTCACTGAGTTAGTGCATTAAAGTATGAAGTAGCAGTCTTATTGATAAACTATAATCTACAAGTTCTGTCTGCTATAATAATTTGGCAAATATCCATCTGACTGATGTTGAGTAAGAGAAATATTTAGCTTTACATTAGTTGCCCAAATAGGTAACAAGATTGAAAATCTATTTCATGTTTTCAAGATATAATGTATTACTGACAATGTATTGCAAGTAGATATTACATACAGGCAACGTGCATCAGATTTAGAGAATAAAAGAGCAGTCTTCTCTGTTGGGGTAGAAGAGCCACAGACCATGGAAACTATGTGGTGTCAACAAAAATTCAAATGAGATTATTCAAATAATGTGAATATTAGTTATAATCTATGTATAAAGATAGACAGAGAATGAGTTTTATGCACTACAATGAATTTTGCTGGTGTTTACAAATTGACAGTATGCACAAATTATTACCAGTTGATTACCACACCGAATTAGGATAATTAATCTTTTTATTGAAATTATGGATTAATTTTTGCAGTCCACTTAATATAACCCTTTAGAGAAGTCATGTTCAGATGTCGTACATGGATTAGTATGATGGCAGTATTTCCAGTTTCTAACTATTTGTCTAAGTGTCACTAACTTCCACATTTTTGTTAAGTTTTATTTTTACATATTGGTCTAAAGTTTTTTTTTTTTATTTGAAAGATTAAGTTCTATTTTATTATTGTTCTAATTTGTACAGGATTTTGATAATGTATTAATGCATCACATGTACTCCCTGCTTTGCTTTAGTCTGTGTGAAATTGTTTTGAACAGGGAAGTCGAAAAAATCTCAAGTGCGCTTCCCTTATGAGGATAGTATGATATGAAGTGTGGATCTCAATATGTCAGTAAATATAATTTAAAAAGAAGTATGCAGTATGGCATAGTTTACAATGTTGTCTTTCCGTTTAGATGCCATATCTGTTGTTGATTCTTGTCAAACAAATAGATACAATTAAAAAAAACAAACAATTTATAATCAAATAATCTACTTTTTAACTCAGAGAGTGTGAACCAGTTATATGATATTATAGAAGATAAGTCATGTGTGTATTTGGAGAAAGTAGAATTAATTTTATATTATTGGTAGAGCCTGTGTCTAGGTTTAGTTTGACCTCTACCCTAGTTCCTATACACATGTTGTGTATTCTGATGTGCAGAAATTATGATTGTGCTGCATGTCAAATGAATATGTACGTTAAGGTGGCCAATGACCATAAATCAATACCTTTTGAGTACAAAACCAGTTTCAAGACTGTTTTGACTCATTTCACTCACTTGAATGAAGAGCTATCATGCAAAAATTCCTGCAAGTTCATCATAAACCTTTAATGTTTTCTTTTATTTAAAAATACCGTGGCACAATAGTCCAAAATGACCTTTGAATCTCCTGACATAGATTTACATTGATTTTCTGTACTGACGATCTATGCTGTTGTATTTTGCATAAATTTAAACCTGTTTATTGCTAGATTTTTGACCTACCCATTATAAATTTGAATTTTCTTCTGTTTAATTTGTTTAACAAATTACGAAGTTCTTCTTACATAAACATTTTGGCAATTCAGGTGGAAAAAAATCGCCATAAATTTGGAAGTTGTGACATCAATCATGTACAGAGCACAACAAGAGAGTTGAGATTCCTGCTGAGGCTGAGTTCGAGTTCGGTATTTAGTGACCTACTGTTGAAGTGAAGTGAGGATGTCATGCTCATTTCATGCTCACGAGGCAGCCTGATCTTATGCTTATTTTTCACTGTAGACTTTAAAGCCTCAAACTTCAGATGCAGGAATGTGTAAAAATTCATTCGATTGCAATCTGGCAAAGACCTGGCTCTCTCTCATGCAACTGCAGTATTGTAAGTGACATCAAAGCATTCAGTAAACCATAGACCATTGTGTAAAACTTTGGGCAAATATAGTAACAAGGCTATTAGCACTTGTTAAAGTGTAATATATAACCTTGGTTCATAACTGGTTTATAATGAATTCCTTGTTCAGGCAGAGACTGCATTACTCGTCTTGCTCAAGCTAGGACATTTACATGTCATAAAAATCCTTAACAATTCAGTCCCATTGACTAACATTCAGCACAATGAATAATAAATAGGTTGAATTTAATTATCATCTAAGAATGAGTCAATTTGGGGAATAAGTACTGTATAAAATGTGCCTTTTTAAAGTACTGAGTGATCTGTTATCTGTTTTAACCATATAAAAGCCTCATGTGTTTACCTGCCGTTGGTACCGTAAAGTCAGAAACAGTGTTTTGCAGTATTGGTGATTTTCTTTAGTACTTTTCCATTTAAAACTTTGTATGCAGTATATATGTGGGCATTTTTTTCATGCTTGCTCATTTTAGCTATTATAAATATCTCATGAAGTACTTTTGCACAAATTCTATCAAGAATTATTCTGAATGATACATCAGTAAAGACTTCATTAATATTGCCTAAGTGGATATCAAGGTAAAAAGGAGGACACCAAAACAGCCAGGAGATACTCATGCATGCATAGTCATTCAGAAAGTTACAGCTTCACAAAAGAGTATGTAAATAACAGGTAAACGTGCTGCAAATCTACAGTCAGAACATCTAATGACTTGATAATTACATTTTGGGCATGCGTTAATATTATAGATTTTTTAATAGCTTGCATTGTCTAAACCCTCCCATTACTCCTTTTTAACCTCAAATACAACATTCCAGATATATAAAACTTGCACAGCATCTGCACATTCATCTGTGGCCTCTCTATGCTTCTGTGATCTAAGTATGCATAAAAACATAATGAGCCGTTTGCTATTTTTAAACCATTTCACTGCACTGGAGACAATTCAACACTTTATGTTCCTGTATCAGACCCCCACATAGTTGACTTGTTATGAATGACTGAGCAGTGTTACGTGGTTTAGTACCTACAGTTCTCTTTGGCGTGGACATTAATGCATTAATAAAGTGTTATACATATCCTAACAACTTGTAGTGATGAAGACTTTGGATTGCTGTTGTCTGATGCACACTATTAGCCTCTTTAAAAAAGAATTTTATATATTTTTAGCAAGCAAAGCTATGTCTCGCATTCAAAGCGCTGTCAGCTCCATCTGTGTATCGCCTTCTCTGGCCCAGGCGTCTTTCTCAAAGCCGGTTTTCGGAGGGATGTGTGCATGGTCAGGAGGGGAGATTCTCCTAACCTAGCAGTTAATAAAGTCCTTCCTGTGCCTTTGTCAGTTTTGGTGTAGGACTTTGTGAGGTGCTGGAGGGGTGCCGCCTTAATCGCCCATGAGCGTTGCTGCTCCCAGCAGTGCTCAGGCAGAGCGCACCATCTCAGAGAAAATGTTATTACAGCTCCAGTTCTGCAGGTTAAACCTGCATCCTTTCAAAGACTTGCTAGTAAGTTTAGTTCTGATTGACTCCACAGAGCAATGTAAAGAACAAAATCCATTAACCTTTGACAGTTCTTGACACTCAGCTGGTTTACAGCTTCAACCATCATGTGACTTTCATATGATACACTGATGATTGACTGTAATGGCATTATTCTGTTTACATTTTTAGGGTTTTTTTATTGGTAATACATTCATCTGGATAATAAAGTAGCTACCAAATAAGAATACCTGATTCCTAAAGGTCTTTTTTTCCCCAAGTATTTCTCAATCCAGCCCTCATTATTTTCAGTGAGCTGGAAAATAAGTTAGCCAGGCAATGATGCAGCATTCCTGATAAAGCTATACGCTCTTAACAGAGCTATCTAATACTGCGTGCTATGTGAAACTGATGAAGCTGCCTCATTGCGAGGAGTGTTTGTGTGAGAAGCAAGGAATCAATTGGAATTTTATAAGCATAGTGCAGAGTTTTATAAAAACACTCAGTGTAACTAGCAGAAGATACTGTGACATTCTCTTTCTCTCATAGTTGAGTCTCAACTGTCAGTTGGTCTATTTTGCCATTAACTTAGAATGTCAGGGAGAATTTGCATGGATACATCTAACACTGAGATGTTAACCAATAACTTTTATGTGATAAAGCTACCAAAATACAGACCCCAACCCCTAATAAGTGTGAAATCCCTATCCTGGGCCAACCTATGTCTGTTCTTGGGTTACTTTTACTTTTTTAGAAAGAGCCTGTCCATTTTTTTCTAAAATGCTTCTGTTTGGACAGCTTTTAAACTAAAATTAAAGTTTTACTGAAGTTCTGATGCAAAGCTCATCTGTTCTTCACCCTTCTTAATCCCTTATTCTTCACCCTTTTGCTTTTCATCTCCTCGAGGTTTAATTCATATTTCATTGCCTTCTTGCTCCTGTAGTTTACAAGCTAAAGCCACCAAAGTTGGCATATATAGTAAGGCTGTCCTAACCTGAGTGTACCCATTTGGTTAACTCCATTACTTCTTAATCATTTCTGCTTTCATCCCTCCTTGATCCCATACAAACCCATTGATTTTATGCTTCTTGAGTTTTTATGATAGACCCATGAAACCTGGTATAAAGATTTAGACCCAAAATGCATATAACTGCATTCGTGTTGATAGCAGTCATCTATCCAAATATACAGTCCTTAATTTCATCCTTCTGGCATCCAATAAAGAGCCATTTATTTTCTGGAACCTTGAATTTATGAACTAATCAACCCCCCCCCCCCCCACACACACACAAAAAAAAAATGCAGCTGTTGACCCAAAACACATGACTGCATATCTTTCTAATAGCACTCCTCTATCTAACCACATTCCGTAGTCCCTCTATCCTTTCATGGTGAGATTCTATGGAATGATGGGGAGATATAAGAAAAGATACTGATCTGTTCTTATGTCTCTCCATCATTCCATAGACTCTCACTAGATTCTGTACTCATTGATTTTTGAAACTACTGTCACCAAACAGAAATTCAAAAATGACTGAAAAATTGAGGTGTTGATTCAAAGTACATTAATGCAGTTCAGTTTAACTGCACTCTTCTATCTGACCATGCTTTGCTTTTTTGCATCCTTCTGTCCTTTCATAGAAATCTAATGATTCTTCTGTTCATTAAAATTTCAAGATAAAACCAGTACTTTTTAGGAAAAAAATCAGATTTTTAGAAAATAATTCAGATGTTGACTCAGAATATGACTGGATTTCTGCATAATGAGAACATTCATCTAACTAACCCCGGTATCCTTTCATTTTCTATCTTCTAATAGAAACATGTTGATTTCTCTGCTCCTGTAATTAAATTAATGAATCAAGTAAAGATGAGTCCATTTGTAAGAATAACAATTTCTTTTAACTCAGTTAACATGCTTTCATTTTACACTGATAGCACAAATAATAGTCAAACTCTTTGAATTTTCAAACATGACCTATTCTGTTTTCTTAGTTTCCATGGTCTTGTAAAAGGTTTGGTAAGCCAACTTAAAGTTTATTCACAAACTATACTTTCTTGTTTGATTTTGTACAAATTTTGCTGGTGATAATGTGGAATAGATATCATAAACATATCCAGGGGCCTAAGTTGTTTTTTGTTTCCAGTTTGTTTTCCATTCTCCATGTCTTTATCCTGGAAAATTCTGTGATGAGAAATTTGAAATGGTCATCATAAATGTGTATGGAGGTACTTTAGTCACCAGGGATATAGTTGTATATTTATAGGCTCTAGATCACTGGAATGACATATATGGCTTTAAGTGGCATTGATATATATTGATATTTGTCAAAAAATCATATACTTTAATTACTTTAAAGCTTACATTGTGAATAGCACGTATGCAGTTTCATTTTCATCATGTTTGATGTAATTTTGTAGCAGTGGTTTGATACTAATAAATGGAAGTTGATGATGGAACTGTGAACTGTGGTTTGCGAAATGAATTAAACAGGTATTTCTAACCTGAAGCTTTGAAGCAAAAAAAGTAAATATCAGACTGGATTTGGTTTTCTGTCCTATTTGGCCCAATTAATATTGTAATATGTCCCCATGGGATGTGCTAATTATTTACATTGTAAAGGTTAATGGCATCATATTTTGCTGTACAATACAATGCAACGCTGATGTGTCATTCATTCATCACACTGAATTTGATCTTTCCTGCTGTTCTTTCTAAGCCTCCTCTACTGGCTTCTCACTGATGGAGTAATTGCCTAAGAGCAGGCCTATTAAAAGTTCATTTCTGCCCATCTGAATTTTCAGCAATAGTGCACAGTGTTCTAATTTGGAAACCTTCCAGCACCTGTACAGGGACATATTTCTAGATGTGAGTACTTCTGTGAGAGATCTGGTTTATGCACAGACCTACAAAGTCACGTTTCAGACTTTGCCCCCCAAAAAATGTACACGATCTTTGCCTATGTACACGATCTTTCCACTTGTCAGCGTAGTCTTGTTTTGCAGCCTTACCACATGACCTCACCGTGATCTCAAGCTAATTCATAAATCAGGAGTTTGCTGAGGTGTGATTGAGTGCACCAAGCCTTTCATTCACTACAGTCTGTCTTTTTTCCTTTTCATTGGGAGATCTGGCTTGGTCATTTTCAATGGTCTTCTGAAAAGTATGATTTAATGAACCATATCATCAGTGCTGCTATGTCCTATTAAAAAAAAGTCAAAAGAGCCCGATTGTTTTCCCAATAGTACTAATTTGGTACACAAAACTCCCAGACTCTTAAATATCCTCTGAATCTCAAAATTGAACCTGAATATTTTGTATTGGATTTGTATATTTATTCACTCTAAATATTCCAGAAGCTACATTTTGTGGTTTACCTGCTTTTCAAAAATTATTCTGATTTGAGTAACTGTTCAACAATTTGGGGGTCATTTTCAATTAAATGAAAATTGTTTAAGCTGATAAAATGTAAGTTATGTAAAGTGCCTGTAACAGCCCCTTCTCCTTGACATAGGAGGACCCCCTCCTAGTGTCTTATTGATGTTTATCGTCGTGGTTGTATGTGTATGCGTGTGTCTTTCCATTTAGTTTGCCACACCCTCTATTAGTCCACCATTTGTTAGACCTGTCCCCAGTCTGAGTCTGTTATCTTGTTTATTTAAAGCCCTGTGTTTGCTCCTGTGTTTGTCAGTTTTTGACCTTATGTTCACTTTTTCAGCTGCCCTGCGGTGTTCTGCCTATGGTCATTTGTCATGTTTTCCATCCTCTTATCGCTTATCGTATTTTGTTTTGCTAACGTTCACTTGCATTCTTTGTTTTGGTTCCATTTTGTTGTGTTTAATAAACTCAGTGTGACGAAGCTCACCTCTGCATCCTGACTCTACCTCTTCACAACATGACAGTGCCAGTCATGCTGTTTTACGACTGGGTTTATTTCGTGCTGTTCAGGTTGCTACAGACATTTGTCAGATATCTTACAGTGGAATAGCAGCAGAACTATTTTTGTTTCAGTCGTTTTAAATTCCCTTATTTATTGCGTGCATTTTTAGATATGTATTTGTGTTTCAAATTATGTATGCATATATCAAGTAAGGCAACATTAATCAATTTACATATAATTTACCTACAAAAATCATAATTTAACATAGTTTTTTATTACTTTGTTGTTGTAGCTTAGCTTCACAGGTGACAGGGATGCTAATTTGAAAGTGATGGTTACCCTGTACTATGACTGCTTGTGAGGTACAGTAAGAAACATGACCTCAGTAAAACTCAGTAAAACAGTTTTTGGGGCAGTTCAGAGAGACATTAATTAAATCGTGTCTTTGGACTCCTAACATGTTAAGACAGCTCACTTGAGTGTTGACCTGCCGATGTTGCTGAAGCTCTGAGCCAATGAGTCTTTTTTGTTAAAAAATCCAGGACAAAAGAGACAAAAGCACAGGTCATTTTCTAGCCTGTTTACCCAAGTAAGAACATCATTCAAGGGGACCATTTTTGCTAAATAGAAACTTTTCTCCAGTGATAGCTAAAAAAAATGTTCCACTTCTTTTTTTTTTTAAATGCAAGGACTTCAACACTGCTCAGGTCACTGACAGGCATGGTGCACTGTGATATAATCTTCTCAGTTCCAATGTAAATTTCATACCGGAGGTCTATATGTACTTCTTGTTAAGGCAACTGCAGAAATATCAGTAATACAAACTCTTTTAATTACTACGTGATCTACAGTCTCATTTCTTTTCTGTCTGTTTTGGGTTCACATTTCCAGCTGCCCATGGCTGACATGTCTTTGTAGCATGATTTCAGAGGATGGCTAATAAGATTGAGGCAGTGTGGGTTAGCATCTCCTCGATCTTCTCCCTGCGCAGACGGAAGGGGAGAGTGTGGCACGAGAACACCTGCAAGAGGATTAATGAGGTGGAGACTGGTCTCCATGCAGTCCGTCCTCCTCCCAATAATTAATCCTGCTGGTCATTAGAGTTAATGGGGAGCCTCATGACTAACCCTCAGCTCAGAACACCCATTGTCTCATGTGAGTCAGATCCTGAACCTAATGCTCAGCTTTAGGCAGGAGCAGATCTGCAACGATGCAGATTTATTGTGATAGATGAAGTGCCAAGATGGGTCTAGTACCTTTTAATTTCGAGAAGAATGACGTGGGAGTCTCGTGATGGCTGTTATCATTTATTTCTATGTTATCAGTGAACCACATGATTTAAATAGATCATTGCCGTGCAACCCACTTCCAACACTGCTCTGTCTCTTGCTCTGACTTCACTGTCATGTTCTTGGAAGATGAGAGGTACCAGAGAGGAAGGGAGATATAGAAAGCTAAAAGGAGTGTGGAGAGAGAGAGAGAGAGAGAGAGAGAGAGAGGCAGGCTGTCACAGTGCGCGTCCTCAAATCATGTTACTGTGTCATTATCCCACCTCTGCTCCCTTCTTGGCAATCACATTTGGAGAACATCTTTCAGCAGCTCTCCGTGCCACAACAACTGGTAAGCGTGGCTAATGGAAATTTAATCAGTGACAAGAGTGGAGAATCAGTCATAATGCATGTCAGAGTGAATACAGCCCGATAAAGACTAAGAGAAAGATGCAAACACCATTTTTTGGGAGGGGGTGCCTGACAGGTTGATAATGCCCTGGTGCTACTTGCAGTGAGCCCTGATGGCTCTTTCATACTTCAAGCACAGTGTTTTATTTCAAGCACTGTGATATGTCTGAAAAATATTTGTTACATTTGCTTTTTTAAACACCTTGATTCCCCTGGTGTAAATCTGTGCAGCTGAGCCAAATACAAAGTATGAGTGGAAAATAAAACAGTTTTGTTTTTGTTTTTCTCTAAACAATGGCAACCAATCTGGGATTGGGCCTGAAGGCAAGGGTTCATGACTTCCCTTGTTTAGCTGCAGTTCACTGGCCCCACATGACCTTGCAAGAGTGAATCTGTAAATAGAGACTAAAAAAGTAAGCTACATTATGTTTCCTTAGAGATGTATTTAAGCATGATGAAACCTGAACAAATCCCCTGTATCCCCAGTATCCTACACTTGCAAAAAGAGAGCTATCTTGTTCTTCAAAAAAATCACCACAAGCAAGACCGAATACAAAAACAATCTACAACGGCCCAAAACTGGAATGCTCTGCTGGTAAATGTGTGATTTTAACATTGCCATGTTTCTTTGGGCTATAAAACATGTTTGAGGCTTTAGGGAATCTAAACTTTGGGGAGACTTATTTTTATTTTTAATAGGAAAGATATTTATTTGTGTCTGTTTCACCTTTGAGAGATTTGCACATAAATTTGAGGTCAATTTGTTTGGGGCAGAGAAAACACAAAAGTCACTTGCTCTTCTATCTGAAATGAATTTGTGTTTAAAACCAGCTGAGTTGTTCTCTTGATACTCTCAACGTGTTCTAATGGTTCTATGGTTATCCCCCTCAGTGCCTGTCATATTACATATAATATACACTTACACGCAACCTCAGTCAAGCACCATCAGTCAGTGGAAACTAGCTGTGCATAAAATTGTAGTTATGACAACTGAGCAAAAATGTTTGGCCCTTGTGCTGTCAAGTGTCATTCATAATTCTTCTCACCAAGTTCACCCTTTGCAACTCCCAACGAAAATATTGAATGCAGTTTTTCAAATTGTCAAGTTGTAGCACACCACAAACTCACTCAAAGTTTATTCATGACATCTTTCATCAAACATTTTCACTGACACAGTGGCTCCAAGCTTCCAGTTTTCCAAAACGCAGTGTTGCACAAAGAAAACTTCCGAAAGACACCAACACAAAGGGGATGTGTATCCCTAAGCCATTTCAGGTGTCATCCATTAAATTAGAGATGTCATCCATTAACATAAATGTACTGAGTTACAAACCAAGATATCTAATACAATAATAAATATAATGTTTGTGTGTGTGTGTGTGTGTGTGTGTGTGTGTGTGTGTAAAATATATTTGTTGTAGTTGTTCAATATACAACATCTTACATTTAACATAGCATGTGCCAGACTTCCCCAGTACAGATTATTGCTCAGTACAACAGTACAACAGCACAGTGCTCTCCTCCATCATTTCTGCTGAGGTTATTTCCCCTCCACAGGTATAGTTGTTTCTGGGAGTATCACACTCTGTCATTTACACTAATGGAGCTGTCACGGTGACTGCAAAAGTGGCCCTGAAATCAGCGGGCTCTTTTTTGCCTGCCTCTTAAGCCTGTCTGTCATTTATTGTCTTTTTAGTTACAGACTTCCTGTCAAGCCATGTGCAAATATTTCCAGGACAACACGTGTGGTACCACAGTAGCATCACTAATGGATAGCGTGTCCAGCTCCCTACTTCTCCTCCTACCACCACCTTTTCCTCTGTGGGTCTTACATGTGTTGGGTTTTGGCTTTTCCCTCCCCTTCTTTGCCTCACTCTATCCTTTTCCCAAGGAGGCTAAACTCCCATGCAAGCCAGTAACTGAAGCATTGTGAGTCTGGAAACAGAGGCCTCACTCCAGAGCTTTCCAGGAGGGAGTCATGACAAGATTAGACAAGCACTCCTGAGTCGTGTTTTCACTGCAACAGAAGACAACAAAGAAAAATGGAAAGATACAAGCTTTTGGGGATGGGAATAGAAGTATGAACATGAAATGGTGCTGATCAGTTTTCAAATGATTAATTTTGATTTGTAGAAACACCAAATCCTGATTATTTTTATGTCATTGGAGAAATTGACAGAATTTAAAGCATTTTGCTTGTAAATGATCTGAGTAAAATACAATATTGAGTTTTTTAATCCTGAGATAATATAATCTTAATGATATTTAATTTTTTTCCACCAGTATTATTCTGTTATGCCTTTAGGGCAATGCCTCATACACTCCATCAGTGAAATCATTCTTGGCAATTTATTTCAGGAATGTCTTCAGGGAATTCTGAAAATGACTACAACCCTCTTTGCCAGTATGGCTCTCTGTTGATTGGAAAGTCATTCATTTCAATGGTTTTATTTTCCCACTGTTGACTCAGGGCATGAGTGTGCAGGAAAACACTGAAATAAATGTCACACTTTAATGAAAGATAAAGGCTTAAAGTAGTAAAACAATAAGATCCATCTTCATGACAGATGAGAAAGGGGGCTATTAACATTTTTCTCTGAAAAATTTCATCAGGCTACAGAAAATGTTGCAAGCTATTTTAAGCAATGTTCTTTTCTTCTGCAAAATAGAAAACATGTATTTACTGCATCATGAAGAGAATTTCAGGAAAGACTTAGTAGTAGCGTGTCAGCCATTGATCGGTAGTCAGTTCAATCCTGTTATCATTTTGTTCCATTTAATCTTGGTTTGGAGCAGGTGATAGCAAGCTAAAATACTCCCATACACATCCAGAATATATCATCCCATCATCACAGATATTTCCCAAGGTCATCTCTTTCAGACAGACATTTGGTATTTACTTTGCTGGGGAAACACTCTCTGCAGGAAATATTAATGTCACCACATCAGAGTAAAGGCATATCCAAAACAATGTATGAGCAGACTGTCTCCTCTTTCTGAAAAGTAATGCATTTGACCTGTCAGGTCCTCGAGGAAGAGTGCCATCGAAGGCGATTAATGACGGAAGCCATTATCCCATACTTTTCTTTAGAAGGTGTGGAATTTGTGAAGATCCAAACTAAAGATCTGCTATAGGTGACTACATTACCGATAGTGATGATGTATATGAAATCGGTCAAAACTGAGAGTATCCGCTTTTATCAGCATTATAGTAATATCAGCATTTACTTGAATATAAAAAAGAAGCTCAAGATCAGAAACACACACACTGAATTCCATTCTTCTATGAAGGTGGATTCTGTCTTTCATTTTTCAATGGTGGGTGTATGGTTTGTGAGTGAACGGCAGATATTAAAACTTAGAATTTTGTTGCACCATCTTTATTAAGCCAAAGGCATCTGATATAAGTTGATCTTCCTGGTTTTCCTTATGGTTCCTTAGGATTTGGAATGGATTTCCAAATTAGTCACAATGCTCCCATGTCAAGAGAATTTCATTGCTTTCATGCACATATGCACATCATGCACATCATTTGCCATCTTTTTGTAGTCATTGCGATTCACCTTTTTTGTGTATGGAATGCCATTTAACATACCTAAAGCCTCCACAACAAAACACTTTAGTTTTATTCCTCTAATCTTGGTAAAACAGCAGCCTGCCTACACTTTCTACAGAATACATATTGGCTTGAATAAACAGAGACAGCACCAGAGCTGCTGCTAGTGAAATGGCCTTTCTTGACCTGAATCGTTATTTTTCGAGAGTTGAACCATCCACTTCTGTAACCACTGAAATCACATAAATGTGACTAACAAAGGAGTGAGGCCCCAGAAGCACACCACTATCACAAAGCCTGCAGCATCTTTACCGCGCCACACTTTCAGCTGAATCCTGTCCTTCCTCCCATCGTTCCCAGCGACACTGCCTTGACATCACAGGGCTTGACATTTGCACGGGTAATATAATGAGACCTGTTCCTGTTATTGGAAAATGAACACATTTTAAGGTAGAGCTATTTTTCACTTGACATTTAAATGCATTAATGCCTGATTAGCTCACGTTTTAGCACCAAATTTCATTCTTTGCTTGTGAGGAAGCTTTACTCCACACTGAGGTTTGGAATGCTTTTACCTTGTAAATGATTTTAGCACTGAACTGTGTGAGCTTGCACAGGGTTTGTGAAATGATTATGCATGAGTGGTTAAAAAGTTCTTACAGATGGATATTAGCTTTACTGAATTACTAATCAAACCATCTGAATTATAATCTCTGTTTACAAGATGGAAATGCTGCAAATTTAATCTTCTTTCAAGATGGAGAAGTGATAATGATCAGGTTCTCACTGTCAATTAGCCGTGATTGAAATTTGTTCTTAAGAATGTCAAGGCCTTATCTGCAATCATAACATCCTTTTAAAAAAAATATTGGTTTAATTTAGAGTGATTCTTCGGGTTTTGAGTAAGGGGTATTGTTAGTTTGCTTTGCTTTTTATAGTTATATCAAATACACAGCATGATCGTCATTTAGTATATATTTAAACTGGACCTGTTTAAACACAAGTTTCCTTTGTTTTACTATTGCATTTCCTAAGTTTACATAATTAAATTACCACTAAACACATTAGTAAAAGAATATTAGTGCAAGTTGTGGTGTGATTTAGTTGCTATATATAATTATAAGAGTTGTCGACTGACTTTAGGTACATAACTAAATACTAAATGGAGTTAGAGTGACTCCTGCAAGGCATTCTGTGATAGAAAGCGAAACTGATGTTTATCCTGACTCACATGTCACCTCTAATTTTGCTGTAAGAAAACTGGCCAAACGTTGTTATTCTGATCAGTTATTCACTAGTAGCTAAGTATTCACAAGCCCACTATATTTCCAGTGATATTTGAACATATTTCCAATAATCTCTAAGGCAACCCAACCAAAAGAAAGTACTAATTTGCTCCTTATACTGGCCCCCACCACTGGTCTTGTTTAAGTAGTGCCTAATTGGTGGTTAATGTGTTTTAATAGGGCAACGACTTGATAGAGCACTATGAAAAGAGAGTGAGGATTCCATTCAGAATTAATGAATAATACTATTAATATATCAGACCATGGGAAATACAAGTGACAGCAAGTCAGTTTAGGCAAATTTATACAAGCCTTGTTTACATGGCAATCATCATTAAAAATGTAGGGCTTATGATCAGGAGAATTTGTCTAATTAACATTTTTTAAATCCTTTAAATATACGTTTTTGCTCTTAGATGATATGCATTAAGCATGAGTATTATGGTGGATCCTGCTGTCATAGTGAAGTGTCTGGGGTTATGCAACATTCGTAACACAGTCACTATGGGAAATCCTCTGTGTTCTCTGAAACAGTGCTGGGTAAACACCATTGACTGAAATGCTAATTTACTGCATCATATGATTCATTCAGCTCACGATTCAAGTATCGAGACACTTTGAAGTCATCGTTGATGCTCAGTTCTTCACTCAGTTGGTTTATCCCTACAAACGACATATAATGATACCTAATAAAATGCGATAACACAAAGGCAAGATGCGGATTACTGAAAATCTCTGCACTTAGTATATATAAACAAGTGTTTACAAACCTTCATTTTTTTGTTGAAGATTGTGAAGATTTAGGTAATGATATTGACATAATAAGAGAATAATGAAGGCCCTTGGCCCATGATCTGACTCTCCTAGAATGCTTTCCTATAATAAGAGGCTAATCTGTTTCTCTCCTCTACTCACTCTAGGGCGAGATGACCTGTCGAATCACTCCGAGCCAGCTGCCTGACAATATAATTTATACCTCCAAATGGTAATTTCTCCTGCTCCAAACCAAGCCTGCAATACAAATGAGGAGCGGAATGAAGACATGAGATTAACTCCAATCACAAGCTCTTGTCTGAAGTGGTAGAGTAAAATACCCCCTAGGACCAAACTGCATCATCTCACACATCTCACACAATAAGTACCCTCAAGCTCATTTGAAATAAAAATAATAATCCAGGAACAACAGCACATGTATGAGTATAGAACATTTAAAATTGTTCATTAAGGACGGGTTGTATATCCTTTGTCGTATGCATCTGGTAGTTCCATCAGATGTATCCAGCTCTTCAGTGGGTAGTTTAATGGCTGGGTTTAACATTGATGAAGAGTGCAGTGCTGCCTCTAAGGTAGTGAAATGGTCTCACTCCCCTTGTAGGCTACTAATAAGGGGAGAATGTAGGGTGGCAAGAGCTCAGACATTTGATCTTGTGGCCTATCCTTGATATGTGTAGACAGGTGAGGAGTGTGATGTGCTGCTGGCCTTGTGGAGGTGTGTATTATGGGGGCGAAGCAGGCAGTCTGTGGTGACTCAGAGTTGCAATTACAAGCATGGAATTTTGTGCTGTCTGGAAGCATATGCACTCTGCATTTGTGCTCATGTTACGCTGCCTTACAGTACCTAATTTGTGTGGCACATGGAGTGGTAGACTATTACTTTATGTTCAATTATTAGTAAAATTCAACCTGAACCACTTTTTTTAAATTCCAAACTGTGGGACTACAGAAAATCAAATGGTCCACCACATTGTTTCATTGTGCAGTTTCTGGATATGATATATTAATGTGCTGTTTGAGGAATCAGAAATGTTTTATAAATCCTTTCATATTGTGCAGCACAAAGCAGTAGAAACCCGTAGACAGACAGAAAAGGCAAGAGAGTGAAAAAGGAATGTGATTGCCAGCACTAAGGCACTCATTATACTATCAGTATGAAAGAAATTCAATGTGATAATAAAACTAGACTGAGAAAAATAATACTTTTCCCAGTTGAATAATTGATGCTTTCTGTGAGGATATGGTGTGCTGCTGCTTGGGTTAAAACCTCACCTTTACAGTCAGTAAACCAGGAAGAGGAAAACTAAAGTCTTGACACATGTCCCTGCCAATTACTGTCTTTGACTTTTAATTACCTGTGTGTTGTCAGGGCAAAACAGTTGTCAGTGGATATACCAAACAGGCCCTGAGGCAGTGTGCACCATACATATACCGCTAACCTATTTGAAAATATACTAAATGTAATAAACTTTCAGCATGTCCATTTTGTATACAGGGACTCTAATTAGGTTTCATTAAAATGGGCAAAACCAGTTTTTCCTTTTTTCTAGTACATAAGGAAAATAACTTGTCATTCTGAGAGTTTAATCTGACTGTACAGGGAAAAACTTCAAGTGAGATAGATTCAATAGTTTTCATTTCCATAATTTCCATATTGAAAGGAATGGTGAGAGAAAATATGCAAGGGTAACCTGTTTTAGCAATTTTCTGCCTCACCTCTCTCCTTTGTCTCAGAGGGATTAAAACAATGCCATTTATTCTAATAAATCTATATTATTTTGTGTGATCGTTACAACACCTCATTAATTCCACCCAGTAGTCTCAGACTACGCTGATACCTACCAACTTTCTTTTCCTAAACTACAAGAGAGACAATTTCCTGTTTTTGCTCTCACCATCTCCTCTGTCAGTTTTAACTTATCACAGGGGACAGTAAACCCACATATGTCACACATTGACTTAAGGTGATGAAATGGTATTTGTTGAGTGTGACAGGATAAAAAAATGCATTCTGACACAGGCTTTTCTATCCTCTGGTGGGTAATTAAAAAGTATGCACTATAGTGAGACAAATTAAAATAAATAAATAAACAGAGGGAAGAGGCTCAGCCCGGGTCCCCAGGGGATCCATTAAAGGATGTTTTCTTGAATTGAGGTTAGGTGCATTGATCTCTGTCGAGGCTGGTGGAGCAGGGAGTTAGCGCTGCCGACTGGAAGCATGACTCAATTCATACATTATTCCAATTAAATCACTGTGAATCATGTCCTCTTGGATTGGAAACCTGCACAGTCCATCGCAACCCTTCCTGTCATATAACAACCTCATTCTTAAAGAAAAAGGCAACTGAGAAAATAAAAGCAAGCTCCAAGAATGATGGTCTCTGTATGATTTTGTGAACAATCTGTGTCAGCATTGCACACCTAAGCACTGGAAAGTGTCCAGCTGGATCATACAGATGCCTTTTCATACAAAGCAGTCATGGAATTTGTAATGAGTGATGCAACCTAATTATTTGGTGAGCAACACTTGTTTAAGTCTTCTTTACAGTGCTGTTGAAAAAAATGCAATGGTAGAAGCTGAACAGTACTGATGATGTTCTACTCAATTTTGTTTTTTATTTATGTATACACCAGCTCAAAAGAAAGATCAATGTTAACCCACTGCACTCCAGTACACAAACAGAAATGGGCAGTGTTCACCATTTTTGGACTGTAAACTTTACCTCAATACATGAGATATTAAAGTGATCACTGCTGATCAATCATGTAACTTCAAATAAATTTTAATGAGGCACAATTAGATTAAGTTTGTACTGTTTTTAGTGCATCGAAAGCATGGCTGATAGGTTCAGGGAAGACAGCATGTATGTAGTATTAGTACCAAATGACACATGGTGATGACATGTTCCTGCTAATTGCACCCAAACACCAAAAACAGTACAAGCCGGACACTATCACGCTGCCCAACTAAACAGCTTCAGAATTAAAATCAAATCAAATTACTCAACCTAAATGTACACTTTTTTGTTTGTTTTAATTTCAATTTTATTATTACATATTTGCTGCATTTTAGATTTTACAATTAATGCTAAGTATTCATAGAAAATTGTTAGAATTACACAATAGCTTATACCACTTGATTCTGTAGATTATTTGGTCATATTTATTGAAGTGAAATTTGTCATTTATACATGCAGAAATACTTAAATACAAATTTTTATAAATAGTGAATTCTAGGCATATATTACTTATAGGCATGCTCCATTGTCAGCGTCTCAGATAGGCATCAGTGTGATCACACATCTAATGATCACGTTAGAAAATAATAGGTTATGTTTTCAGTTTCCACCAGGGGAACATATACACCTACTATAGTCCTAATAGTGGCATGTTACCATCATATGTCAGCAAGGCACATATGCTCTTGGTATTAGTAATAATGGATTGCAGTAATGGTGCTTTATATAGCAATTTTGTAATACCTGTAAATTATTGCAATCGAATGACGCTGGTTTAGCAGTGTTATGATACATACACCCTAATGACTGAGTTAAAACTGCTAAAAGTTGCATCAGGTAATTTGTGCTTTAGGCCTCACTCTGGAAACCTAATTACGGGTATTTGCCTTTAAGTCTGTTGATTTAAAATAAAGCAAGTTGGCAGAGATAAATGTCTAGATGAAGTTCCTTAAGCTTATATAATGCTTTCTGCATCAGTTTTGTGTGTTACTTCCCTCCCCCATCATCCAAAACAGTAATCTCCCCTTTTGTACATAGGCAAATTATTCCACCTGTTTTTATAAAATCGGACAAGGAGCATTTCAGCCATGCCTGTCTAGATTCTTTGTCAAAGCAGTCTTTTTAGGCAGTTATTTTGGTGTGAAAACGAATCATGTCTTAAGTATGTCTTAATTAGAGTGTATTTTACTTTAAAAGACCTGCTCACTACAATGTATTGCAGGACTCACATGGCTGTCGGGATGAGATAATACATTTACCTACAGTTGCAAAAATGTTTGCAAACACTTATTCATAAATTATTTATTATTCATAAATTATTTATGAAAATGTGGACTGATCTTCAATTATTGCTGGCCTTACACCAAACAACTTTTCAAGTGATTTCACTGTCGCAAACAAATTTCCAATGTCAGAATAAAATCATGAGACTTTTGCTAGAGTTGTGGCACCATCCTGTTATCTGGTGTAAGGTGGTCAGGATAACTGTCTTAAGTCTGTTTTTCTTGTCTGGATGTTTTGATAACATCAACGGTATTTAATGTTATCATGAGTTTTTAGTCTTTGGTCATGCAAATAGTGATGTTGTCAAAAACCATTAGGTGAGCTCTCTCTACAGCATGAAACAGGACACAGAAAAGTGGGTACAGGAGCATCTCTGGTGTGTAGACAAGACATAAGACATGGAGGAGACTCCAGGGAGGTCTCAGCCTTGGCTGCTTTTTCAGAACAAACCACTACACACACCAGGGCAGCTGTAGGCAAAAACTGCTTATGTTTCATTGTTCAGCAGTTTTTCTTCTTGTACATTTCCAACAAGGGTATGATGAGAAATCTCAGAAGGAATCTAGTTGCAGTCTTGCAAATAGTGACCCTGCAAAATCTCTGTCTTTGTAAAATAATAGTCTGTGACTAAAAACTCAGTGACACATTGTCTTTACAGAGTTTATCAGACGTTAGTCTTTTAAAAATCTTCTAAGAGTCTTAAATATTCTAGTATATGATTAACATAAGTCACAATATACAAATACAATCTGCTTAATATAATAATATACAAACATTGTACTTCTTCTTGTCAATAGTGTATGCATCATTTGAACATTCCAGGCTAGAGAACACATGTGAGCCATGTCCTGATCAAAAGAAGGATCTGAAATATGGTCTGCTTTACTGCCTCAGGGCCTTGGGCCACTTGCTCTCATAGATGTAACAATAAATTCCAAATTACATAAAGTTTTACAGGGGGATGTCAGGGCAGTTGTCCATCACCTGTGACTTAAAATGAATTGGTTGATGCAACAACACTAAAGAAATCATAAACACAAAACATTAATCTAGAGAATGACCTAGTCAGACCTCAACTCAGTTAAAATGCTGTGACATGACCTAAAGAGTGCAACGAATCCAAGAAATATCATTGGAACGATATTCTAATATTATAAAGATGAATGGAATAACATTCATCTTTACTGCTGTGTAAGTGTACATCTACAGGAGATGCCTGTTGGAAGCTGTTTCTGCAAAGAAAGTTCTACCAGTTACTAAGTACAAGGGATCACATATTTTTCCAGCCTGGACTGTGATCATTTCAATTATGTTTTTGATTGTTTGTTTGTTTGTTTGTTTGTTTGTTTGTTTAGTTTTGTTGAATTTGATGGTGGGTTTTTTTATTAATGATTAATTAATGCAGAAATCTGGGTAATTCCATAAATTCCACAATTCAAATATTTTGTTCTACTGTACACATGCATATTCAGATAATAGGTCATCTGTGTTTTAGATTTTTGGTTTTGTTTGGGTTTTTTTGCCTGATAACATGAAAGATACATTATAAAATAAAGACTGTGAAACTGAAGACATTTTATTTTCCACCATCTTACTATCAGATAGATGAATGCAAATTGCTGCATCACAGTACGTCTACTGTTGCCCAAATAATACTGTAGGTTCAGTATAATACTTTGGACTATATTAATATGTCATTACAACATTCTACCAAAACAATCACACATCTCCAAGAAATGTGTGATCTATCGGATGCATTTGCTGTAATCAAGTATTACAAGGCCAGTTTAGTGGTATGACACAGTTTCATTTTATATTCCTAGTAGGCGTTCCCCTGAGTCTAGAAAAAAGGTTTTACTATTTAGAATTTGTTACTTTTGTATCTGCTGTCCAAATAATTTGTTCAGATAAGTTATAGTAGTATGTACAATGTTGGATTATCTCTTAGTGAAAGATGACTATATGGAATATAAACCTTGGAACTCACTATAACAGAGGTGATACCAAATATGGCCTTTCATTCTGCATATCTGACAAACCTGAGAGTAATAAGCCCCTTTTCATGGGCTATAGTAGTGGAAATTATATTGGTTCGTAGATAGTAAATGACATAGTAGTATAATATAAAATAACAGTAGCAGGCATGTCAATGAGTAACATTCATTGAGGTTTAACCGTGATTTTTGCATTTGCTTTAAATTAGGGGTTTTCTAAGTGCAGTCCTAGAAAATGACATGGAAGAGTTTGGTGATTTCCCTGCACAAATACACCTGATTCAAGACTTGATTATTAGACCACTGAGATCTGAGAAACTATGATTCTCCAGAAGTCTGACACTTAGAATCACCCTAGACCTAGACACTAGCTCTCACTGATCACTTTTAAGGATGCAAATATAATCCAATGGACAGACCAGACTGTCTGAAGAGGTAATAACATTTATAGAAGAACACAATCTTTTGGTTTAAATTTTGAGAGGGTAATTATTTAATGTGTCTGCATGTCAAGTCCTTTAACACTTGGAGGTAGACCAAGCTCATGACTTTAGTTTATGCTTACCTTAAGGCATCAAAATCAAACAGCTTTTTGAAAACTGACAAGTTTATCTTCTTTCTGAAGAGGACTCATCAGACCACTTGTGGTGTGTAGGCAGAGATACCATCTGTAGTGCTAGTTCTGCTCCACAGAGTGTTCTAGTAATTGTGGCATCTGCATTTTCTTAAAACTAAGTAGGTCAGCATCTTATCTGAAAATGAGAATAGCAGTGGCTATGAACACACACTTATGACTCTATCTCAGAGGGATAGAAGAGCTGTGTCACATCTTGATGCTCTTATAACAGAAAGATAAAAACAATGACAAGTGCTTTAATATTAATGTTGTTTCCAGTCATCATACAAATGATGAAGCTTTATCTTTGTGGTAGGTTATGGTGTTATAATGAAATACCTATGGTTCATTACCTGTAACTCACAACTGAATATAGCTGTATGTATATTTTTGCTCCCATTCCCATTTGTAGTCAGAAATGTCTTTTATCATGTAGATTCATATGGGTTAATATCTGTGCAGAGTTGATAATAGAGACTTCACCTTCTTTTGTGATACAACAGAATATAATGCCATTTACATTCACTAAGACATACTCACAAGAGACATTTGTTTGTACTGAGAACACAAATTCACTCTGTTGGCTGCTAATTTTGTAGTAAGTGGGTATAAGGATATGATTACTGAGGACTGCACTTTGGTGAGCTCATCAGATAAAATTCCTCACTGTACCATGAAGAGATAACATTAAGTAAAATTGCACTTTTAAATGGCTGCCCTGAGTCGAGAGATTTTACTAACAAGCTGGTGTTGAATTTCCAGTCTCTGTGGAAATGTGAGTGCCTTCCAGAGCCATACATCTACTGACTGTCTGTCTGATGGAGACATCAAGGGTGTTTGTGGTAGTAGGGGGGCATACCTGCTTTTTCTTGGCATCATGAGGTAATCTAAATGTGTGAGCTCCGCTCACTAATGATGCCTCAATCCTATCACAAACATTTTAAACGAACCTCTTTGTGCCAGGGAGCTCAACTTGCCGCAGTAGCCGTTATCATCTCAGGTGATTGTGTCTGCTGGTGCAACCTGTCATGGAAAGGAACTTAAGAATTTCACATACTGAGCTTTTTTTCTTGATAAATAGAGTAGGAAATGACAGGTTTTGTAACCAATCAAAAAAACACGAACAGTCCACATTATAAACAATATACTAGGCATGCAAATACTAAGACAATGCAAAGATTGCAAACAGACCAACAAATCTTGATGAACAACCACTGTGCCACAGGCCAATAAACTGTACAACAAATTGCAGTTGATCCTTTGAATAATATTGTTATATTATTAAAGCTTCACAGCCATACAAATCTCCAAATTAATTGGGGTGGGTGGTATCATTTAAAAACTTTACAGAATAAAGGTTTATAAATGTAATTACACTGGAATAATTTATATGTGTGTACAGAATACTTTCTGGGTGACTGTCCGTAATGTAGTGCACAGACAATTTAGGGATCCGATTTTAATGTTTTTTCAAATATTAGCTTTATAATAAATAATAACAAACAAATAATAAGTTAACAATAACTGTTTCAACTTCTTTTACATTAGTCTGATGCCAGCGACAGAAGTCTGATTATATAGGATACAATATGTGAATTTGGAACTGGAATTCATCATCATCTGTGGATCCTAAATGTCTTTATTGTGAATCTTATTTTATTGTATCATTTGTTTTGTCGTTGTTCACTTGTTTGTAGATTTGCAGAAGTGGTTGAAGGCTTTTGGGAAAAAAGATGCACGGTTATATGTGTAATTGTTTTCATTGATCAGCTCCATTTTCAAAACAACTGAAAAGCCATTAGTGTAGTTGGGGAAATCTCTTTTGCTCTCAGTCTCTCGCCCTTTATTTATTTATTTTTTGGTCTATAGTCTTTCCTCATTGGTTTCTTTAAAGAGCCATGTTTGGTATCCTAGCAACAAGGCTCACTCTCTCATAGATCTGCAGTGTCTGTGGCGAAAGGGTGAGAGAGAACAGGAGAATAGTTATCATCTCATTTCCCCAGATACCACTCAACTGTTCGTATTCATGGTATGACAAACTTACACTTGAGGTATTCTTCAATTGTTGTTCTGTCTTGCTACATAGGACAATTGTTTGGTTCTTCAAAAAAGGTTCAAAGTGGAACTTGAATCCATGAATCCATTTATTTTTGCGTCCCCTTTAACAGGCAGGTTAAATATGGTTCTTTATGAAAAACAATGAGGCTTAAGCACAGTAATGCAGCAGTATTTTACAGTAACTTTCCCTTGGGCTTTACAAGCATGAATGAATTTATACCTTCAAGAATAGTAAATTATACTATATATAACTGAAGAGGTGTGACTGAGGAATGGTATAATGTGATAGTGGTTAATATAAGCATATATAAACTGTCCAAACAAAAAGTTTTCAGCAATCATGAAGGGTGGAATAATATATCTGAATAATATACCTGCACATAAAACTACTAGAATAAAAGTTTAGCTTTGTGTAAAAATTAATTTTATCTGCTATACACCATTCAGAGCTAAGAAATCCATGTCAGGCATGGGCTATTTTGCCAAGAGCCATCAGGCAAGGTGCTGCCCTTTCACCGTGGGGCACTGTGTTCACAATCCAGTCTCAGGGAGCAGATGCCAGTTCACTCCACAAGTTCGAGTGACACTTCACCCTCCACCAGTGGACATTCCCAGACAATGTATGCATTCAGTGTGCACATATTCATGCATTTCAAAGTATGTCAGAGATCCTTGACTGAGACAAGAGTGACCTAGTTTTAACATATGGAGAGGCGAGCTCTTGGTCAATCTCCTTTCTGCCTGAGATAAGTGAAGTACTGTGAAAAAACCTTACTATGACCTAGTATTTCTATCCCTATTTTTCTCTATTGTTGAGCCACCACTGTTAGCCAGATTAAGTGCTTTGCCATGCCTGCATAACACATTACACAATTTGGTACATATTTGGAACACACTGTGCTGAAAGGTTTGCTCAGTACTGCATGGTGCCTTGTATGTTTTATAGATGTCATGCTATGTCTTTAAGGTGAGGTGCTATTTCCCTCAAATTAAAATAATTGTTCAGTGTTCCAGCTGTATTACTCATTTTTAACCTTACCTTACTTTTCAAGCAGGGCAGAAACGTGTGATAACCTTTTGAATGCCTCCATCATTCATATTTAGAGCTGGATTTGCATTTTCAAGACCTGCTGGCTGCACTGGTTTTCAGATGCTTTTTTTATGAGATAGCAGTTATCGCTCCTGAGAGGCAAGCATAATCACCATAAATTATATAAACACCATGCAATAACACTTCTTTTATTATTCAGGTTTTTTGTGATATGATTTGCACCAACAGCTGTTTTAAACTCCTGGAGTAGGCAAAATGGCTGTTATGATATTATTTTTACAGTGGTATTGCTTTTGAGTTTGATGTAGTTTCTAGAGAAATAACCTTTATTCAAATACATTATGTACTGAATAAGAGAATATACTCTGATACTGTAACTCCCAGAGATTAATTTACTAAAATCAGATAAATATTTATCTCAGTAATCACTGTAAGTAGGTTACTTCTATTTAATACTTTAATAGTTAGTGGCCCTTCCCCAATGTCTGAATTAAAATTCTTGTGTTTGCATTAGACAGAGAGGCAAAGGAAGCCCTGGGCAGGAAAAGGTGGCCCTCACTCTGGTTCCGTTTCACTGAAATTTCACCCCTGACCAATGAAGCAACTTTTAATATTTGTCTTTAATTACCCCTCAACCTTCTCTCTCACTGGTTAGAGTAGAGACCTCATTCCCAGAGGATTGCAGTTACTGAGAACTCCCAGCAGCCTTGCAGCCTTCTGGACAGCAGAATGAGGCTTTCAGCTGACAGAATAAAGCTTTGCACCAGCTCTGAACACTATAGAAGAAAGCTACAGTGCTCAGTGCCATTTGGGTGTCTGAGATCATATTACTGCACCCAGAGTGATCCATTGCAATCCTACCTGTAATAAACTGAAGGTTTTAGATGACCATGTGAAAGCAACAACAAAGTGCATACACCAAAAAAAATGTTGGTTTTGGTAGCATGCATAGTTTTGAGGCAGCTGGAGATGTTATCTTTGTGGCCTGTAGATACCTGAGGGTGTCTCACTCTTTCTCTATCTCTGCACACATTCTCACAGACACAGCCAAGTAAATGGCCTGAACACAATTATAGCACCGACATTAAGCGGCTATTAGCATCTGTAGTAGAAATATTAGGCCTATTAGGTCTTTTCTGCTACTTAGATTTTATTTATAGCTTTTATAGCCTACTACTCAAGACCATTTCATCTCCTTTTCTATGTCAAACATCAAGGCTAACATTGCTGCTTCAGTCTAGGCTTGTACTTTTAAATAAGGCCATGAGTCCTCACCGATTTAGCTGGTTTTCATGACAGGCAACATTTAAAATATTTTGTGGTATAATCAAGTGGATAGGAGTCATTTCCCAATATATCAGTAGCAGCATATTTTGTTATGGTGAACAGGGTGTAAGTAGTTGATAGATGTGAAATGTGCATCATGAAGTGTAGCATTAAATTGATAGGGTGTGTCTCTTCTCATTAATCAAATCCTGCATTGTTGCAAAGGAGCCATTTTAGTATAGTGCCTTATATTCCTAGTGAACAGTGTAATTATGGCCTTTTGAGTTTATAGTTATAAAATCTTACACTGCTGCTTTCAGTGTAGTGAAGTCTTGAAACATTAAGCGAGGATAGAAAAAAACTGCTCTGTATGAGATAATTAATAATTAGGTTATTGTGGGAAATATATTTATGCCTAAATAAATTATGCTGTGTCATAAGCACTTTCTATACTGCACACAAACACTCTGTTGCTAGCCTTTAGTGACCTCCTCTTCACACTCACTCTCTTTGTCTTGCTGACATTCATCATCACTATAATTTCTATTATGACTACCTTTAGAACTTCTATTTACAGGTATTATATATGTTTGTTCTGCAATCATGTGACCTTCTGATTAAGAATTTCTGCAGAGCTTTATATAGCTTTATAGAGTTTTTATTCTACAGAGTGATAGACAAGGTCGGCGACCATTAGCTGATCTTTGTCTTAAAATCAGGTATGCGCTTCCTCTAAACTGAGCAGTTTAACTTACGAACAGTGAGTAGTCTTCATCAGGATTTTGGCCACTAACCCAGTCTGTCACAACAAAGCTGGTGTACACAGGTGATTTGTGTGAGAGAGGAGGCTGATTTGCTTGTCATGTTTGTCAGAGGCCTCTGTTCGAACATAAGTGTGAGGTGTTGTGGAGGCACCAATCAGCCTGACAGATCTGAGCATGGCGGGGCCCTGCCCAAGCTCATTTCCAGCCATCAGGAGAGAAAAGCATGCGCAAGGGTGTATCTGACATCGTCAAGTCCCTCAGTGAGGTGAAACAGCTTTGCGCCTGAGGTGCCGCTGAAGCCCCCTGAAGATCTTGTCCATCTGTTCCCCATGGTCACTCCTCTTCCTCTTGTTATTCCCCTGGTGAGCAAACAGTCCTGTGCTTATTTATCAGGGATGCTGCACAGGTCTCTTGGCGGCAAAGTCCTCCTGTCTTAAACCGCTTCAATGCCTAGAATTGGCTGGGATCAGGGCTTGCAGAGCCATCAGACTCTTTTGTGGCACACATGACATTGCCACAAAACTTTGAGCTGCCCCTTATAAAAATTGTTCATGTGTGGCTGTGCAGTCATTGTCAAGTATGGCTGCTTCTTTACAGTATGGAAAGTAAGTCATTAAATGTGTGAGAGAGACTTCAATGATGTAACTTTTGTACCTTGAAAAGAAGGAATAAAGGCTCCTTTATCTGTCCAAAGTGTGAGGGAGTGTGAAGAGAAAATTTAACATGGTTGCTTTTTTAAAAGAAACTGTGCTTAAAGAAGATGTGCAGGTCTACTTACACTGTCTGTTGTGTGTGGACTTCTGTAAAATTATCCAGCACTTGCAGTATTGAATCTCACCCTTGAACCCTTGTTTCTGTTATCATTTCATCCTTTTTACTGTTAGGACTCTGTCTGCCAGTGCTTCATGAAGGCGTGATATCAACACTCAAGCGACACTTGGAGAGATGGGCTCGGGAAGTGTATTGCCTGAAGGGCTCCACCACTGAAAGTGCAGGCGGAGGTCTGCGGGGGATTTTGGTACGTCTGTGAAAAATGTTTGTGTATGGGTTTAACGGGACCTGTTGTTTGTGGGAATCAAAAGCAGAAAGTCTAGAGAGAGAACTGCTTGTGATTTATAATTAAAGAGGTTTCTCAAAACACAAATCAAGAGAAGCGCAGTCTGAGCATACAGCTAAATTCCATGTATTGCTCCTGTGAGAGAGTTTGATAGATACATCATACCAATAAAAAAGTAAACCTAACAAATGCCGCTCAGACAAAAAAAAAAAGAAACAAAAGAAGTCATAGTAATCTGTGTACTAGACTGCATCTGATTTGAAAATCCATTTAGAAAATGTGCACTATTATAGTGGGAGGATAATCTGAAATTATTTGTACACAGACAGTGTCGACTACACAAATCAAATCTGCAGTTTTAATAGATCACAAACTACTAATGTGTCTGTAATGGAATTCCCCCTGGACCACAATCTGGACTCCGCATCCTTGTAAGTGCTTAAGAAAAACAAATCACGCAGCATACGGAAGAATTTAACTCCATGGCACGTCACCTCCTAATTTATTTCCAGGTGTTAGGCAAATAAAGCAAAATAGTACAATTTCTGTTCATACATATTAGCCCAGCATGTGGCACTATGTGGCACAAAATTGCAGTTGGAATTGAAATGTCAAGAGCAAAATACCAAACTGTTTTACCCACTAACATATGAGGTAAAGCAGTAGCACCACTAATTAGCTCCCCTTAAACCAGACATGTCTGCATCACTTCTGAGCTCAACTGTAGTAAGATGTGAACCTTTCCAATTACTCTTTCATTAATTTAATCTTACTAACTCAAATTGAGACAAGTACTGAGATTTTGTATGTGCACTGAAATAAAGTTTTTTTCAAGCCACAGTATTTTCGTATTTACTGTGGACAGTTGTAGTAGCCATAACTGCTTTATTGCAGTTTTGAGGGCTTTACCATGATGACAGCATGTCATTAGTTGTCATCTGTAGTAAGGCACTGTGAGGCAGGATACATTCATGAGTTTGTTTTTCTCATATGTCATGAAAATGGCAACATTACAGAATAGCTTTCCAATGAAAGTGAGCAGACATGGGCAAGTGGCCAGCTTTTCAGTGGTTCAGGTCTGGCTTCAGCTTTTATCATCCAGGTATTGAATTCATGGAATACTTATTTGTCAGTCTGTCTAACTGACTGTAAAACCCACTAGTTAAAAAAACTAATGAAATATTTACCTATGATTTCAAACGTCTTGTGAATGATTTATGCAAGTTAGATTCTGTATTTGAGATTAATTTGTATTTTAAAAGAGAAGCTTTATTAAAACTCTAAAATTTGCCACCTTTCACTGGGTTGGCAGCACTGCACGTAAAGAGTGTGGAAAGTATTTTCATCCTTAGTGGTTGATGTCATTGTAAAGAACAGCAAAAAAAAAAAGTTATATGGGTATGAAATTTGTTGCTTCTTCTAATTAACGCTCACACTTTTATCAAATAGGATATTAAGCCAAAGATTAGTTTGAGATGAAAAGGGCTGGTACTGCCAGATGTGTAAGATGCCAGTACAAAGTGCATACATCAATAGTGCCCCCTAGTGCTACTTACCATTTCAATCAAGGTACTCAACATGCTTATTCTGATTTAGTAATCTGTCTGTGGATGCCCTTAAATGAATTGGATAGCAAAATATAACTTGTGAAAGAGTACAGACATGAAGAGTCACAGCAGTTTATGAGGTTCTTTGAAGACAGGTTGTTATTGCTAACAAGGGATTTTGATCTATTCCATCAGAGCCTAGAGCAGTCACTATAATAGCATCGGGGCTGAAGTCTTTGTCATCCAAAGCGACCTTGCATCCTCATTACACATTACACCACTCACTGTGAGCCTATGGGAGGGTTTGAAGATAGTCCCTGGTTCTTCCACAGTTTTCATGCTGTTGACCAAATGAGGGAGTTCTCTCAAAAAGGCATAAAAAGACAGCAGCTTCTTTATACAGCAGAGGTCTACCTTTAAGCACTTATTTGTATGATGCAAGTACATTCCTTGTTGGGCTCTCTGAATTAAGAAGTTCTGAATGGTTTTCTGGGTTTCAGTAGCCATTAAGGAGTAAATTAACCAATCGTTTGTCCTCTAGCTCACATGCATCTCTACTCCTTCAGCAATTTAGTAAATCCATGTTCATTATGAGAAACATGAAACACACTATTATCTAAATGGAATTCACTATTATTTTACTTTGTCCTTCATGGGCATATCTATGCAAATCTGTGTGCAAGCTGAAATACTTTGCATATATATAAGTGCTTTGCATATATATATATATATATATATATATATATATATATATATATATATATATATATATATATATATATATATATGGGGTTAATTTGTCTGTGTGGTACCTGCTAATGTCAAATTATACCCTTTTAGCTCTGAGAGAGAGTATATTAGGTTATGCTATGCTGTACTTGCTTTCTTATTATTATTTTTTATCTCCACATCTACAGTATTGTCATTAAAATAATCAATCACTCCTTTATGCTAATGGGATGCATTCCAAGCGGTTCCGCACAAACACCTCCAGCAACCATCTTATGTTAAGTACAGTTTCCAGGGGGAGTACAGGAGGAAAAAGCTGAGAATTCTAGACAAGTCACCACATGTTGCCATGCAAACTTGAGTCCTAGAGCCATGTAGCTATGGGCATGTCACCCCTGTTCAACTAGAGCAGAACAATTCCTGGATACGTCACCTTTACTTACTTTGGAGTAAGTTTGTTTTGTTTTTTTCTCATCTGTCTTGATCAAGGTAAATTAGGTTCCAGTCAACCATGTAAAGCTCAGCTATCTAATCCTAAACAGAGCGGCCTAAACATAGGGCAAATGCCATGACAAAAATGTCTGTGTACTGAATTTGCACTGATAGACCCACAAGGAAACGCACACATGCATCCAGTCGTGCACTGATAGACAAGCATACATGCATGAAACCCAAGTATGCATCCAAACATGTATCATCACACTAGAGCACTAGCATTGCTGTGTAAATGCTGTGACTCCTATGGAACAATATTAAGAATTATGACAAAGTTGTCCTCAATAATCATGCAAAAGATATTATGAAGTTACAAGATATGAGTGAAATATGTAAAAATATATACATTATATCAATGTATATGATATGAATATGTATATTATTCTATTAACTGAATACTAGACTAATATACATTTTTTTACCCTATCATTCTAAGTAGAATATAGTAAAATTTACATTAGATATTTTCATTTTAATCAGGTATGCACTGTATGTATTTTCATTGAGTAGTTTTCCATAATGGAAGCTGCTTTCCATAAAATATTAATTGTAAGATAATAATTATATAGGTTCTGCTTAACGAGGATTAAACATTATAAACAAATAATATAGTTGTGGGTGCTTAAGATATTACTTATGGCACAAATATTCACTCACTATTCAAGCAACACCTTAACAGAAATATGCAACACTAAAGAGCTGTTAAAATAGGACATAAAATGCTATTTAGGTTATATTAAAACTGCTAAGATGGGTTATGTTGCAAAAGCATGATTTTATAGCTTCCCTGTTAAAGTTGTTTCACATTTTTACAGCATCAGTATGTTTTTATCACTCAGTTTTTATCATTTGGTGTGGTTGATAAAAAAGAGTAAGCTGTGTATTTGTCATGTGTCTGCCACCTCTAGGATTTGAAGTTCATGTGTCATGAAGAAAAGATCCTCTAAAAGCAGCTGTTCAACATGATATAAAACAGACCACTGATAGCTCTATCATGTGTCAGCTGTTTCTCAAAGGCTTCTAGCATCAATCACACTGTCACACCTGTCAATACAACTTAAGAGGTTGAACTTTACTAGGGGCTAGCTTCCCTCTGTACCACCAATGTCATCTTTTTTGTGGGATGATTTGATTTATTTGACAATTTTAAAAAGATATTACATTAGAGAAATATTAAAACTGTCAGTGTTGGTGAGGATAACACAATAAAGTCTCAGGTCTGTCTTCACCATGATCCAGTAAGGTAAGAATTTCTGAGTGAGCTTTCAAACATGATATTACAGTTGTTTTTCTCCCAGCCATAAGTGATTTACACATGTGAGACGTGTTAAGTGAGGGATGTTGATCATTTATGATGTTACATTGCTTATATCTCAAATGCATTGAAATGTTTACCTGTATTTTTAGCAGTAAATTCAACTGTAAGTGACTTTACAGCTCAGCAAAGCATTGATCTAATTAATTCTGATGTAAGTTTCATTCTTCTGACTGAATACACTGGTTTAGCCTGCGTCCTGCAGAGTTATCTTTGAAGACTGACACAAAGTAGTCATATCAAAGCTGGAGTATCCTATCTCTGCATCGTCTCTAGAAGGGGTGGGCTACTGGAAGTGGGGGGAAAGAGAAGATGGGTACAATTTAACGCCTCATTATGCAAATTGATCATCTCAATTGACCATCACTCTGATAATGGCAGTGCCAGACTGCTAGGGAGTTGAGATATTCCTCTGAAAAACATCAGTTAAATGTCCCAGGAGCTAAAAATAAGATCTGGAAGAAAATTGAAGGAGACAATTTAGAGTGCTCTCAAAGGGGCATGACTATGCTGAGTGGTGAAGGAGCCAATGGCTACAGTGGTGAAACGCCCTGAAATGTCACCTGCAATTAAACACAAAAGGACAGCTGTACAGAAAAGTGTGGGGACAAAATAAAAATTAGCTTAATGAAGTTGCATTTAACTGCTCAGCATGGCATTAAGATTTGACATTTGTTCACAGGTTAAAAGCTAGCATGGCCTTTATTTTTAATTAAGTTTATTTTGGGCCGTCATTATGTGTTTTTGAACACAAGGATGGATTAAGCACGGTATCGATGAGTTGGCCCTGTCAGTACTTAATTGCATTTATGGGTCTGGCCAGCTCTTTCTAATCCTGGATTATGATGATGCATGAATAGCTGTGACTTGTGTTTACAAGGCATTTATCATGGTAATGGAACAAATTCCCACATATCACATTAATCAAGGGCTATAACGCACCTTTCAGTGCTTGAGACTATAGCACATAGAAGCTATAGAAACTACTAACAAGAAATGAGCACTTTAAAATCCATTTAGTCACAACATCGCTAGTTGTCAGGTATGAAAATGACAACATGTAAAATGTAATGTTAAATGTAAGTCTAGGGAAAATGCAGTGTAGGCTGTAGGTAACTGCACAGTGACTGGACAGTGGCATCATTTTTACTTTGGCTCTGTACAGCACATTGGACTTCAGATGAAACTGTAAAGGATTTCTGTTGCTGTTCTCGCTCAACATAAGAACCAAAAAGGGTCAATGCCATTAAAACAGGGCATCACAAGGCTGAAGTAAATAAAGCAGCCAGGGACATCATTAACATATTATAATATGTCATAATAAAAGGTTTGCTATATTGTTTGCCACATGGGTGAGCTTAGCGATTCCAAAACTCCAGAAAGTTCACAGAACACCACACAAAATATGGAAAAACAATTAACAGATTAACACTATCCAGGATGTTTTTATAAATGTGTCAAATATCATCATATACCACATTACTTACCACAAGATGAAGGCAGAGGGAAGAAAAACAACTGCAATTTATACAATAATTAACACTATTCGCTCATATTTAATCTCAAACCTTAGTCAATGCACACCCTTTGGGGCGTACTGTAAATCTGGGCATACTGTGCACACTAATGACATCATTCACATTCTGTGACATCCTACCTTGCAGATGGGGTTATTGTGAAAGAGACCGCAAAAGAGCAGAGCTGGCTCTGCTGCTTTTTTACTTTTCTGAGGCAACAGATATGGTTGTGGATCTGTAATTGGTAAATTACAGCATTTTTTTATTAAATACATTCTGATTTATAGTGCAATGGATCCCTTGTCTTATGATGACACAGGAGAAATGCAGATATTAATGCAAGTTATAGTGGTCTATGTGATGAGGAAAAGGCTCTCCAAATCCTCTGGTACCGCCAAGCCTTTCCATGCCACAGATAATCACTGTTTTCATGTTTGAGTAGACAAAAAAGAAACACACTTCTCATAAAATGATTGTCCTTTGCCATCTGATGAGTTGGACATACCAAACTCTGTTTTGTTTTCTGTAGTCAGTTGCCAATTGGGAGAAATTTTTAAAAGGAGAGCCAAATTATTACACATGCACAATTTTTTCACAGCGACAGACAATAAGGTGGCTGTGCAACAATCAGTAGGGATGTTTAATTTTCTCTCCATGAAAATCTGTTTTTTTTTCTCAAAACACAGAAATAACACCAACAAATATATTTGGGTGAACAGATGTTTTATTAAATTGCCACATTACACACACTTACTCTTTAATGTTTCATGATGCCTTACTGTTGGTATTTTAGATTCCTGTCCAGTGGAAAGAAATGGTAGAAGAGATTATCTACATCATACCTTTTCAAATATAAATTGACTAAGGGTTAGCCTTCACAACATTTCATCTGATTGTTAAGGAATTGTTATACATCTGTGTGTATTTTGTGATGCTGTCTTTCTCCTTTGTTGAGGTGATTTAAGGTGCTTTGTGGAGAATGATGTGGAGTGGGAGTCCAATTTGTCACATTAACCTCAGATTGTGATGGGGGAGAAGAACCAAGTATCCAGAGCATAAACCTTTGGATAATAGTAACCTTACATCAATAGACTACAGTTGTCTGTGCTCTGTGGTGTAGTCACATAAAAGAGTCCCATCTTTTCTTCAGCACACACCTTTTAAACATACATATAACATGTTTTAGCATATTGAACTTCATATCAAATTGCTCAGTCTAATTGTTAAACTATATTGTATCCACCCTATTTGTTATATTATCTGTAAGAATGAAACGGTTACTGTAATTTCTATAGAAGGTGAAATCTCTAAGTCAGCTAAGTCAGTGAATGTTGATCATATTTCTCAGATGATGAAGAAAAATGGTAGTATCCCACTAAAGCTGGGAAAGGTAGTCAATTAGTTGCATCCTTTGCGTTTTGGATCTGATGTTCCCGGTCATTCGGATGATACAGTACACCTTTGTTCATATGCAACATGTCACTTGGCATAAAACCAAAGTCATCAGCCAAAATTACTGTTACAATATTTGAAGAATTCATCTGATTAAGTCTAAATGGAACTAACTGTTTTCCAGCACTTTATACTAACAGTTTACTTTGCACTTTATTTCTATTTATACTTCCCTTTATTGAATCAAATACATAATCATTATTTTAAATAAGAGTTCGCTGCAAGTGCTTCCTCTAGTTGTTAGAACTCATGATGTATAAGAATAGTTCATTAAATTAGGCTTAACTGCTTATTGCAAATGGTCTCCTAAAATTGTTACAAGTCAGCATGTGTAAGCATTGTTCATTATCATTATCCACAGCATTTATTTATTTATTTACTTATTTATTTACTTATTACTTATTATTTTATATATAGCATTTATGATTTGTTATTATTGATTACCTTTAGGTGATTATTTCATGTTTGTGTGTCCAATTATTATCCCTTTGATCCTTATTCTGTGATAACAGGAGGACTGTTGGATTATACTTAATTTTATAAACTTTATTTTTATGTCTGTATTTATGTGATTTCCAGAAGAGCAAACATATTTTTTCATTGTATATTTTTTATTGCTGTTTGGCACCAACTTATCACAACACTGTGTTCAGTACCTCTGTACTGCATAACAATGGTTAAAACTTATCACAACACTGTGTTCAGTACCTCTGTACCGCATAACAATGGTTAAAACTTCATCCTTTTCCTCAGAATAGAAGAAGTGGACCTTCTAATATCATTTCTTATAAACATCTAAAATTCCCCAAAGAAGTGTTCAGAATCTGTCTGGTTATTACTGTGATCAATAAGAATGTGGTAATTAAAAATCAATCCAAAAATCTAACATCTGAAACAATTGTTGCAACAATTTTTAAAATCTTACATCGTATTATATTAGTCTATACAATGTGGTGGTGAAATTAACAAGAATAAGATATCAGAACAACAGAGGGTTTTTTTGGATGGCACACTTGGGTATGAGAAAGTTATTATTTATATTATTGGTAATAATAATAATTATAATAATAATAAAAATAACAATTGTGTGCTATAAACTGAAAACAGTAAAAGTTGTTGTGCTTTTGAGTTCTGTCATCTTCCATAGTGACATTTTCTGTATGCTATTTGTTTTAGCTCCTTATTTGACCCTAGACCATTATAAAAGATGGTGGAAACACAACATACTTAAGATAAAAAGTCTTATGTAATGGGAGAATGGAAAGACAATGACCTTAACATACCTTATGCAAAATCACCAGATCATGTAGAAGACTTAGAACAACTTACAACAACTATATATAATCTGATACCTACAGTATATTAAATAAAATAATTAAAAATATATATAATAATATAAAATTAGTTTATAATATAATATATTTTATATTATAAAATTATCAAATGTTTTAGAATATAAAAATATATCAATAAAACACTTTATATGTAGTGTTTGAGATACTTGACTTGTAATCAGAAGGTTGCTGGTTCAAGCCCCACTGTTGGATCCCTGAGCAAGGCCTTTAACCCTCAATTGCTCAAGTTGTACTCACTCATAATTATAAATCACTAAGGATAAAAGCATCAGCTAAATGCTGTATATATATGATATTTTTATTGTTTTATTTTTAGATTGTCAGCTATATATATTTTATTTGTTTGTTTGTGTTGTTCTGTTGTTTCCTTGTTTTTATTAATACACTTTCTTTTCCCGTTTTCTCTGTTCAAGATCACAGTACCCACCACTCATTGATAATTAATATAGATTTACACATATTAAAAAAAAGTGTAAAAGGAAAGCCAAATTGTGTTTGGCACATGTCAAGATTTGTTTTAATTATTATAGGAAGCAGGGCTAATATTAGATTTATGAGTGACTTATAGTGATATGGCAGGGATAAAGTGCAAGGTCACAGTTCAGCTTGCATTGTAGCAACCGTTGGTATTCCTGCAAAGCTCTCCATACTGTGATGTAAATAATTGAATATCATAGCTTTTGCTTTCCTAGTATCCAAAATTATAATACTTTTAACTTAGAAATCATTGTTTTTTTTCTGATTGAGATTTGGTTAAATGTAATTTAATGTACTGTGCAAAGGACAATGAACTGTACAAGTTAACATAAATTAAATACTCATGTTCAATAACAGCCCAAAGCCTGGGACTCACGGATTAACAGTTGATGCTCTGCCAAGCCTATAATGCAAGCATTTTTGAGTTCCTATTTTGCTTCAAGGACATTTTGCCTTCAGTAAGTGAAATGTTTATTAAGTGGGATTCAAGTGATAGAGACTGAAAGTACAAGTCAAGAACATTCCAGTTTTTGAATAGTTCAAGAGTATGATTTGTGTTATCGTCATGTTGCAGGAAAAGACATTGAATTGAAAGGCATTTGCTTGGATCTGAGCAGTTCAGTGCTTTTGTACAATTAATTCCACCCATTGCTAGCAGTCATATCATCAGTAAAGGGAATGAGCCACTACCTCTGGCAGCCACATATGCTGAGTCATGACACAACATGTTTAGCAGGTGAGATAATATAATATGCAGTTCCTGTTTTCACCACAATTTCCTCTTTTCATGGCTCTTAAAATGTTAATGTTCATCTCATCTGGTTAATGTTACTTCAGAGCTTATGCTCATGTGGTCTTCTCTTAATGGAAGTTTTTGACACATATATGCCTATTTTGAACTTTTCAACAATTGAAAAAAAAAGGTTTTTCCTCATTACCAAAATAATTCTTTTGGCATTCCGTGATTATCCATGTTGTTTGCTACCCAAGAGGTCAGCCTCTTAATGAAGTGCTTTAGTGAATAAGACCTTCTTGTACTTATCAGAACAGATGTGTTTTTGCATCAAGGATGCCATTGTGTTCATCTTATCACTTTTTTCTAAAAAATCCAAAAAAGACTTACTCAGGTATATACTAGACCAGTAATATATTCTTCACCTTATGCAAAAAAGAACTGTTACCAACATAATGTCTTCTGTACACTGCTGCACTCCTGAGTTTGACTGACTTCAAGGGAAGCAAAACATAATAATACTAATAATAATAATAGTAATTATAATAATAATATGAACATTTATTCTTTCTAAAAATTTAACCTTTAAGAACCTGTTTCCAATGAAAAGAAATAAAATAGCAAAAAAGGTTTTATAGACTGGTATGCTACCTGAAAAAAAATGATTCTGTATAAAATGAGTTTGACATTTTGATTGGACATCTAATGAGCCAGATGTGTGAAATATTCTGAGGATCCACTAGTGCAGCAGCTTTGAATCTAGTCCTTTGGAACCACTATCCAAACTATGTTTTTGTTTTGTTCCAGGTATCACTACACCCTGGCCAAGATATCAAGAGCTCTGCAGCTCTATTATTACTGTGTTCAGGAGTAAGAGCCGGAACAGATCAAAAGCCTGGACTGGCTAAGGGTCCCCAAAGACTGGATTCAAAACCTCTGCAGTAGGCTTATGACATCATCCTAACAAGCAAGACCTTGGCCTCTGTAGTGTGTTTTTTTTGTAGTTCTGAAAGCTTGTTCTATTGGTTTTTCTTCTACTGGTTCTATTGGGTTTTTGCTACTGGAAAGTTCGCCAGTGGATTAACAATATACCAAGCAGTTGTTTTGATGCACATAATCCACTACTGCTGGTGTCCAGTACCATAACCATGTCTTTTAAAAAGGCATATACAAATGTAAAGCAAGTCAGCATGAGAATGAAACAATGAAACAGAAAAATTAGACTTGTAGCCAAGATATAGGCATGACAAAATCTAACCATGTGATATCATAAAAAAGAAAATACACCAACAGGATGTAAAACAGAATGATTAAAATGCACAAACTAAGTCATATAAAGTTTTTAATATTAATGGATTTACCAGATATAATTTTTCATATGACTTCATCATTTGAGATTCAACATAATCACTCTTTTTCATTATATTTCTTGTGAATTTTGGGGGAGATAAAGAGCTCACCAACTGCAATCTGTAGACTAAGAAAATCTGCTGTAATCCTTTCAAGGATGAATAAAATCCTTTACAAATGAAGGAAACTCTCTTTGTTACTCAGTTCTCTCTCTCTCTCTCTCTGGAATGCCACCGCACTGCACAGGCCAGTATTTTCCTGGCTGCAGTCTACCTGATTCAACTCATGAATCACATTCACCACTAGATCCAAATCCTTTGTGAGTCTCAATTACAGAATGACAGTGTTAAATTTTCCTTAAAAGAGTCTTTTTCATTCTAGCACAAAGTATTTTTTGGTGATGCGAATGTTACACTATAGCAGAGTGATGTGGAGTGTGGAGAAAAAGGAATTGCCCAAGATTCAAAGCATTCCATTTAATCTGTGAAACATAGTGTGGCTGACAATAGAACTAACCTGCTTAACCCTGTTGATGTGGCTGTGGTTGCTGGTGGAAGGATGAACTCTGAAGTAACATGTTGTCCATTGAGATACGATCACATATTACAAAAGTATTTGCATGGTGTTTCATCTTTTACAAGACGACACTGACCTGTCAGAGAGGCATTAGAGATACTAAAATTAATCTGTTTTGCATTATTACAAGGACATATGATATGATTCTCATTGGAAAAGCTTTCTTGAATGGTCACATATGTCTCTCATTCTGAAAATAAATTTGACTCCTAATAATTTATTGAAATAAATAGGCTTTGCATAGAAAATATACTCACCTGCCACATTACTATAAATTCCTATTTTATGGGTGCACTTGTTGGAGTACAGTACAGTTTATAGCACATCTGTTGCACAGTTTATGCTATTAATGTTTGGTTTCTGACCACTATTTTATTATAGATTTTATTTTTGACCACTTTCAGTACAGTTATATTAACATGTAAAAATACTGCTGCAACACTGCTGTGCCGGATAAATTATACCAAGTGACTTGTAACTGTACACTTTTTGTTTCAGGTATCATGAAGCAACAAATGTTTTGGATGTCCAACCTCACGGCAATACACAGTCAGTACCACAGCTAAATAAATTCAAACATTGTAATTATCACTTCAAAATACAATAACCCTACAGTTTAAAAATTAAAAGCACACAATGTATATTCATCTGGTAGATAAAATAACTAATGCAATTAAAGGAGTTGCCTAGTTGAAGTGACTAATATAAACACAAAGGAACATTTCTTATTCAAGCTCATGTATGGTCCTGCTATCCAAATATTTAAAAAACACTTTATGAGACAGCTAACAAAACATGGAGATAGTGCATATGCATTCAGAATGCTGGTTTCAGAAACTTCCATTTGTCAGTGCTAAGAAAGATAATAAACAAAATTATCCCTGCATATATCAAGTAAGATAAGATTACCTCATGTTCAAACTTCAAGCTCTCTGACAGAGAAAGGCAGACACTGTAAGAGCTGTCTAAAAAGGACTGAACAGTGACTCCAAAACTCAAATTAGACTTCCCTGAGTATTCAGTATTATCTCTAATTAAATTTGAATATGAATGTAATGCTGTTTTTTCTATACATTGTGGCCTTGTCGACTCTGTGACTTTTATAATTACGTTTGACATTTATTGCTTGGTGATCTGTTTATAGCTTCTTACCCACTTTCTATGCAATATATCTTTTTTTCTTTTCAACTATAAAGCCTGATATCCTTTAATGGAGGTATAAAAATATTTTGATTTTTTTTTGTTGTTGTTGTTGTTAAGAAAAAAATTACAAGATTTTAAAAATCTTTTTTAATTTGTTCAAGGACAAAGTGCTTTAAGTGCTTGATTAATGTATTTTGTACAGTGCTTTTTGGAGTCGCATGCAACGTTAGAAATATAGTGGGTCCATGTTGCTCAGATGTGTCTTTTTTGTTAAAAATTTACATTGCTGAGTTTCATGAATGGAGAAATCACATCTAGAACCTCACTTCTGTGCTGTATAAAGTGCTCTTATTCCTGCATAACAAAAGTTAATGCTATTCATGACACTCAATTGGAACCTTATTACCTCGTATTTCAACAGTAGGATTGCATTTGCAGGGGAAAGTGCCAGTCCGTTTAACCAGTCAAATATATGACCTTTTGTGCACTTGAAGCAGACCCCAACCATTAACTCCAGAACTGTAAGTGGAGAGAAAAAATATATATTTTTGCTTTCTAATTTAGAAATGTGCTTGATCAACTCTCAGGGTCAAATAGACAATACTGAAATTTAATATAAAAAAATTAAGATAATATATTTGTTGTAATCTACATTGTATTGTATTGTATAAGTTATTGCCAAATGCTACAGGTCTTGCCAAATAGTCTCACAACAGTTGCAGGTGCAAATTAAACTATGCAAATCATCTTTAAATTTTGCATTTTTGTCAACCAAAGATCTTAGTTTTATCTAGATTTTAGCAATATGATTGTTTTGAACAATTAGGTGGTTTCCACTCATGATGATTTGTTGGCTGGATGGATGGATGGATCCACCACAACAAAAGGCCCTAAAAATACTGTGATTGGTCAGTAAGGTCAAAAATTGACACTGTAGTTTAAATTAATTTGTATATAGCTCACAGTATAGGAAGCAGTATATGACTTTTCTAATAGTATAAAATATAAATGTATAAACCATACATGGTTTTAAAGAAATTTTTTGGAACAAATGTATGTGTCTAAAAGATAATAAATTAATGTATCTACTAAAAGCATAAAGATCTCGTGGGAAGGAGAAAGAGAAGGGTGCAGGGTTGGTGATGGGGCTGTGCTTCACACTGACTGTCAAGAACATCATATTTCCTTTTATTGATTTCCACTTCTTTTTGAAGTGGGTCCCTAAAGTGAATCCTGCCATTTATACAAGGAGCTGTGTGACAAGTCTGACAGAAACATTTGAGTTATGACCGAAGTTGCTCTTTGACCTTGTTTGGATGTCAGAGGTTTGGATATTGTATCAATCTCTCTGCAACACAAGATCTGATCTTAGAACAATGGCTTTTCAAAAGGGCAGTGTTCCTTTCACCTTGTGTTTTTCCAACTGTCAACCAATTAATCTGACATGATGACATTTTCAAGATAGAGATTCACTCACAAACAATTATTAACATAGTGGTGAGTTCTTGTTATAATATTGAAGAGCCTCAAGACTTTTTGCATTGTAATACATCTAACATGAAATAAACCATGAGCAAACCATGATATGAGAACATGCACCCCAAGAAATGCTCTAATTCATAGTATTGCGTTAATTCTTCATCCTACTGTTATACAAGCTGTACTGGTCAAAACCTTCTATGTATTTTCAGAATGAAAATGTGAGTCCATCTGTAGAATTATCAAGGATCAACATATAGCTCAGCATTTCTGTTCCCTAGTCTGATTCGTATGAAGCAGGAGCAAGCCCTCACAGAGCATTCCCACTGCAGGTGACCTTCTGAATGAGAAGTGCTCCCAGGCACTGATGATGAATATGCATTAGAGAGATTACAATGAGTTGACAAGGCAGGAGCTCTCAGCCAAATACCAGCACAGCTGGCAGCCAGTTCTTCAGAGGCACTTCTCTCCTCTTACATAAGAGTAGAGAGTGCTGACAGCACCTCACAAGCCACTCATCTCATTCGTGTGTAGAAGCTACTGCTGTGGCTGGGTGCTCCTCTGTCCCGCCTCAAGCACTCACAAAACCGTCAACAAACTGATCCTTCCAGGGCTCTATATCAAAATAAACCATGTTGCAGTCTTATTGCATGTTCCACTACATAGGGGAAACTTACTTCTGTTATTATGATGTTGCAAGAGGGAGGGTGCTGAAGTAAAACAACCTCTCTACAGGAGCAGCTTCCACCATCTGTCAGTGCTGGAAAGCTGTGGTGGCTTGCAACAGGGATTCAAACCTCTGCTGGTCGCCCTTCTCTGTCAGGGAGGTGACAGAGCAGAACCTTCCAGGGATGACCAGAGATTGTTGGGCCACAGTAGCTGTCTTTTGCCAGCCAGGAGTTATTTGCATGAATAAGCTCTCATATCCTTTCATGCTACTGAGTACAGAATTTTTGTAGTGTTCAAGGTAAGAGAAGGTTAGAATTTTTTTCTTTTGTGAAGACAATCCAACAAAAATAACTCAAAATCGCAAGTCTAATGTGTCACAATTGGCTAAGAAGCTTGTGTGCTATCAGTGGGAGCTGCAATCCATGGCTGGGAGATTCATGGCTGGGAGACAGTACAACTGGCCACACTTTCATTGGGTTGGAAGGATGGGATCTGTTAGATCACATCTACAGAACTGGGCAATTGGTGCTCTCCCACAAGCCTGAACAGCAGTTAAAATAGATACAGTGCCTGGCAACACATGTCAACTTGGAAGCATATTTTAGCCTTTTGCCCTCACAGTCTTGTAGCTACCCCGAGATTCCAGACACCAAGAAGATGGGTGGGAATTGGCAATAATTACCATTACTAAAAATAAAAACAACTTCAAATCATGTTTTTTCATGTGGTAAAGGGAAAAATCATCCTTCATCTCTTCATTCTGTGTTTCCAAGTTATCTTGAGATAGCATATTCAAATTTTTATTAACTAAATAACCCGTCTAGTGTTTTATACTGCTTTGGGATGTTTTAAATATTTTTAAAAAATTCTTCTGGTCAAATAGTTCTTCTTGTCTTCACTTTGTAATATCTTATGTGCATCATATTTATAAAATAAACATAATGATACACTTCTGATTCAAATGTAATGTAATAAATATGCACCAATTAAAATCTACCAGAACAACAAGCAAACAAACAAAAAACACAATATGGGCACTGTGACTCAGAGGCAGCGTACCAGCTGTGAGAGAGACCTCTGAAACAGTGTGAGTTTGGCAGAGAATGGCCACTATATGGAGGACAGGCCTGCCTTGCTGAGCCCATGCATGGATGGGCCATGTCTAAATCCCTGCAGGACTGAGAACTAGCAGCAGGAGGGATAACCAGACTCCATCTGCTTCAATCACTTGCAGCTATTCTCGCCTAGAAGAAAGGCCTTGTGAAATGGGCTTTATGTGGAACATTTGATAGAAATTATATTTGAATGGGTCTATCAGAGGAACCCTCAGCTTTATCTGCTGTTTCCTTGTTGCCATAATGTACTACCGTGGCATTTACAGTGGAATGCTTGTATAGAGCATTTACCAGGCTGCTATGTGTTGATAGAGTCTATATAAATCTTACACAGTAAAAATCACATTAAGCCTGCTTATTGCTTAGGCAAAATTAAAATGACCCATGTTCACAATAGAGCGTGACAATAGCCTGCCATCTAGTGGACAGCATATAATAAATATAGGTAAAAACAAAGGTGAAAGAATATGAGAAAAAGCAATCTAGTCCAGTTGCAAATAAAATCAAACGGTCTTCTTAACATATTTTGATGGTAAAGCATGCCCTATACCTCCATTCTTCAACAAACACACACTTGGAAAAGAATCTACTTGCAGTCCACTCTGTACTGACGACCATGATGGCAAGAGAGGTAAAAAGAGGTAGACATTTCTTCTTCTTTACCAACTGCATACAGAGGAGACACAAAGCTTTTTGATGATGGTCTAAAACCGAACTGTTCAGTGCTGCTCTATTGTTTGTTGCACCACACTGCAAGTTGTGGATGCCTTAAAACCAGTGTTGATGTGTGAAATTAACTTACAGTTACAGTTACAACTGTTTAGTTGTGACAGGACTGAGTGAAAGGCTATATGTATGTGTCTAGTTACAAAACATTTGTGAATGTTTTGAGAAAACACACTGTCTCTTTGCAACTGTCTCTTTGCAACCAAGACAAGTCAAGGTGCTTATAATGCACAAACTGGCATGCTTGGTCTAATGTGAAAAGGTTGTGAATTTCTGAGTTTAGTTTTTGGTGATGCTATATAAACATAAGAACTGTACTGTGTTTCTGTAATAGCCTGCATTGATTATATGATATATGACTGCGAGTACACTTGTGTAGCCCTGTTTACTGTGATGTTCTATAAAGCATTTCATTAAACTTCATTAACTGTTACACTATCATATATACATACAAATCAGACTTACTGGAGGGCTTCAGGAAGTATCTGAAGTATCTTGTAGGTTCAGCCATGCAGTTTAAATTTGTATATCTTTTGTCAAAAAAAAATCAAATTTGTATATAATTCAGCTCATCATTTAGCAACACTCTGAAGAGTTAACAAGAGTTAACATAAAGGTGACATAGCTATTGTAGTGAGTGGTCACCTTGCATACAGTTGGCTAGATGTTTGAATATCCATCAACTTGTCAATTTGCCAAGTACTGTTAAGATATTGCATTCCTGAACCCGGAGTCCGGGTCACCTTAACACAAACCCTCCAATCAGAAACAAACCACTGATGAACTGGAGATTGATCAACAAAGACTGCATAGCAATAGCTAGGCCATTGTTTCTAATTGGACATCATTAAGGTGCTTATAATATGTGTTTCTAATAAAGAGGGTAGTGAGTGAATATAACTGGACCACAGTTGGAGTTCAGAGTTTTGGTGCTGTGTGTGTGTGGGTGTGTGGGTGTGTGTGCGCATGCGTGTGTGCACGCATGTAGGCTTGAGGTTCCTTAGAGCTCTCCACCTTCTAGAACTGCCCAGGGTTCTGCAGATCCTCAACATTCTTGAAAACAAGTGAGACATAATATTATGATCCCCATCCCCCAGCTGAATGTACACACATAAGGGCTTTAACTATTGGATCCAGATCCTTCAGCCGGAGTAAATATACTGTTGATGAGTTTCTCTTCATGTTTTTCCCTATTTCTGTCTCTCCATCTCTCTCTTTTTCTCCCCCTTTCCCACTCTCTCTCTCTCTCCTTCACTCCTCCCAATCCCTCTCTGCACCTCGATGAAACTTTCCTATCTGGTTGTGGTCCTGGTTGCCTTTCTACTCACTGCGGCTGATATGGTACACCTGGTGCATGCTATGGTCAGTCAGTTGACCTCCCAGACACACTAGTAAATACATCATAATATGGGTCAGTGCAGGTAACTTTTATTCATTTTATATTGAATCCTTCTCCACAAGTAGCATAGGACAGAGGTTCTCCAGCCCAATTGTGTGCACCTCCTTCTCTCCTCTGTATTCCAAACCCTATTGTTTTCACGAATGGACAAAGTTTATAATCATCTCATGATCATCTGGAAGACTGTTGTTTTAGGTTTAGAACCACCATTAAGTTAAACTCGTTAGGCAGCAGTTAGATTTTACTGGTTATAGGACTGAGATTCACTTTAGGGGAGCCATGGTGCTGAGTCTTGTGAGTCTTATGTGTATAACACACCATGTGCGTGTGTTTGACTGTGCATGTTCAGATGGAGAATTCCACATTTGAATGTGTGTTCTTCCTAGTCGTAACCATATTGATGGTTTGTTATGGTGATGTTATACGTCGCTACGACCTTTGGACGCTTCTTCATTATCATCTTTATCTCCATTGCACTGGTACTAACACCACACACACACACACACACACGGAAGCATTGTCCTGGAGGGTTCTTGACAATCTCACAAATATAATCTGTCTTCCTCCCAGGGTTCGTTTGCCAGCTATGTTCCTGAGGTGGTTGAAATCATAGTTAACAGGAAGCACTTTGATGGCAGCTACAGAAGCACTTCAGGAGAGACGTGAGATATACACTCAGCATCATATGGAAACATCGACCTTCCGCACTTAGTAGCTGACATGATAACAAGCAGTACCTGAGCAATAAAATCTCTTTGTGTACAGTGTGTGTGTATGTGTGTTGTCTGTCAGTAATTCTTCAATGAGTACGATTGATGAAGCTCTGAGGAGAGAATCTTGTCACTGAAATATTAGTGTAACAGCGTATCAGGGAGCATGTTAATGACTGGCTGGTCAGCTCTCTCACATTCCCCATCTCTCTGTGTCAGTTCTCTCACATTCCCTTTCTCTGTGTCAGTTCTCTCACGTTCCCCGTCTCACTGTGTCAGTACTCACATTCCATCTCTCTGTGTCAGTTCTCTCATGTTCTCCGTTTCTCTGTGTTAGCTCTCTCATTCCCTGTCTCTCTGTCAGTTCTCTCACATTCCCTGTCTCTCTGTATCAGCTCTTTCACGTTCCCTATTTCTGTCAGCTTTCTCACATTCCCTGTCTCTCCCTTCTCTGTCTGATGTGCTTAGACAAGACACGTGGTGGAATGTGGCCACATAACTCTAACCAGCATCTCCCCATTTATGAAGGCGTTCCTGCATGTGGACAGAGTTGACGTGGACATTAGAGTCCTTTTCCTGTGCAGGTAGGATGTGTCCTGGATGACAACACACAATGCTAGCTAGCATCATTAATATACAAGGTGCAGATAGCATTAACCATCTGAGATGACATTAACTAGTTTCTGCTAGCATTCATTCATTCATTCATTCTCAGTGACTGTAGATGAAGAGTTTTTTTTACAGTCTTGAGCATTTAAGATTACAAGCCATTTTTCCATCTACGGGACACCAAAGTGCCACAAATTGGCAGAGAGAGTTATGATCAGATTTCTAAGATAAGATTTCTTAAAGTACACAACACACATGACCTCAGATCACAGCACATGTGACTTCAGACTACAGGACATGTGGCCCCAGCACACGGCACATGTGCCCTCAGACCACAGGACATGTGCCCCCAGCACACAGCACATGTAACACCATGTACCACCCCACTTATTGTTTATGGGGAGATGCTGTGATGTATCTGTAGTTTATGGGAAGATGCTGTCATGCGTTTGTATTTTATGGAGAGATGCTGGCATGTGTCTGTAGTTTCTGTGCTGACCAGGAGTTGGAGGCCTTCTTCAATCTGTACTTCATGCAGGCAACTTTCTTCCAGGCACCTGACTAGAGAGAAAGGACCAGGAGAGAGTGATGGTACACACACACACACACACATACACACCGTCTCTCTTTCTCTCTCACACACACACACATACTCTCTCTCTCACTCTCTCTCCCTCTCCCTGCTATTCTCACTTTGGAATTCTGCTATTCTCTGGCTAATGCCTGCCTGATTCTGTGTGATTGGTTTTCTATTGATAAGAATAACGAAGATTCTGCCAATCTCATGAGGTAACGCGCATGTGCACACACAAACGCACAGACTCATTTATAAGCACAGAACTATGCTTATGTATTAGCATCTGTTCCTCAAAATGTAGTGACTTCCTGTTATTGAGGAGGCTGAAATAATTCTCCAATTAATCTTTTTCTTTTCATAGTTAATAAGTTAAGGAGGAGCACATCTAATGAACAGGCTATGCACATCAACCAGGCTTCCAAATATAAATACAACCACATAACACTTGTTACCAAGGTTACTGAGTAAATGCAGGAGTGGCTGGTATTTCAAAAATGTTCAAAACTTAAACTTGATTCCTCCAACAAGTATCAAAAGAACCACCCACTTCAGAAACACTATCAGAAACATTTTTTTCCTGTTCAACATACACATACATACACACACATACACATGCACACACACACACACACACACACACACACAGACACTTATTGTCCTCCTAGTTGTCATTTGGATTATTTCTCGCTTTTTTCTTCCATTTTGATTCCCAGCGTGATCTCCGTTAAGCAGTACTAGCAGCACCAGAGTGATTGTGCAGCTGCTTAGACTTAGCATTAAAGTAAGTTCATACACATCAGTCAAATAAAGCTTGCACACAGCAAAAATGTAAGGATCTGAGGGAACTTTGAAACCTGAGCTGAAAACTTGACCAAATAAGATCACACACAGTACAAAAAGATCACACACACACTACAGTAAGCTCACACATGGCACCTGCCATTTCTCTGTTGTGCATGTTTGTCACCATGGTTCTTGGAGCCTGGGGCCCCGAGAAGCCTGTTCTCCATACGCTAACGTGCTTTTCTGCTCTAGCAGTCCAGAATGCGTTCAGAATTGAATGACCTGCACCTTCATAACACCAGTCAGCTGTGTTCATGGGAAGTGGAGATCCTGCCTTAGAAATGAGGAGCAGCTTTAGTCAAGTGAGGCATAATAAATAGTTATTAACCCAATGCCTCAGCGCTAACCCTGAGGTTAAATACAAATAAATATAAAGGGAAAACAAAATTAGAATAGCCTATTCTGCTCGCTGTTCATCAAAGCTGTTTGTCATTTTACACAGCTCTTTCATGCCCCCCTAAGGTCTGCAGACGTATCTGCAGAATGTACCCAACTGGGATTGGATCCATGTGGATGCTGTCATCTGCCTTGTGGAGCTCAAAATGGGCTTCATGGCACAGAGCTGCCAGGTACCAGGACTCTCAATACTGCTTGCCAACCTGTTCACCATGCAGAGTGAAATGGAGATACCCTAGTGGGTGGATGGGGGTGTCTTCAGACTGTAATATCAGCACCAGCCTAACACCAACACCAGCATAACGGTGTAACACAAGCACCAGTGTAACAGTGTAACAACTATGTAATAATGGAACACCAGCATCACCGGCTTAAAAATGTAAAGATGAATGGTGTAACACCATCACCAGCATAACAGTGTAACACTGTTTGGGAGGTTCCATTTTTGAATGGCACTATCGAGTACAGCATCCTTATTCTCTATGTGTTGTTCACAAAATCTAAATTGTTGGCATTGGATAAAATTAAGGTACTATTCCTCCCTCTCTTCCATCTCTCTTTATCTCTCTCTCTCTGTCTCCCCTTTCATGTCTTTCCTTCTCTCCTTCCATTCTGACCACCTCTTCCTTTGTAGAAGGAGGAAGACAGCTGGCAGAACCTCTACAGAGAGTGCTTGTACAATGAAATCTACACAGAGCATCTGTCTGCCTCTTTCACTGGCATGACCTTTGCCCAGGCCAGCACGTCAGTCCCTCTGAGACAATGAAAAACATCAGATGCTACAAGCAAAAATCAAACTCTGAACAAACAGCACATAATCTATAAGCAAACAACCCATAGATAAACTAAACAAACAGCACATAGATAAACTCTAAACAAACAGCCCATTGATAAGCTATAAACAAACAGCACATAGCAAGCATTACACAGATAAAAATTTAAACAGCACACAGATCAACTCTAGGCAAACAGCACATAGATAAACTCTAAGCAAACAGCACACATATCAACTTTATACAGCACATAGATAAACTCTAAGCAAACAACACAAATAAACTCTAAGCAAACAACACAGATAAACTCTAAGCAAACAGATCAACTTTAAATAGTACATAGATAAACTAAACAAACAGCACATAGCAAACAGCACACCATTAAATTTTCTTTGTCACAATTAAACCTTCTTTGTATAGATGAGAAAGAAAGTAATTCAGTAACAGTGTTACCGTTTTTACACCATAAAACTCAGCAGTAACAGCAAGTACATTAACATAGTAGAGCAAAATGTCCTCTTATAGCTAAAAAAAAGGGGGGGGGGGGCTTATTTCTAACAGTGTCAGTAATCACAAAGAACCTTCATATGATAGCTAAACAGCTAGCTGTGCTGCTTCATTGTAGATGGTTAGTTAGCTATTGTGCATGTTTGAGGTTTTTTGTTGACTAATTCCAGTTAGCTCTGAAATGGCAGAAAAAATGGCCTGTCTCGCTGCTTTTGTGGTTGTTGTTGTTTTTTGTTTGTTTTTATTCTTTTTTAGCAGGCATGGTGTGGAAAAGGGTGCCAAAGATGCACACAAATAGCTTGCTAGTTTGCTTGAGGCAGCGAGGGACCATAGCCTGGTGCCACAGCAACAGTAACCAAACCGCACAGAACCACAGCTATCTTAACATTGTAAATCCAAATCCAAATCCAAGTTAGCTAATTCACGAACATGTTCTTCTGCTCTTCTCTGTTAATGAAAGCATGTAGAGTCAATTATAGGGCTTATCGAAACTGTATTACATGTGTTGTTTTGATACAATAGGGCAAACCTTGTTTATCACCCCAGCCCTTACTCCCACATAACTCTCACCCTAGTCTCCTTGGGTTCATTAGTGTCAGGAACAATGCGATGTTTTTCTTCTCTGGTCCAGTGTTTTGGTGAACCATCCGAGCATGATAAAGATCAAGAACCAGAGTCTGGGTAGCAATGTTGCTGTTGCAAGACAGCACAATCAATCGACCAATTAATCAATCAATAAATCAATCGGTTAGTCAGACAGTCACTCAGTCAGTTTATTTATATCTGTCTATGTCTGTATATATGTATGCATGCACATATGTAAGCAGTCTATGTATGTGCTGTTATTTGAGTACCTAATTTGCTACTTGCGTGCTACTCTTTCAGGGACAGCCTCAACTTCTCTGTATGTAATTTGTATATTAATGACCTGAGACTCTGCAAATGCAGTGTCTATAGAAATGGTAAACCACACACACTCTTAATCTCTGATTTAAACATTTAATTTTTTAATGGTTGGTAGAGAGTGAAGGAATGGGTGTAGTGGCTTGTAATTAGACATTTCTGTTACACTGTTTCAGTGCATCCCATTACATAACCACAACAGTGATTTTCAATCAGAACACTAACAGCTTCTGCCAGTAATGCCTATTGTTAACTATGTGTCATAGTGTTTCTTACCAGTAGATGGAGTCACATAATAGGCCACGAACATCTGGAG